>NW_019524973.1:38774-196477 GCF_002814215.2 Seriola lalandi dorsalis | reverse complement strand
TACATGTCTCTCTGTCTCACACACGCGACCCGATTACGCAGGTGCATAGTGACCTGTCAATTATGTTCAGCTAGGGGCGGGACTTAGTGAACTATGCATTCTGAGTGGCTGATTATTTCTACACTCATTCTGAATAAACAGTAACATTACAATAACACATTATTAACAGTTAACCCTTTGTTGTACCTGGGTTACACATATTTTATTCCTTCATTAGCCGTACTTGAGTTGGCAACGTTGCAATTGCATGGTCAGCACCTTAAACCCTAAAGGTCACCAGGATGCACCCAAAGTTCATTCTTGACTTCAGGAACAGCAGTAGTCTGTGTTCTGAATCTTTTGATCATATCAGTCAGTGTCTGAGATTAGGAATGAACCATGAAGCTCTTCTTTTAAGACAACATGGACAAGAACATTTATGAAAAAATAAATTTGAACTTCAACAAATTCCACGACAGCTGGAAAGCATTTATGTGGCACTTTATGTGAGAAAAGAAATGAAACTTAAAGTGCTATATGAAACAAGAAAGCAGAAAAAGGCACCACAGTTAAATGTTAAAAGGCAATGTTTTTTTTTTTTATCAATTAAATATCTAGTTTCAATATTGTGGTTATATAATAAAGTACATTCAAATGAATCAAATATTTTACTTGACCGATCATCTTTAAGACATAGGCTATCCGAATGTTGGTATAATGATTAACAGCAGGTGATGAGATTCATATATTCTCTCTTTATTCTCTCTGTGTTTTTGTTTTCCCCAATTCTGACAGTCTAAATTTGGAGTTACCCAACTTCATTAATTTTTCATATAATCTCACCTCCAACTAAAGGACTTGAATTTTTTATCAGGGTCCTCATCACCTCAAACATATGGTTCTTATCCATACATGCATATAAAAATAGCTCCCCGGCCCATAGCTGATGTGCCATCACAGTGATTATTTCTCTGCATCTTATATCCCTTTGCCTGGGTCGGTCTGTCCCTGTGTTCATGTGATGTTGTTGTAGTTCAACCATTACTTCATTTGCTGCACTTATGCTCCGACCCTGTTTTGTTTTCTACTTCAAAGCAACATACGCAACATGAAGCTGGAAAGTGCCACTGTCTGAAGGTTAACATTCAGTGATTATTTCAGAAAATGAAAGACTACGCTTTAAGACCTACTGAGCCACTAAGACTATAAAGGCTCTTTTAAATCTATGTGCCCTATAAAGACAAAAAGCAGCAACTACATATTTGGTCAAAAGTGACTTTTTGACATCTGTTTCACCATTTTAAAAATATATTATTCCATGGAAATGTGTAATTTCTGTGAAAACAGCCTTCAGTAGTTGCACTAACTACAAAACAGGATGAGAAACCAGGCCAAACCACCGTAACTGCACTCTGGCTATATCAAGTGAAAGGTAGCTATAATTTTTCCACAGCTGTTACATGTTATTTCTGATTGAAAAATATCAGTTTTGGTGAACTGACATCTTGGTAATTCAGTGTTTTATTCCACATAACTAACTGAGGCAGTAGATGAGTCCAGTCATGACGGAGGAGAGTGGTTAAGCCACCTTTAAATCTCGTATTTAATTGTATTCAATCATACATTAATGTATTGATTTAGAATAATAAAAGAATCAAATGAAAGTTTATTCTCCTAAAAGCTGAATGAACATCTTGTTGGCATTTTCCCCTTGTGTTCTGTCAAGATTATTCAAAGGCAGAGTGCAGTACCTGCATATCTGAGTAAAATAATCAGCCTAAAAAGGCATAAATGAAGGAATACAAACTTTGTGTCTATTATGTAGTCTGCCAGCCACCCTGAAAACTTTAAAAGCTTTATTCTCAACTTGGCTGCTTCTGTGCTTTCTGTTAAAATTACAATGTGTACTGTTTTTCCAGAGGGAGTCATTGATTTCTGCAGAACGTGTGTTGTTGCTGTGCAGGCATCAAGAAATGAAGATGGAGCTTCATAACTACTCCATCTTTCTTCTCACCAGAAGCAACGTGAACAATCATAAATCCTTTCCGTTCAGCCCTTTTCACTTTTACACAATTGCACAACATGATGAATCCAGAATGAAGGTGCACAATCCGCCTTTTTATCTATAAAGATCAGGAAAGATTACATGCAGACAGAAAGAAGTTTTCACAAATGACTTGGTTTCCAGTCTCAGAGGCGTACGTCAAACTGCCTCAAGTATCCCAAATTGTTTCTATTGGGAAGCTGTCTTTGCAATCAAGTGTCTCTCTGCTTATCTCCCCTACAGAAATTTCTGTTGTTCCCTTCTGCCAGTCAATATGGCCCAAGGTGGAATTGAAAAACCCATCATCTGTTACCATCTCATTCATGCATGTAATGGTGTTTAATACAAGGACTCAGCTCTTGTTAGAAATGAGCAAAACCCGTCTTTATCGTGTACTGACTGCTTGCCACTGCTGGCTCCTGTGCTTTGCTTCCTTCTTTCTTCTGCCAAAAATTTGAGTTAGTCATTTCTCCTCTAAATTAACTTTTTCCAGCCCTTAAAACAAAACCCAAACCATTTCCAGGCCCATTTTTATTCATTTTCAGAGAATCCGCTGACATTTTATCGCCATTAGAGCGGTCACGTTGTTCAAGTCATGCTTCTCTGAGGGGTTGTTCATTTCCAGACTCACAGTCTTAATTACTGACTGAACTTTACAAGATACAGAAATAACATATTTCATTTGCACAAAACAATAAGAACACTTTCTCTTTCTAAAAATAAAAATGACCAAGGCTAAAGCAAAAAAACAAAAAAAAAAAATCTCCAGTCATCTCACCTTTTAAATCTGACGTAGTCATAACAGAAAGCTGGGACTGAATACAAGAGTGCTGTCTCGCCTTTTACTCCAGCAACAAGTGAAATTGCTTCTAAAAATGTGCTCAATATAGAGTCAAGGGCAGAGTCTATTTTTAAGGAAAGAAAGGATTCTTACTCTCTAAAATTCTTTGATGTCCAACAGTTAAAAAGGCTAAAAGCCTGTGGCTAAGCGCTGTATCTGAAGATGAAGACAGATTTAACCACAGCAATAAACTTTTGCACATAAAAGACAGTAGGCAGGGTTTGTTTTTTTTTTGCAACAGGGAAAACAACATTATAGTAGAAAGAGATTCCTGTAGTATTTTGTAGCTTGAGTTTGTGCAAACGCTGGATTTTCCTTCAAAAGTGCTGTGTGCGCCGTTGCATTATATGGAGGTGGATTGTTTTAAAGTATCACTTCCTTGACAATAGATTTCTTGACTCTCAGCTGAATATATTGAGCATGTCCAATTGATTCATGACTGCTGATATCATTACCATCATTAAGACATATATCTCCAGTAGTCTCTGGATATGGAGCTTGTCAAGGGCAGCTATTATGGTGGTGTTACACTGCGAGTGACCTGGCTGTGAACCGTCCGCATTATCTGTGGATTAATTACCCTGCCTTCTCGTCCTCGCTCTACCTGCTCGCAGCTGTGGCTCTCTGCATCTTACGCTCACATATTCCCTTTTCTCCTTTCTTCTCTCTGAATTTAAATGCATCCCTCCTTCATTCTCTGCCCATGTACCTTTGATAAGATGTGGACGATTGTTAGTCATTAGATTAAATTGTATATTCTTGCTTGCATTTTTTTTCTTCTTTTCCTTTTAAATTCTTTGCCAACTGCAATAAAGCAGGGAATGTGTTTAATCTGTCAGTGGCCATTGTCATCATCACACCCCCTGATGGGAAATTCAGAAACATGGAGCTGTGCCCGTTGTTTTCACTGAAAGCACCAAAGAGAGCATTAACCTAACACAGGAAGCTCTGCATGCCTCTGGCTTCAACACCAACATTTACCCCTGTGTGCATACATACACAACCATGCGCACACATAAACACGCGTGCATGTATCCATACATGAATGCGCAGCAGGAGAACACACACCTGCATGTACACATATGCCTCTTGCACACGGGATATCATGCCATCGTTTCTCGTCTTACATACAAATGCCGGAACTACAGCTGAATTCCACGTTGCACATTGATTCCGATCTTTCCGGCATGCTAAATTTATCTGTTACATTTATCTTTTTCCTTATGTGGCCAGCAGCAGTTGTTGTGGCACATGATGCCACGCAGCGTGATAGAAAAGAATGAGCAATCCCTTATCACACTAGACCAAAAAAATGTTTTCCTTTTGAAAAGGATGCAGTGGAAATGCTGCAGCAACATCACTGATAACCATTTTCTGAAGGTGAGAATTCACAGCAGCAGTGCTGGAATGTCCCGCTCAGGATTGATTGCTCTCTAATTTACATTTTAATATGTGTCTAATACACAATCCATCTTGTTCAAAGGCATCTACCAACTATCACCACTTTTTTCGAGCCTTCAGATTCAGATCACATCCTGTTTATCCAGTAGCCTTCACACTAAAAACATTGATTAGTAATAGGAGTGATGTATTCCACTGTGTGACTGCTGCTGCAGTAAAAGGCCAAGGTGCCTGCTAAAGCTTTCTCAGCTTTGAAAACTTGTTCTTTTATTATAAAGACAGTATTCAAACAAGATGCCACAGGACAAGATGAATATTTCTAAATGGAAATTATTACAATTATTACAATTCATCCTCAGGGAAACATGAATGTATTGGACTTATCCATCCGAGAAGTGTCAAGACATTTCACTCAAGATCACAAATGTCAACTTCAGGGCTGAACTGGAGGAAAAGTCAGGGGATCATGGATATTTCATACAAAATTTCATAGTTGTTGAGACACTTCCTTAAAGCCAACCAACGTTGCCAACCCTGGAGAAATGCCACTAGTGTGGTTAAAAAAGCCAGTAAACCACTCTACACCAAATCTTTACGGAACCTCGTGTCAATTTCCCCCATAATCTACACGTGCTGCAGATGCTTCTGATAAGAGGTTATTTGGGGAAATTCACAGAATAACCCAGTGAGATTACCAACTAAACCCAGTTAGGCGCTGAGAAAAGATTGTATCTCTACCCTCCAGTGTCTTTTTCTCGCTCCCCGTCTCTAACGCTGATGGATATCCAGCACTACGTCTTCACTCAGCCATGCACACTTGCCCTCCCATTTCCCTGCAGAGAGGTCAGCTCTGTCCACGTCTGCTGGAAAGCTTTCACAGGCGTCGCATCTTTTAGCCGTTCCAAGCGAACAGCAGGTAGCTTTGCTGTTGCCTCCACTGAAGTGATTTATTTTATCCCTCAACTTTGAAGTTACTTTTACAATGAAGCAATATTTGAAGTGTGTCTTTACAAAGTGAGACACCACCAAAAATAATGTCATTTTTTCTGCCTTCATGTTGAATTTGTTTTGAAATTTAAACCATAGTACTATATATACAGAATATGCTGTTGGCCTGTAAATGACCTCTCTCTACTTCTAAGCATTACTTGATCTTGTACATTATTATTTCTTGGATTTTCCTGCTTGTCCAGCGATGAACAGTATGAATTCCCAGATTTCGGGGCTCTGAAATTGATCTCTTGGATGAATGGCACCACCGCTGCCTTGGGGAACTGATGGCCTCAAAGGTCAGCATCAGAGCATTCTTGTGCGTGACTCTCGGGTTAACGTCCTCTCAGACTCTCTAAGGAGAACAAGCCAAACACAGTGCAGTGGGATTTCAGAGAGTGAACCATATGACTGTCATCTGACAGGCACACAGGGAATTGTACAGCACGGTTTATGGCGTACACGAGTAGCTGATTTGCAGTTTTGTTGCAATTTGCAGATTTGTTTGAAGCCAGACAGCCTATCTTCAGGTAATAGCTTCCTAGGTTGATTAACTTTATTAGATCTTTACCCAATGGCCTCATTCTCTGTCTGCGTAATAGCGGCTGATCAGGTGGGAACTGGAGGGCACCAAATTGCAGAGAAGGATAATGATTTATAGGCTGGAGTGGTGAGAAAAGTGGTTTCAAAAGTTGCGCAGTGTTATTAAAAATGTCAATTGTGGACCTGGGGACACATAACAGCAGGTGGAACGAATGTCACAAACACACACAAGAATCCTGAAAAGGCATCCGTGTGTCAGGGAGCACAAACAATTTAGGTGCACACAACCCACACACACACACACGCACACACACACACACAAACACAGTCCAAAAACACAGACACACACACACAAACACTGTGGGCATGAAAACATTGCACTCCAGTGTGTGTGTGTGTGTTTACTGTATGCGCTGCCTCTCTGTGACTTGCACAGTGTGCATGTCTTTGTTAGAGAAGAGTGTTCATGAGTCACCGCTGTCTTTACCCCGAGGCTCAGCAGCCAGCCAGCTGAAGGAGGGGATGCATGTTTTATTTTAGTCGCTCTAATATGCCGTGAAGACATCATTATCTTGAAACATGTTGAATTCCAGAGCTTCTATTGTTTAAAATGGCACAGAAGATGTGGATACCTTAAACTGCTTCATCCTCATCACAGTCATACAGATCATTAGATGTGCAGTTCTACGTGCTTCATTAGATGTGGCTTTTGTTATTGCCAGCTAAGCAGTGTGCGACTGTGTGAACTCTCTTTGGCAAGCGAAGGACGTTATTTTTCTGTCATGCACATACCAATGCTGCCCATAGGGAAGAGGTGAGCATGCAAGGAACTTGGCTGATTGAGGGCACAGGGCACAGAGGCGCGCTGTGCATGGCTACGATTGCCTGTGAATACTAAGGATGCCTCGCAAGAGACCCTTTTGTCAGCATCAGATCCTTTTCAGAAGAGTCATGAATAGCATAGCATGTATGACATCTTTTTTCTTTTTTACATTTTACATTTTTTCAAACCACTGCTGATCCCAAGAGTAAACATTCCCCGTAGACAACCATGTCAGAGATAGCAATAAAAACACCTAATGGCATTTATCAAATGTATCACATCTAATGACTTTGGCATCGAGATCAGTGTTTCATCATTGTGAAATGTCACCACTTTAGCCACAATTGGATGTGTGACATTGAAATATGTATATGAAAGCCTATGAGAGATGAATCTCCTGGTCAGGCAGAATTTCCAGAGGAAAAATAAGAGACCCATCCAGAGGAACATCCTTTATTTTCTGCTTCAGGTCAATGACAGAGTTGGACCAATGCTAGATAGAAAAGACAGACAGATGCTGGTTCAACAAAGGTCTGAAATATTATTTCTTATTATTTATGTCTGCACAACAATAACAAAAGTAATCTCAACTCAGTAACCTCAGTCTCCTGAACAAACACACTCTCGGAAACACACAAAGACAGCAAAGGAGGAATCCCGTCTGTCCCTCCTTTAAAATGGAGCAGCCACCCAGTGCGTCAGTAAACTGATTACCCCAGCTGTCAGTCTGAATAAGGCCAGGCTTTGGGATCCTCCCGTCCCCTCTGATCCTCACCATGGGACAGAGCCGGTCCTCCTGAAGAGTCTGAGAACAATCTCAGAACAGGATGGACACAAACACACGAAGCAGGGAAGGAACCATGGCTAAATAAATCAGCAGGTAAGAGGATGCAGCGGCTTTTTTGATGTCTTACTCTGAGACTTTGTGTTGGGCTGATTTCAGCTGATTGAGTCAGGCATCAGGCTATATCTTAAAGCACTACAGATTTAATTTATCCACGTGTTTCTGAGTCGTATACACAGTGGTGTGTCTGATGTAGATGCTCATAGTTTTGTGTATACATGCTTCTTGCTTCATCTAATCCTGGTTTCTTATTTCAGATTCTACTGGGAATATTGCCTTCCAGGAATTGCATGACCACATAAGATACATGAACTAATGAGAAAAGTAACTGTAGGAGTATCAAAAGAAAAGTCACAGCCGAGAGGATAAAGGAGGGGTACTCTGAGGCAGCTAGTCACTAAGGGGAGGGCAACAGGATACAACTAGTGGGTGGACCTTGATGCTTGTTTCTGTGCACAAGTCTCTCACTTATATGCTCCCTTTCCCTCCAAACAATAGCATGAGTTTGAGTCATTTGGAGTGCAGGCAGATTTCCCCAGTCTACAGTAGTTATATTTCACTGTTCTGTTTCTTTCAGCACTACCATTGACTGGCTTTCCACCACCAGAAGTTTTAAAGCTCCGCAAAGACCTTGAATCACTCTCCGGACTGCCTAAACAAGTCAGAGTACTGCAGGAAACTGAGGACCCTGAGCTGCTCTTGGCAGCTCCAAAACAATGGCACAGTGCACGCCGGATGCCAGCCCCGCCAAGGGGATCCAGAATCCAAATGCTGACATCAAGGACTCAAGTGAAGTTTCAACCGAGTCTTCATCAGCTGCGACAGGCAGAGTCAGACCTGCAGACCTGGGGCTCATTCGAAGCTTGTCCAAGTCAGACTCTGACTTGTTGGCGTCACCACTTGGAGAAGAGGATGGAGGTCTGGCTGGCCGCAGTGGGTCGGTGTCTAACTGCAGCTCTGGGCAGCCATCCATGGAGCGCATGCCTTCCTTTGCTTCTGAGTGGGATGAGGTAATACTCGAGCTCTGGGGAAGGGAAACAAGTGGGAGGGTGTAAAGGACAGAGGGAGTGGCACTTTTGGTGTTAAGGCATGGTCAGGCTTTCAAGTAGAATGTGTTAATGTCCTCAAAAGAGGGTGTGCTAATGCATGTGAATGTGTGAGGAAAAAGAGAGAAACCGATAAGAGAAGCAATTGAGGATTAGTGTGAAAAAAGTAAGAAATGGGAATGGGTGAGGCAGCACATTTCAGGAGAGAGGAGGGAGGGAAGGAAGGAAGGAAGGAAGAGGGGGAAAGCAGAGGTAGCAGTATGAGAGAGATCAGGAGTCCGGCAGAAGCAGTGATCGAGTAACTTTACCCAGGCTGTCGGCAGAGAATGCCTGCGGGCGAGTGCTTGAATGCATGAATGGCTTGATCACTTGCACCGACCTCCCTGTAGCAGCCCTGGCATCCAAGACTAATTGGGCTTGTGCTGTCATTCCACATCCACTCAGTATATGTCTCAGGGGCCGACCCACACTTCCACTGTCTCCTCCTGCACTCCTCTGGCTCCTTTGCTCCGTCTTGCGCCATCTACTTTCAGCCCACTGTGAGCAGTCTCCCACCCCCCCACCCCACTCCCCATCGCCCCCAAAAGCCTTAACTTGTGATTTTTGAGCTCTTTAAAGCGTCAACGGAGCATACCCTAAAGCACTGCAAAGACCTTGAAATGAATAATCATTTATGGCCAAAATTTCCAAATGCACTTAAATAGTTGTAACCAGTGGGGGCAATAGCTGAAAACTGTTAACATATTACCAAAGTGCACAGCTCAGATGCAAAATTAAGTATTTTTCTTTAAAGTTCACAGCACAGTGGAAGATTTCTGACACTTTCTGCTGAGTGCTTAATCCCTATCACATTTAAAAGGATAAGATCTTATTCAGACTATAAGTTTTGGCATAGTGCAATATTTCGTCATACCCAACCGATGACATGGCTAGCAACTGGTTTAAGTAGCAGCGAAAATTATGTTTGTGCTGCTTTATTGTTTAGGAGCAGTTCTTTTTTATGTACATTTACTTAATATATTTTTTGGGGCTGGTGCTCTCAGTCCAGTACTTGTCAGGACTATAGTAATTGTGCTGTCTCAGTCGTCTCAGTCTTGGCCACCAGTCTCTTTTAATACGGTCTTTTGTTTCCAGGGCCATAGCTACCATTGAGGACACTGAGTTCACATCCTTGGAAATACTGTTTTTGTAGGAATCTGGGAGTTTGGGGGGTTTAATGACATGAAGATGAGTTTGTGTACACAAATATTGGACATACTTGTTGTTTTTATTGATTCCGATATAATTTTAGTTTAAATATCTTCAAATTTGAACAGAAAGTGGTTGAATGAATGAAATGTGTGACTTGTTTCTTTAATATGTGGTAATTTTACTGAGCTTGGTTGACAGTTATTCTCTTGAGGGACTGTGGTTCTACTGGGGGAATCTGAACCCATGACCTCAGTATTTCTAAAGTCCTGGTAATGACCCCCATTGGTTTCAAACGAGTCCAAAAGATGTTCTAAGACAAGTTCCTCTTCACATGCTGGTTTTTTTTATTTTTTATATGTGATGCTTATTTTAAGCACTTTCCTAAAGGACTGACTGAAGGACTGTACTAGCTGAGTGTATTTTTATGATTTGTGACTTTTATAGCCAGTGATTCACACTATGAGTATGACAACAGTATAAAAAACAATGACTGGGGGATCATTTTGTCTTTTTTGGTCACAATCTTGGCTTAGTTTCAAACCCATTTGGACTGAGTCTCAAAAATTGGACTTATCTGGGACTCATCTTAGTGTCTTCACCAAGGCTGAACCAACCTAGGAAACTGCCCAGGGGCCCCAGTCCTCTGGAGGCCCCAAAAGTCCCAGGTTCACTCCATATCATGTGGGCCTACACAACTTGATGCCAACTATATACAATTTAAACTGTAAAAATGTAGGAAATTTACTCCACTGAAATAGAATACCAGCTATGATGGGTCTGCCGTCCTGTGGTCCTGGTCCAAAACTAGCCTTAAGGCATAAACTTTTTTAGCTCATTAGTTGTAAAGTTTGTTTGAACAAATTCCTTTAATTTCTTACTGTGTGCTAAGTCCTTAAACTACAGAAAACCTCAGGCCAGGTAGAATTACTACATCAAGTTCTGTAAGGCTGCAACCAACAATTATTTTCAATCAATACATCTGACAATTATTCCAATATAAATCTATTGATTGGTCAGTGTATATAATGTAAGAAAAGAGTAAAAAAATGTTGTGGTCAAAAACCCAACAATGTTAAGTTTAGCATCAGAGAAAACTGGGAAACCAGGAAATATTCACATTTGAGAAAATAGTACCAGTGAATCTCTGGCATTAATGCTTAAAATGACTTAAACAATGAATCAGTTATCAAAAATGTCGCCAATTATCTGTCTGTTAATCAGCTAAACATTTCAGCTTTAGGATGATGTCTGGGTGCCTTGGGAAATAATGAAACTGCCATGTATAATAGGGGTCAATGGGGGCACAGTGACACATTGTTGCCCCGAGACCACCTAGGAGGTTTATTTGGGCCATCTTCACCAGAGTCATGTCTAAGTTATGGTCACATGAACAGAGCATGATAATTGTGCAGCTTTTTCTTCTTTATAACAAGGGCAGTTTGGTGTCACTTCATAATACTTAAACATCTTGAACTTTTACTTGGCTTTGCGTACCCCTCTCTTTGTCATTTCTCCCTGTACAGTGCGTGCTCTCTGCTCCACCCCTCTGCTCTCTGACAGAAATGTTTATTCAGGCCATGTTGGGTGGAGTGTCCTGTTCTCAAGGGCATCCTGTTTTGCAGCTGCTCCCGAGTGTCTGCTTCTCTTCCAGATTTCAAGGGATTTGTTTGGGTTGGGGATATTGGTGTGTGTGTGTATGGGGGAGGGCAAAAACCGACTCTGGCTTTCGTGTACATCTCATGAAGCGATCAACCACCACCGTCAACATTAAAGCGACACATGAGGCTCAGGGGGAGGCTGAGCTTTAAGTCAGATACATAAACACACTCTTATGTCAGCCCATGTGCACACACCGAGAGCCAACATACTGAATACGGACATTGGAATGCGGATGTTATGAAAATGGAAATTATTATTTGAAGTTTAACCTTTAAAGCCCACAGTATGTATTTTAAATTGTATTATCTCTGACAGCCTATGTAGCCACTGACCATTTTTGCGTCCTGAAAGCACTTGGTATTCTACTTAGACTTTTACTTAAACAAACAGCCAATGTGATGAGACAGTTTTTATTCACAATCTTTTCTGACACAGCGTTCTTTCTGAACTACTTAACACAGAGCAAACATGCAGCCTAAATGTTAAGCCATCTGCAGGTGTCATTAGCCTAATTAAATAAAACCTTAATAAAGGATATGTTCAGTGGAAAAACCTCAAAGCCACATACTTCATTCACTCTCAGTCCTGTAGTTGGCTGCATTGTGAGCGTTGCTGCCCGTCTGATGATCCTGATTTATGAGGGTGTTTTATGGTGTCCTCCACCTGTCCTGTCAGCTTTTGTTGGATTAGTGAATCATTCTTTTGACATCTGACTGGGGTTTATATATGGATGCTCCTTCTGCATTACTTTTTAATGTAGGTGTGGGATGAAATTGTCAAATTGCCCATTAATACACAGTATAATATCTTGCACTGAGTAACAATAACTTGAAATAACCACACTGGATTGAAAATGTAATGCAGTGTTGGTGAGATTTATGTAATATTGCTGGGTCACTGGATCAAAACAGCCCGTTTTCTTGGGTGATTTTCTGCCTATGGGTAGGGTATATCTGGGTCAGTTTTAACCTAGTTATTTTTGGAAAATTGTCCAAGTTAGTTTCATTGCCCTATTTGGAAGTGATGCGACATAAATGAGCAGACAAATAAATTAACTTAAAAAATGTGGATTTGTCACTTCAAAATGCTGAAAAAATAAGCACGATGTCTTAAAATAGGCTATATGTGGTCTGTGTACATAAAGTCTGGATAAAATGAAATACATTTTCCGCCATCTTTGTCAGTTGGACTTGCGGAAATTCAAATAAGGGCAGCGGGGTGGAGCCAATGAGACCAGGTCAAACAAATCAAGCCCACCTAGCTAGAGGCTGAAGAACAGAGATCAACCTTTGTCACCAGCTACAAACCTTTTACTAGCCGAAGATAACTGCGCCATCAGTTGTAACTAAATTGCACTGTTCCGTTAGTTAAGATATACCGGTATCTTGATAACAGTAGCCCGATAACTGCCTACGTTCACCATCCAAGCTAAGCTCAACACCTGTGATGACGACGTCGGAGCAGTTATATCCCTCAACGCTTCCTGTGACGCTACAGCTGCGGTAAAGTTTAACCGTTAAAAGTGAAGTTTTAATTGAAATGTTTAGTTTTCATATTTTTTTCCTAATTTTTAAAGTATTTTCTGACGTTGCTTTCGTTGTAACGTCAACTTGAAGTTAGTCGTTATAACTTCAGTTAACGTTAGCTTAGTGGCCTTAGCCATACTTCAATCAAAGTTTCGACAAACTGGTCAAAATGGCCCATGAAATATATGTGTGGTAACTTATCGTGAAATAGTAGTCAGTCTTTTTGGTAGTGGAGAACATTATTAGCTAATGACCAACCTGTACTTGCTCTGTAATGTGTCCAAAAACGATTATCAATTTTCATTCTGTAGCACTTAATGTAGGCTCATTGCACCATTTTTTTTTAAATATTCAAAATTAACACATACTTTTTCAAGAAAAAACGAGAATAGAAATAATGCTGAACAGGGCTCACTGAGTATTAACCATGAGCTCAATGAGTCCTGCAATCACTATCCCATGTCAAACAAATCACAACAGCTGTGCTGAATTATGGACGATTGAAGCCACTGTTGCTAGAGGAAATGGTTAACCAAATAAATAACTAATGCCCATTATAGTATCCTGCAGTATCAGGGGGCTGCATTAACATATTCAATTTACTATATAAGACCAAAAATAGCAGCAAATGCTCACATTTGAGAAGCTGGACTAACACTTTTTGGGGCATTTTTGCTTGAAAGATTACTTGAACAGTTAACCGTTTATCAAAATAGTTGGTGATTAATTTTCTTTGGATTGACTTTCTTTTAATTAGCTTCTAAGTGATCATCTTTGGAAGGTACTTTCTACCTTAGCTGTACACTAGTTTGAGTATGAAATGGTTAATGTTGATGAATTGAACAGAACATCAGTGCAATATGCTGTGTCTAGTAAAAGATACCCTACACATCTGGCCAAGATGATGATGATAATAATAATGATTTTAATGAGGAGGCCTTTAAAAGTGGTTTGTAACTACATCTTGTCGACATTAACAATGTACTCCACCACAAAAGATTAGGTACTATTTAATCATAGCACACATCTGATAAATGAAGCTATCTCAAGTTTTGTCTTTGATTTTAAAAGGCTATTGTCAGTACTAGACATTTAGCAAATGTCACTGCTTCTCCTGTTAAACTGCATTTTAGCTTCCATGGAACAATTCATCGTCCTCCTGTTGTCTTTTAGCCAGTTATCTACTGAAATAGGAAACACTACTTGACAACAAAGTGGACCCATGAATGCAAGGTACACCATCACTACTTTACTTTTCTGTGTGTGTATGTATTTTAAGGTGGAGCCTTACTTTCCTTTAAGACTCATGCCACAAATAACCTCATTATATAAGAATCTTGCATTTCAGTGACTTTTACATATTACTAATAATAGAAATGGCATATATGATTTAAGTGATTGATGTCTTCACTACAACTGTTCAATACTCATAAGGCAAAGGTTAACACAACCACATGTTACAGATGCTTGAGTGGCTTCATTCGTGTGTGTACTCTAAATTTCCCAGCTGTATTCCCGGGGTCATTACATATGCAAGCTTTTAAAGTGTCTTTATATGCTTCTTCACTTACTAATGGCTGTGGCTTTACATAACTTTAGTAGTTTGGGACCCCTAATGAAAATACCCATATTATTATGAAGTTAACTTATGTTTATATCAATTGTTTTAAATGTATATGCTTTATACACCTTTTTAATGTAATAATTTTAGAATTGATCGTGTGGGAAAAGATATACCAGAGCTCCTAATATGATTTGTAAACCAAAATTAGTTTTGAGTATCTATGAATTTGAATTAGCCACAGTAAAAATGAAAGAAGAATGAAATACAAAACGTTTTCATGTTGGTAATTCCAGTTGATAAAAAGGGACTGTTTTCAAAGTACGTGTAAGCTGGTTTATAATTCATATAGAGTTACGGCAGAGTGAACACATCCCAAGATCTGGTTAGACAGATGTGGTACATGAATATGAGAGTAGCGGTAATGGTGGTGGGGGCTGGGTGGAGAGAGGCACAGTCCTGTTTCACCTGTCACATTGCCTGTAACACTTCTCACCAGGTGTAACATGGGAGACCCCACACTGCATCCAGTTTGCTGTTTAATGGTGCTATTCCCCACGTTCAAGGGCTATACCTGTTCAAAACCTGTTGTGTGCTTTTAAAAATGCAGGTTTGCCAGTTTAGAAAAAGCAATATGAGGATTGTTTTAGGTTTATGATTGTATTATGTTATTTAGTGAACAGTTGTTTGTTAACTTTAGTTAGTTCATGACAAGCGTGGCTGGTCCAATAGCAACTGCTCCTTTTGAAAAGTTGAACCATTCTTTTACTAAGAACTATCAATTGTGACTCTTTGGAATTTGGAAATCACATTTTGCAGGAAACATAAACTAGAGGCATTGAGAGCAGGGTATTCTGACTCACTGAATGCAGGCTGTGGTTATAAGCCTTCCAAAGTGGCAAGCTTGATTCAGATCGTGTCGCAGACAGTTGACATATGTCTTTGCTATTTTTTTGTGGTGTTTTCTTTGTGTGAAATTAGCCATTTTAATCACAATGCTTGCGTTTGCAGGGGCACCGTCGCTGCATCCTGGGCTCAGCACCGCCCAAAATGATTGTGATTAGTATAAAGAAATGCAAACAAGCCAGAGTGCTTTTTTTCCAGATAGCAGAATGATAATGGGTGCAACCAGACCATTCTCCATTTCTGACACGGTGCCGTGGAGAGTGTGTCATATAAGATATTGACCTTGAATTGCTGGTGTCCTGGATTTATGTCTAGGGCTGGGTATTTAGAGAATATTTATGCATTCCTTCACTATATTTGCTGAAAAATTACTGAAGTAATTAATCAATAATCAAAATAGCTGCCAAATATGTTTCTGTTAATCGACAAACCGATTAGTCAGCAAATCATTTCAGTTCTAAAAAAACGTGTCAAATTAAGTTGATTAAAAGCTTTAAAAAAAACGTGAAAATTCGGCTCAAATCCATCAGTCAAATGTAGAGCTTAGGTTTCTTTTTGCGAGTTGAAAAAATACACAGAGGAATTAAATTTATGATAATCTGACATTATCTGACATTAACTCCTAACGCTGCCTGACAAGCTGGGTTCAGTAAAACTACATCGTAAACCTACACAAACATAGTAACAGTATATCATGCAGAAGAGGTGGCACTGCTAGAACCTTACATTTCCTCAACAAACAATCATCACATTACAGTACACCGTGCAGACCATCCTGACTTTACTGTTACCATTCTCAGTGGTTTTATTAATGCTGATGGTTTCAAAGCTGTCAAAATAATGAAAAACAATCTAAATCATGAGCACTGCTGGATAGAAATATGTGATCTGGGTCTTGCATAGTGTGGAGCTACTGGCCCATCTGTCTTTATTGACGATGATACTGAGGCGGTAATTCTGTTTCCAGACCAGCGCCAGTGAAGCAGGCAGCCTTTTTTGGCTTGTTTATTATATCCAGCCATCATTTCCATTATCTGTTCTGTTTGGGCTCACAGCCATCATTTATGCACAGGAGACACTGACTCAGTGGACAATACTGTACTTTGTCTTATTGTATCTATCTTATTAGCTAGTATGTTGTTGACTGGACAAGAAAGATGGGAGAAAGGCAGGCAGTGACATGCAAAATGAATGCAAAAATACAAAGACTTTCTATTATTACTAGTGCAGAAAGAAGAGATTATTGGAGATGTCAATTGAAATTGCATATCCCTAAAAAGACCCCTCCTGTGTCCCAGTTCCATACTTTTTAGGTTTTATGGGAGTGTTTATCATGCTGGAAAAGTGACAAAATTCCGTATTCCCAGATATGTCTGTATTTATACTAAATTTGCTTAATTATTCATTGGTATATTGATGAAGACTATTACCCAACAATGCAATCTACAAATGGAAGTGAGAAGCAGCTCACAGCTAGACAGATTGTGGAGGGTGAGACAGCTTCAGGAACATCTTGTAAAACAAAAAAGTAAAAAGTAAACAGTTTTTTTCTCCACTGCAAATTTGCAGTAGTGTTCCAAATTCACAGTATGATTGACAGCTCGTGTCTCATACAGTTAGTACAAAATGATAACATGCAGTCTCTTCTTGTTATCTGACTGAAAAGGTATACAATGAAGATGAGCATAGTGTATTTGGGATACATGGCCATGTGTTTCCCATTTCCGTTTGCTGATGTATTGATCTGCTTTATCAGTACTATAATGTCTATAGCTAACAGTGATTCATCATGATAGAGTTGGCATGCAGGCTATAGTCTGTAAATCATTTTTGTTGATGCTGCCTGTTGGAATTGATCGTCTTAATAACTGACTAATGCAATTATTCCACAATTTAATTATGTTGGCACAATCAGTCTCGATCTCTTCTCTGTGCCCTTTGCTTTGGTTGTTTGATCTGAACTGATGAAGAATGAGTATTATCGGTGGTTTGCTGTGCATGCAGAGTCTGCATGCCACTCACTAGCATCAAACTCTGTGTATCCAAGAACCAAGAATTCATTATATTCTATCAGACTGACTATTCTTGTAGATTAGTTATGGAAGTCATGGAGATTTCCTTTTGTATCAAGCATATTATGCTGAAATTATACATTGTTCAGCCCTAATTTATATTGGCTAAATAATGTAGCTTGACCGACCATTATTGGATTTTTGAGGCCACTGCTGAGGAATATCGATATTAAGAGAGTTTACAAGCTCTGATAACGATGTACAGGTGTACAGGGTTATAACATGAACACATAATGTACGTCCGTACATCCGTCCATACATCTGATCGTACGTCCATCTGTCTGTCCGTCCCATTCTTCACAATATCTCAGTAACACCTTGATGGAACTTTTGGTGGTCAAAGGTCAAGGTCACGATGACCTCACAAAACATGGTTTTGGCCTTGTGAACGGAATACCTCCGTAATGCCTTGAGGGAATTTCTTCAAATTTGGTATGAATGTTCACTTGGACTTGAGGACTTAGACTTTGTCAAAGGTCAAGGTCAGTGTGACATCCCAAAACACTTATTAGCCATTACTCAATATTTCACACAGCAATTATGACAATTTCACACAAATGGTTAATGTATGGTATGCCTCTGGATAAACAGGCATGTAACCTCAAACTAGTCTGACTGACAGATGCATACAACTGCAAATCGGTAAATGTTTTTTTTTTTAGAGAATTTTGATCAACCTAACTACTGTGAGTAGTTAGGTTGATCAAAATTCAATTTTGAGTGGTACATTTTACAGCTTAAAAATTTGCTCTCTAGCTATTTACCTTGTCTGTGTAATGGCTTTAAATTCTTAAATTATCCAGCTAAATTACTCCAGACATATCTTTAGCATTTCTGTACTATTTTTGTTACTTCTCAGATGACATACAGATGCCGATATATCTAAGCTAATATCAGCCAATACATCTGCCAACTTACTGGTCAAACTCTACTAAGTAATATAGGTTTTCCTTAAAGGAACCAAGAGGGTATCATACTTAAAAAAACAAAACAAAAGTCTCCAGACCAAAACAGAGCGAATCCCACAGCAACTTGATCCTGTAATAGTTGTACCCATTCGGCCTAAGTCCATAAAAAACGTTTACTGTTTGCAGATCTATGCCACCAATTTGTCTTAAGCCTGTATTTTTTGCTTCTGTTACCTTATCTAGCTCCAGCAGGGAAAATTTCCAATTAATTCTAATTACATTAAAATATTCCATTTCCTGCTTTTCTTTAGTATTTCAGGATTTGAATTTTTCTGTCTTGGAACAGTGCCACATACGTATATATTCTGTATATTTTTCAAGGGCAGTGATGCACATAATGACTGTAGGCATAATAAGGACTGTGGAGGAACTCACTAAGGCTGACTGACTCAGGGAAAAGCTGACAAACTCCTGGCCAATATGGAGCTCTCTTAAAAGTAAAAAGCACAGTCTCTGACATGTTAAAGCCCCATTGATTCAAGTCAGCAATATGTTGTACTTTGATTCCCTGAAAAAAGATGCAGCCCATGTTGCTCATCTAATCTTTCTTGGGTCCTTTTGGGTCCAATCAAAATCACCAACCCAAGATCAGTAGCAATTTAAATTGGGCCCAACTTTGTAGTCCATCATGTTGTACTACAAAGTGTGAACCTATTACCCATTTTGAGTCAGGTCTGCTTTTGGGGTTTTCTGGGTCTCTATCTGAAGACCTATAGTGAATGCTAAGGGTTTATGTACCTTGGAGTGAAATCATCTGACCACCAAGGACTGTCATCTTAACCCCTTAAATTGCATCAAGACCCATCTTCAGAAGAGCTGGTGTCAGGCTTCTGGATGAAACAGAGAACATAGAGATGCTGGAATACTTTATATCTCTGCACTAATATATGAAGACCAAGAAATGTCAGTCATAACTTCAGTCAGTAATTTAGATTTAAAACATAACTTTCCAAAGAAAAGAGAATCTGTTTCCAAAGAATAAGTGAGCATATCTAGAGGCAACGCAGAATAAGACTGGTACCAAGGACATCAGTTAATCACAAAATTTCTTTTACCCACATGATTTGCATTGGGGGAAAAAAAACTAAATGATTTCACCTTTAACTTTTTTTCTCTGCAAGACTTGAGCTTGAAAGGGCGACATAAATGGATATCTTTGCAGTGTGTGCAAGAACTGAAGAGCAGATCAACCTGCATTATCATGTAAATCACTTCAGGATGTAGTGCCATCACTCAGAGCTGAGCACCACTAATTTAATGATACAGTCCACTCACAGTCCCATGTGGTTCATAACTGCATTATCAATTACATTTCTGTGTGAATAGATCTTCTTGGTTGATTATTTCCATCCTGCTCCCAGACATTCACTGGAGGCGCTTTGTGTCAAATTAATTCCCACTGATAGCGGACTTTCAGGTCAGACTAACTGGACCTTTTCCTTTTTAATACATGTCCAATTAGGACGGCTCAATGCTTAAGTCAATTTCATGAACACATTGTGCATTTACATGAAATTGTTGTTTTGTATAACCAATTGGTAATGTCATGTTCATTCCTCGGTATTGCAGTGAGATGTTTATATGAGGAGACTAGATATTGCTACTAGATAATGCCCCTCAGTGTAAAGCTATACAAGTTAACACCACCACAAACCAAATGACCATAAAGTTGAATCAACATCTCTCTAAAAATTTCAACAAAAACTGAACATTGTAACCTGCAGTAATCCGCATTGCAGGATTAAACTGCAATAATTATAAAGGTAGGATTATTAAAGATTCGTCAACAACATGATCCTCACTGAACCCTGTTTCCACTGTTTCAGGCTTTAAGTATAGATTAATCTGACTAATCTGAATTACAAAATTATGTTTATAAAGCTCCAGTAAGGATGTTAAATATCTCAGTAACAAATTTAGCATGGCCTTCTCGAAGAAAACATAGATATGCATCAGCATAAGAATAAGAATAAGAATAAGCTTTAGATTTACAAGGGATGACTGAAGATTCAAAAGCAGACTGTAACCTGAAGGTGTTGTATAGAATATATTTCTACTGTAGTTCATTGCCAAACATCTTGCTAGTTATAGTCAGTGGATGAGGTTGTATGTGCATGATGTTATGAAATATTTCAGCACTTCAACTATGATGACGCTGGTTTCCTTAGAAGTAGCATTTTGGTGACAGGTTTTAATAAAGGTGCACTTAAGCTCAGGTGTGTGTGTGTGTGTGTGTGTGTGTGTGTGTGTGTGTGTGTGTGTGTGTGTGTGTGTGTGTGTGTGATATAGAATGTAACTGGGTTAATTCAAACAGTAATGTGAGGTCTGTATTGCTGGAGGCATATGCCATGCGTCCCACGTGCCTGACTTCCAAATGAATCAAGGCTTTTCTACAGTGTTGATGCCACTAGCGAAGTGCATAGGGCTTTTTCAAACACTAAATATTACATCAAATAAGCCTGGCTGTGTCTCTGGTGTCACCAGTGAAAGCAGAATCAGCTTTTCAAGCTCACAAAATTTTCATTGCTGATTGTGAATAGACTACTCTAGTGATTCTAAATTTAGTTCCCAGCCTGATTTGCAATAGTTTGCACATAAAATTGTAGGTGACCGCTGCCTGCTAATTGCCTTGTTTAAAGTTGTCAAAACATACACCTGGAGTTACACCCTTCTGCAGTAGCTCAAGAATATCAAATAGCCTACCATGAGTCTGTTCTCTTTTTAATGGGGTGAATGGTACATTTATTCTGTGCATTAGGGCCTGTTGTCCTTGAAGCATGAGGTGTCAGCAAGTAGTAAGGCACTCGCATAATTTGCTTACATTTAACGAGCGATGAGTCTGAATATTATTCAAATATGCTGGACACATGATAAGTCCCAGACTATTTCCTTGAGTTGGAATGTCTCATACTCATAAATATACTACTGTGTGTATTTATATTGAAGAAATATGACATTGGTTGCCTCAGAATGAAATTTGGAAATGCTCCAATTTTGACCATTTTGTTAAATACACCTTTTACTTTTGTGAGTCACTCAAATTGAGTGGCGCCAATACCTGATCCACTTCATTAGGTCAGAATTGGATAGGGTTGGGTTCTGATAGCCGGTTCCATTTTAGATCCGTCTACTAGTCCAAAAAACTGAACTGTGTTTTTGTAGTTCAACAGAGTGGAGACTCTTCTATAGGAATGATCAGCTGATTGCCCAGTGAGCCTGTTAACCTCATAGTTCTCCTCTGTTATATGTATATACATGTTTTTTTGTGTGTATGAGTACAATCAATATCAATCAACTAATAACAATTAATATCTTCCGATGCTCATGTTCAGGTTGTAGCTACAGGTTGTAAAAGTTGTTATTGTTGATTAAGTTAAAAGCTCAGACCAAAAACTACTATGTATGGCTTCTCGCCAAGCAACAGGTGATCACAGATCTAAATTGAATCTTAGACTTGTAGAGATTTATAACTTTAGTTACTTGCAAATGATGAAAACTTAATGAGATTCCATTAGGGATTTAAAAGGATTAGGATTTGATAAGTGGATTTGAGACGGGATTTGAATTTGATAAAATGCTGTCAAACACTAACCCTAGTAGTGGGGATGATACCCATCCAGTGTATCAGACTGGTGCATTCCTGTTGACAAATAAAATCAAAATTAACAATATTCATAACTTGTCCTACTTTCATTTTCTGTATCTGCTCTTGATACCACATACTGCATCTGGCACTGAAAGCACTTTGTTGCAGCTTGAGCTGCTATTGAGTTATCCAGTAAAATAAACAAAAGCAAACAAACAACCTGGAAATGTATTTCGGCTCTCTTGGAAAGTCAGAGACTACTTAAATAAACATTTTTGGCTCTAAGCCCCTAAACAACTCTTCTCGGAGTTGCTCTGTAATCTCCTGCATGCAGCATTGTGCTCACTTAACCTTGCAGTAAGCTGTAGCTTTATTCTGTGAAGCTTGAATAATACAGGTCTGAGAGGGTAATCAAATACTCACTAAGAAACAGTCAGCAACAGATCTGAATCTCCTGTGGGTCGGTTTGTGCCGTCTGGATTTGGCTACAGGACTTCCTCTAGGTCGCAATAATTTGGAGTTTCAAAAGCTTCTAGATTGTAATTCATCTTATCACCCTGCTGTGTTTTTGCTGAGTGGTGGGTAAGTCATTGAATTGCTGTCCACGTTGGATTGTTGCTTGTAATCCATCATTGCAAAGCAGCCCGCCTCCTTCCCAACATTCCCAGCAGC
Source organism: Seriola lalandi dorsalis (assembly GCF_002814215.2). NCBI lineage: Eukaryota > Metazoa > Chordata > Actinopteri > Carangiformes > Carangidae > Seriola > Seriola lalandi. The sequence goes on along the minus strand of NW_019524973.1, from coordinate 173,825 downwards.
AGCAGCAGCTCCCTGTCCTAACTCCTCACCCAGTGCCATTATTTCAGTGTTCTTGTTTTATAACTGGTCTGGCTATGGTGGGATGGAGGAGGCTAGATCTGAGTTTAATGCCTGTTTGACATTAATGGAAAATGTTGGTACCTGCTGAAAGAATTTCAACATGAGATCTCCACAGTTTTTAGTTTTTAGTGATTGTTGATATTTCAGTCAAATGCAAGGTGATTTATTTACCCCCTGTGTTTCATGCTTACTCTCTTTAACAGATTGAGAAGATCATGAGCTTGATTGGAGCAGGCTTTGAAACATCCAAAAACAAACAGCCCACACCAAGCTCAGGTAATGCTTCACCACCTATTCTGTTTACATGATTACAGACATCAGCTTCTGCAGAGAATGGAATAATTTTTTTTTTTTTCCGGAGATATGACTATGTGGTATGTAATTTATTGGTTGGTTAATACAAAATGACAACTGGGTCTTGGGAATTGAGTGAGTCTTATTCATTAATAATTTATAAAGCTCTTAATTGCTTTGTTGCTGCATGGATGATAGTCCCATAGAGTTTATTGGATGGGAATTATATGTCACGTTAGCAGCAACCAAATGTTTTACACCCTGTAACTGATTACATTTATGTGCAGCAACACCTTTTATAAGAGCTGCTATTCAGTATTCAAACACACTTTCAGGAAAGCTATAGGGTAGTTTCGTTGTCCTTATAAGTCACAGAGATTCAAGATGACATTTGTTTGGCACATCATCGTTGTTATTTGTTACACACAAGGTTTCCACTTTATGGGAAATGTAATTCTAAATTGCCCTCACTGTCATATTTTCTTTTTTTTTTCTGGAGTTACTGTATATCTCAATAGGGCTTGGACTGATAGTACGCTTCATCAAGAGTCCTTCAGGCAGTGCAGAGGGAGAAGCCAGCTGGCATCAGCTCAGTTTGTTTAGATAACAGTCCTGAGTTGCTACAGTGTAAACCTACCTCCATTAGATACTCTGCCATAAGGAGGTTTCACAGGATTGTGTAACAGCTTCTCTAGGTCTGCACAGGAAAGCTTTTCACAAGTCTCATCAGATTCATTTAGATAAAATTTTCATTAGTTATGCGCAGTATGCGACTACCAATCTGCTGACCACAGCAAGGTGTAATGCCACCCAAGCACAGAAATGGTAAAATGTGTGATTGTGATAAAAGGATATAGAATAAGAAAACTGGAAAATAGAAAAGAAATGACATTGGAATTAGGAGAATTAGGCTTTCACTGCAGCATGTGTCACTGTGTCATCACTTCCTCCTGTCTATGCAGTTAAGTGTTCTTAATGGAAAAAAAGTTAGTTTGACTTATACAACCATTTAAGCTAAATGCTGAGTGTACAAAATGTTAAGGACATCTACTCATTTAATCAACTCTTCTCGATTTCATATTAAAAATTTACTTCGGTCATGAAGGGGAAATGTTGATGAGTTGTGTGAAGAAGGTTAATATTCTAATTTAATAATATTATAATGGTAAAATAAAAGTAAACTTAATTTATATGGCACCTTTTAGAAAGCTGGCTTTCATGGTAGTGTTGATGTACGATGTTAATTGTAACTTGACTTCAAGCACACCCAAGCATTCTTAGATTAATTGCTGTCCTAACAATTAAGACCTGAGGTTGTTTCACATTACATAAGAGGAAATATGTTGTTTTTTTGTTTGTTTGTTTTTTCTTTCACATATAGGTGTGAGCTATTTATAGACTTTGTTTGAGGAACGGCATACTGAAAGTGTCCCAGATTCAGCTGAGTCATGCAGTTGCTGCTCTGATTTCAATCGGAGATTGTGCACAAGTAGTTCTGGAGGTTGAGAGGATGCTTTTGTTGCTGTTTTTGAATGTGTATGTGTTAGTAAAGAGGTCATATTTCTTTCTCCACAATGTACTGAAAGGGAACAAACAGGTACCATACACAGTCATCAGCAGGAGAGAGGTAGAAAGAGGGAGAAAAGGGGGGATTACAAAAAGATGGAAAACTAAATTGTCGCTCTTGATCGAACCTTTATCTTTTTATTGTGACAGAACTGGGAAAACCTTATCCTGTGTCCCTGTTTTCATTCCATCCACCTTTTCCTTGTTTACCGTCTCTCTCATATCAGGAGCCAAAGACAACCAATTCATCCTCAGGAAGCAGGTTTCTGAACATCAGATTTTTGTGGCTACAAAAAACATCCCTTCAATTTTGTGCCAATTTGCATGCTCAAGGATGAGAATGTTTGTGTTGTGTGCCCATCACGAGTGCCTCGATTGTGTGCTAAGAGAGCACTGAGTAAATGAGCTTAAAAAGAGAGAGGGAGTGGAGAGAGAGCTCAGCTAACAGCACACAGGAGGCATCGGCTCAGTTTGTGTACAGGCACACACTGACGTTCAAAGGAAAAGAGTCCGCCTTCAGTTTCCCTGAATTAATTCAGCTTTGCGGCTCATTTTCTCCAGTGCTTGGGTGTGTTGACAAGGAGCTAGTGCTTTTCTCCTGCTCTGATAAAGAGGCACGGCTTTATCAAGGCACAACCTCTACCTCTTCCTCTGTAAATAGGTCTTTCGGGGCGCTCCTCGGAGCCAAGTCTAGACCTAGCAGTGCTCAAACAGTACAGAAACCCACTTGGGTAGATTTGACAGCTTGGCCTGTTTAACAGGGGATAAGACAGTGACCCAGTTACCCCCCACGGAGGAGCATTGGATACTCTGTCAGTCAGTAATTAGGTCCTAGTACCGTGGGAGGTGGTGCTGTCCCAAATGAATGGAAGTAATTGGATGGGGTGGCTGGTATTTTTAACAGTCTTTGTCTGGATATTGTGGTGTAAGAGCTGACTTTGGTGTGAGGCTCAGGGAGAGAGTAAAGAAGGAGGAGGAGGAGTTGTGGGATCTCGTAGTGAATCATAATTAGTCCACTTCAATCCTTCTTACTTCCCGGAGATAAGATGGTAAATTTTATCTTGCCCATATGTTTCATCGCCTCCTCCTCTATTAGTCTTTTTCTGTGTCTTATCTGTATCCTGCTCATTCTCTCTCACTCCCTGTTTCCATCATTCTTCTCCTCGGCTAGAACAAATCTGACAGCAGCTCTTCTTCCTGATAATGAATGATGAGCACTGGTCCTTGCGGATGACTGACGGGTCACGGAGACCTGACCTGGCCTTTTACCTGATCGTTAACACCAGAGCAACAGTGGTACAGGCAGCCAATTACGGAGGAGGTTCAATCAATAGCCCTTCACTTTGCCTCCCTCTGTTGGCACCGCATCGTCTTGCCCTGACTGCCTTACTGACTGGCTGACTACCCGTTTGGGAATGTGTGAGGTGATTGCAAGCAGCTTGAAAGCCTGCATAATTACGCTCTGCCTGCAGCCGTACCCAGATAACACCAGTGACGGACGCAGTGAGCAGCCCTGCATGGGTGGGTGCTGAAGTAAACCAGTCCCTGTGTAGACTGGCAATTCTTTCAAAGTCAAATGACACTGCGTGAGTCTTTTTACCCATAAATGTATCTCAGTTTTATACCATCTCATGTATTAATGCAGGTTTTTTCCTGTAAGTAGCCTCTGCTATGCTCTAAAAATAATGTTGATATGACATGAGCATCTGGAAGTACATAATGGAATTTGCCTCTTTTCTGTCATGCTGTATGACTGGTTGAGATGCAGATGGACTTGAAGTATGTCTCATCTCTTCTCTTCTCTTCTCTTCTCCTGTTTGAGCACGTTAGAGACTTCTGCTGACTTGAATCAATGCTGCCCCCCCTCGTTCTATCATCAAAGTAAGATGTAAATGAATTAAAGCCATCTGCTAATAAGCTGGGGCTTGAGGAGGCTCTTTGTTTCAATATCCCATGTTAGCCTAAAAAATTGAAGTTCCTCCTTCAGAACAGGATCGCGTCGCTGTCACCCCTTTACATTCTAGTCATTCTTTACAGAAAAAGACTATGATTTCGGGATCTCAGTGCTTGTTCCTTTTCTCTGATGGTGGTGTCCTTTCTGCACTGCCAAGATCAGAGTGCCTCTGTGCAATTCTAATCAGTGCAGTGGTGGTGGTAGTTGTGGTGGGGGGGGGCGACACACACAGACGAGCTAGTATGTGTGCATTTGTATGAGAAAGAAAGGGGGGCAAAATAGAAGGGGAAAGGGGTAGAGAGACAGACGATGAGGACAGAGACAGAGTGTGTTTGCAGCTGTCTGTGTGTTTGAGAGCAAGAAGCAAGGAGCGAGACAGTGAGGGAGAGTGCAAGCCAGAGAGGGAGAGAGAGGCAGAGGGAGGGGAATTGATATAGTGGGAGAGTGAGGGAGAGGTGGTTACGTGGAGCAGCACCCCACTTCATCAGGCAGCATACGGCAGCCCTGCAGTGCGATCACACAGTATGGGAATGGGGCTATGAGATCGAGAGCGAGAGAAAGAAAGCAGAGAGAGACGAGAGCAAGGAGGGGGGGAGTTAAAAAGAAGAGCTTGAGGGAATTGCTCAGATGAGAAGGGGGGATGATCACTGAGTCTGTTGGCTGTCGTGGATGTGGGAAGGACGTGGCAGCAGTGGCTGAGGTTGAGGCAGATCTGTGGTCTCCTGTGTAGAAGTAGCCGGCGTCAGGACGTTATGCCCTATGAGCAGTGAGGGGTAACGTGTGTGAGCCAGGAGCAGCTGCTGTGACTGCATCTGCACTGCCTGCATGTCTCAGACAGGCAGGGGATGCAGCAAACCTCTGCCCTGAGCGCAGAGGCTGCTAGCTGTACCCAGCGAGGAGAAGAACCAGGTGGGCTGGGGTGGGAGTGGGGGGCGCCTGCCTCAGGAAGGAGCTAGCTTAACCTGCTCTGTGGTCCTGCAGTTATCCTCGCTTCAGAGTCAAGAGGCTCACCTGCCGTTTAATGGATCTGAACCTGGATTTACTGCTTTGAGAGATGAGAAGCACGTTCTCTGGCGGAGCCGCACAGCCAGCAGCCTGCTGAAGTGTGTGAATGCTGGGCAGCACAGGGAGCGCTGGCACCACCAAGGACACCAAGCCTTTTTCCACCGGCAAACAGCTTACCTGGAGCTTTATCAAGGAATCTATACTTGGATTTGATAATGAATTGAGGAGTTTGGAATCAGCACACAGTGGAAATCCCAAGCCAACGTTTCTTTTTCGATGTAGGATTTACAATATGTCTACCTGACTGTACTCTGTGTGGCTTTGGAGTAAGGACGAAACATGATTTAAGCAAATGTATATTCCTTGATCAAAAATAACACGAGTACCTCAACAGTACTTTAGAATGCTGCTACCTTCATTGTATGAGCCGTGTCCTAGCTCTCAAAGAGGGTGACCAATGAAGCCATGGGACTCAGCCAGAGCTTTACAAGTATGTGGTGAAAACCCTGACAAATTTATTTTGGGGGAACTGAATATTTCTGTGTTGCACCCTGAGGGAGTAATTTCTGATTTTAGAAAATGACGGGGATAGTTTTAGCAGAATAATTAATATGTGGTGTATGAAAATGTCTAATTTAGTGATAAATAATTTCCATTTTCCCTCAGCCTGAAAATTATCTAATCTCTTAACTTGTAGTGTTAAGTATTGTTATGTTTTTGGACTAGCTAGGCACTTGTTTTTACACTCGCTCATCTTCTCACTAAAGGAATGTTTAGCGAACCCTTTTTGTTGGAAGATGCTGTAGTGGGTCAGTCAAACATAACTAACAGTACTAAGCTTCAGATGGGCTTCCTTCCCTGCACTACCTCCACCCTCGCCTGACATTTCCAGTCAGTCACACTAACACCAGTGGGTGTATATTAGCCTAGTCAGTCCCCTGCAGGGCTTGAGCTGGGCCTGCAGCACTTCCTATCCTCCTCCTGTGTTTGAGTTTAGTCGGGCCCCCGCCTGTACCGTGGGAGCCCCTCACCCCCGGCCTGGACCCTGTCTCCCCCCCACCCTGCCTGGTGCTGCTGCACTCGGCTCTGCCTCTGCTGGCCGAGGATGATGTGGCAATGCCATGTGTCGTCCTCTGAGTGCCGCTGCTACCGGCTGAACGGCTTCTCACTGCTGAAGCGCTTCCCTCTCTCGGCAGATGGGGCCTGTGGTAAAGCCCTGGATCAGCCGGTGGGAGAGTGGCTGGAGCACGTGGGGCTGCCGCAGTACGAGAGCAAGTTCCTGCTCAATGGCTTCGACGACCTACGATTCATGGTGAGTCACCTGCAGCACGTCATCTCAGGGGTCGGTTCCACTTTACATCACTCTGCCTCTCCCTCTGTTAACCTTAGCTGCATTTGTCTTTTTATGTCACCACTTTCACTCTCTCTCACCCTCTGCTTGTCTCTCAGTACCTCCGCTCCCCCCTCTCTTTTCTCTTTCACACTCTACCTTTCCTCTTCCCTCCCCCTGTCCCCTCTTCCCTCCATAACTCCACTTCACCCCTGTGCAGTGCATGACCCTGCTAAGATTTATGGCCCCTCACTGAATCCCTTTAAAGAATATGGGCTGTCACCAATGGTAAGACAAATGACAACCAAAACCCATTAACTTTTTTCCCAGCATTCCCAATCATGCCATCTCATTTTCTGTACGATTCTATAGTCACCTCCTCCCCCTATACTGAATCCTCTGATTTACAGCCACTGGACTTGACCTTTGTGTATATACATACAGATAACCTGGACAAACAATCCTCAATTTAAACTCACTGTAGTCTATTCTAAATGCACTTTGCATGGTTGCTTGCCAAATCTCACTAAATCCGCTACCCATTATGCTCTGTGCTCTGCTTGTGATGCTGTGAGACAATCTTGCACAAACTGCACAATGTATGATTACACTGCAGCAGCATGCTCCAATGTTGTATTTATGTACTGTATAATAATGGTTTTTAGATTTTAATTACACATGTTGGCATGCAGACATTTTTGTTACAGATTATTTCACAACTAAGTAAATTATCAAAACCCACATGATTTGTAAATGGTGATGTAATGGTTGAAGAAAAAAAAAAAGATCAGACAGATTAGTGTTTCTGGAAGTCATCAACACAATTTGCACGAATGTTTTGCATTTTTAAACGCCTCCATCAGATTACATATTGATAAATTCATTTAACAGCAGCCCAAAGGACGTCTACAATCTGCCTAAAAGCGTTATCATGTTTCCCAAAAAGAACATAGCAGTGAAACTTGATATTACATTTGGCAGTGATTGTAGAAAGCAGCATTACGTTTTCAATCCCCTGGTCATGTTTCTCTGGAAAACATGGCTGTACACTGTAAATAACTAGGCCCAAAGGATAAACGCAGACATTTCTTAGACCATAGAGCTGCATTAACACTATGGGCTATATGTTACATCAGTTTGTCACAGCTGAGCTCAGTTAAGTGAGACCAGTAAGCTCAGAGGGAAGGTGGTTGTATTCGCAAAGTGTTCCAGTTGAGGAGTGCTGCTCTCCGATCTGCTTTCTTTCTGGTAAAGCATGAGATCACAACATGATGGAGTCCTTATGAACATGCGATCGCTCTGACTCTGAGGTGCTGTGCAGATAAAACTCTAGACTCTGATTTGTATTTGCTTATGAGTTGGCACCAAGACTACAGGAGTATAATGTGTAGTCACGATATATAATCATAGTAAAGAGACTACAGTAGGGGTATGCGATTTGGATTGGAGCTAAACTGATAAATCATGCAGGCAGATATATCAGAAGATGTTAGCTTATTGTATATATACTATTATGTGTTGGACAATAAGTAACAAAATATGGCTGTACAGAAATGCCACTGATAATGAACATAGTGTGTTCACCAGAGAGCAGTAACAAGTTCATTTTTCAACTGTAAAATGTCCCACTTACATTAGTATATTTCATTATTTCTTTCAAGCATATTTTAGGGCATAGTATTAATTTATTTAAAAGTGGGGTAGAGAGGTGAAGGAAATTAAAGGAGATGGGAAAGGACATGCAACAAAAATCCCAAGCTAAACTGAACCGGTGATGTTGCTTCCATAGTAAATGGTATGTGCCTTAACCACTAGACCAACCGCCTAAGATAAGAAGAAAAGTATTGATATTCACCTCAAAGATTGGTCGGTCCATAAAATGAATAAAAAATTTTAACAATATATGTGAAAGATTATACTGTGGCAGATGTATAGTGAATTTTCTGGAACTTTAATTGGGAAATAGTTCATAGATAAAAAGAAAATTGAGAAATAGTTCATAGATGAAAATGACAATGCTGTTTTTTCACTAAGCTATCTCAGTTTGAATCTAAAAATCTTTACTGGCTGACAGATTGTTATCATGTCATAGTATTTGTGTTGTCACTCTAGTGTATAGTTATCTGGATAGTGGTTAAAAAGAAAACAAATCAACCTTCTTGTCATTACAACTGGGTTGGAAGATTCTATGTTGAACAAGATTTCCGGGCAATAATGTGATGAGGACTAAGGGTCATTAGGCATTCTGATGGTCATTTTCATGCCACGACTAATGTGTCTTCTGGACTTGATGCATCAAGGAGATAAATCATTAGCTTCACAAGGCAAATTACCCATGGATATTTACAAGGATGTGGAGGTTGCAAACAAGGGAAAGGTCAGAGTCGTCGGGCAGACATTGTGAATGTTTAATATTGTGCCCTTTTAGATTCTGCCAGACTTGCTTCAGATGTGATCAATCTAACTGAACTTGAACATCAGAACTTGTTTGTGGAATTCATTGCAAAGAATAGAAGACTGATCAGTAGAGGGCAGTATGTTGTGGCTCATTTTCAGTTCAGTGTTATGGTTGAATAGACATATCGTCACCTTCCTAAAATAATGGCCTAAGTCATGTTTTGACAAAAATGTTTTTTTTGCCTAAATCACCCCCTCATGATGCTGGCCACCTCTGGTAAAATCGCCTGAATCCTCAGTTGAGGGGAACATGCAATTCTACCCCCGGTTGTATAATGGCCTATGTCAAAAGTGTGACTCTTTTGTTGAGTTTTTTGTGTTTCCTGAAAAACCTGAAAAAATGACTTAGGCCATTATTTTAAGAGGGTGTCGATATGTAATAATAGAAAACACAATGAAGAACAGAGAAGGTGTAATAATACCATTGCCAATTCAGAGACTCACTGCATATAAAAGCAAGATCAGAGTAAACCCAAAGCAGATTTTTTTTTACCCTCTGTATTGTTTGTGAGCCCAGAGGAGGATGAAAACCCTTGACTAAGTAATTCTGCAGTGGCAGGAATCGTAGCATGTGAGCCGTACTGTACCTACAAACCGCCACTGTCACAGCTGAAGATGTACAGTGCTGCTTGGAAACTTTCCTTGGGCCCGCCCACCAGAGCAAGAGAGCAGGCACTCACATGAGTCGGCAAGGCTCTCTGCATGTGATGATTGCACTGAGATGCAGCTTTTGAGGGATCATAAATTATGAACAGCTGTGTGCCCATTCTCATAATTTTTACACGATGATTATCATTTTGTGCTCCTTTCATGCTGCCAGAAGTGGGGCGCCCGTGGCTGTCATTCTCTTGGCCTTTATGCCCACACATTTCACTTACAGTCAAAAATTCCACATGATTTATTTATTTATTTAGTTTTAGCATGATGCTTTGTTGGTCTGATGCTCTGATGACCAAACTAATGTGGCAATGAGGCATATTGTCTAGTGCAAAACATCTTAGAAGTCGCCCATCATGCATTTACATTGCATCTCTCCAACATTAATATTGCATCACTTTCTGCAGCCCCCACTTTCTCAAATGTTATAATGTGGTACTGAACATACATATTGTAACACATAAAATACAAATTTTCTTTGCTTTGCCTGATTACTGTTACGCCAGCAGACTCTTGATAAAGTAACAAACTTTGATTTTTCTAAACAATTCCTCTGTGGGGCAGAGCAATAGAGCAATTCTAATTCACTGTTGCATTAGCTCAGTGCATTTAGTGAGATGAAGGACTTCTACCATGGCTACATCTGCAAGTCGTATCGGATTAAATCAAACTACCATAGCTCATAAGCTATGTAAGTACTGAACCATACATTTCCATCACATGTTTCAAATGCAGCATGAAATAATAAGTTTGCAGAGTCTCCCGAGGCATCATCAAACTTCAAACTGTGTTAATAAAAGTAGGGAATCTATTTTGGGCCTCCCTTACATCAGACCCTGCTTCATTTTGACCTTTATTCTAGCGATCAGTGAGTAATCTCCCAACTGCACCCTGATACAGGCCTGTGAATGCTGCTGCATTGTGCTCTGAAACCAATCCAGTGAGAGCAGATTGAGTAAAGACTACAGAACATTTTAACATTCTTGGCCAGGAAGAATCAATCTGCAGCAGTCCACGGGGAAAAACGCTTAGCTCCACATTTTCAAGGTTCTCCTGGTATCTTTATTCCTGCCTATAAACTGGAATAAGATGACAAAGCAACTGGAGCTGTGAATATGAACAGCTACATGAAACCAACAAGAATCTGCTTGTCAGTCAAGATTGTAGTGTAGTGTGAAATTATTATTGTTCATTGTTTCTATGTCCTAAATCAAGGAATTGTTACAAACCGTAGTGAAATATTTTTGGTTCTTCTTGGACTGTTTAGTTTCCTCTCAATGAAACACAGCAGCAAAGGGAATGTTTAGATGCTGCTGCAGTTATGAAAGCTTTGTTCCCTCTGAGTCGCACCAGATCAGATTGATTACTCTTGGCATGCACAATTTATTTGACTTCATTGTCCTCCCACTCTGTTGTTACTGCTTGTGTCAGAGATGTGCATATTCTGCGTGTGTGTGCATGTTGTGTGTGTTATGAGCAAATGTGTGTTTGTTCACCCTGGTAGTTGCATTGTAGAAAATGTCATGATACTTTTATTGACCTATGTTCTTATAGCTATTGGTCATGTGTCTTTTATGTAAATATGAGTGTGTGTGTGTCACCTGAGAGTGAGATATACTATTTAATAGGTTGCTAATTTATTTTCTGGTATTGTACTGTTGTATGTCCATACTGTATATATTGTGTTTATGTCTGTGTGTGCGTGTGCTTGCATGTATGCGATTATTTGTGTGCATTCATGTGTGTTTGAGTGTGGCTGTGTGAACGCCTGTGTGTGGATGTGTTTATTTGTGCTTGTCTCTTGTGTTTGTGCACATGTAGGGAAGTAACGTGATGGAGGACCAGGACCTTAGAGACATTGGGATCACTGACCCAGGACACAGAAAGAAGATCCTCCATGCAGCACGCAGCTTGCCAAAGGTACGTAACCTTATAACTTAACCTCGGCACTGAGGAAGGACACTGACTGACAGTGTCTTAGAGGAAAAAAAAGTCAAAATATTGCATTATATTGCTAACTATGATTTTTAACTAGTACCCTGAAATGCTTTGCAATTTTAAATGAAAATGTATACTTTTGTACTGGAGAATGGGATAATAAAGACTGGTCTAACTTATACTGTAAATGTAACGTTAGCACATGGGCTGAAGCTGGAAAAAAGGCCTGGGAATGTGGATGTTACAGAGTCTAGTGTCATGCTAGCAGCTCTATGAGACTGTGCAGCAGTGTTTGAGCTAAATGCTAACATCAGTATGCTAACATAGTCACAAAGACAAAGTTAACATGCTGATGTTAAATGGATGTAATGTTTATCACGTTCAGTATCTTGGTTTTGCTTTTTAGCATGCTACCTTTTGCTAGATCAAAGTCAGGGAATCATCAAGGTTGTTAGATTTTTTTCTGTTTGAATATCTGTAGCAAATTTCCATTTCCAATTCATCCAGAAACTGTCGACATATTTAGCTCAAAACCAAAACTGTCAACCTGCTGGTGACATGACGAAAAGTCATGGGATCAACAAAGTCAGCAGGATTCATCCTCTGGGAACCATGAATGTCTTTATCAAATTTAATGTCAATACACAGCGGCTAGCATTGCTAAGAACAGCAATGGCAGCGTCTAGCTTTAGTGATGTAGATTTATAGCTATAACTGGAAAACAAGAATATATACTAATTATATAAATTACAGAATTTGCTGTCTTACATTTGTTCTTATCTGCTCTGCAGGTAAAAGCACTGGGCTGTGATGGCAGCACATCTCTCTCCTCTTGGCTGGATGGCCTCGGTCTGCATGAATATCTACCCAACTTCCTTTCAAGTGGCTACCGCACCCTGGAGTGTGTTAAGAACCTGTGGGAGCTGGAGATCGTCAATGTAAGAAATCATGACTTACATCATTTATCTAATATATCTTTTGTTCTGGGCTCTTTCAGATGATGGGTGAGCACGCTCTTGCTTAGTGTCTCATGTTCTGACAAAGACCCATGAATGCTAATGGACTCTAGTGCTTACTGGTCCAGTTCTTACAGACTGGGCTCCTTATGGATCATGTTAAGAGGCACTTAAAAAAGCAATGCGGAAATTACTTACTCACTAATGGAAGCATTTGCATAAAACTATAGCAGAAACATTTTCAGAATCACTGAGTAATTAGCAGATACAGAACAGATAAAATGGAAATTAAAGAGCAATGTGGTGAATAAAGACAAGGAAGTATGTAATTTGGTTTAATCTTTATGGAAATAGTGTAACATTTTATGATAATTTTTAATTACAAAGGGAGGACAAATTTTTTTGTTTTGGGTTAAAAGCTGTTGGAGGTTATAGAAAAATGCATGTATCAGTTGGGTTGAACGTGTGTGTGTGTGTGTGTGTGTGTGTGTGTGTGTGTGTGTGTGTGTGTGTGGATAAATCTGATAGTTAACAGGACAGGAAAGAGCAAAAAACATTATCTTCTGCTACAGTTTTTTCTCTTGACTTTTCTCTAGTCTTTAATTTCTTGTAAAATACTGGATTGATTATTTTTTCTGGCTTCTAAAAAATGATTCATATGAACCAACATGAGAGGGAAAAATCACTGTTTGGTTGAACCTTTACAGCCTGTGATGGGGGGGGTGTAAATAGTCATTGTTCTCTTATTGGGAGTCTCAAGCTAAGATGGTTGTGAGCTACAGAAACTTTAAAGACATCAGTATGATATTTTGCATTGACTAACCCTTTACACTGCTTTTATTTGCATTGTGTGGTGCCAACTGAATTTGTAGTGAAATAATGTTAAACACTACTTAACAACACACTTGTCGGGATGCTACCAGATTATCTTGAATTAGTTTCAGTGACAACCGCCTGTTATGTAGGAAGTAGCATTGTTTAAGCGATGACAGGGAGCCAGATGATCTAAACAGACCATCTTATATAGCTGATAAGAAATCGCAGACTGCAAGTAGGAGCAGTGGATGAGTACGTTTACAACGCTCATATTTTTCTCCCACTTACACCTGCATTTCCGTGTATGTCTGGTTGTGATCAACACAAAGACAGTAGCGGCAAAATGCCAGAAACTCGCAACAGCTGCAGTAGAATCAGCAGCTGCGGAAAGCAGCAGCCAAACATACTGTATATGCAGTGTTTGAGGGATGGTGTCCAGCAGACTGCGATGCAGTACAGAAAGATGGGTGTGAGTGCAGGGCACATTACTTTCAGTGTGCAGAGTAGCAGAACTGCCTCTGAGCATCTTGGCAGAATTTACTTTGCCCATTACATTTCCTACATCCTCTTCAGCATCTTTCAGCAAATAGCATCAAACAGCACGATGATTTATGAGATGTGATACATTCCCATACAATCCCAAGGCTCGTTATTACTGTTTGAATGATCTTATTTCACACACTTTGTGTATACTGGTGTCACTGGAAATTCTGTACATAACAACAACAAAAACAGCACCAGAAATCCAGAGCACAAACCAGTTGCTTCTTTTGCCGCTCACTCTTCCTGAATAAATCCATATGAGCCTGTTATGGAATATTTTTTTTACCAGCAACATAATTGCAAATGTAACATTAATCACTCCACATCCACCTTTAATGAATGAGCATGAATGTTAATAGCCAATTATGCAAATATACCATATTGAGATAATGAATTTTGACTACATAACCTACCTTCTTCCTCTGAGGATTTTAGCCAGACCAGTTGAAATGGCATTTGTAAAAGGTTTAAAGAGACAGATACCGTGGATCGATGTGTGGCTGGTGAACTTGCAATACTACAATAAAGCATTGTAAATGAATAACATGTTTAAATAGTGACAAATTAAGTGGATTTGTGTCATATAGCTATCAGCAAATCACTTGCTTATTTGCATATTACCTGTTGTCATCCTATAAATCACAAAGTTCTGTGTTATTTAAGCACTATGTCCAAAAATGGATTGTGAATTATAGAGTATCCCTGGATGAAGACAGTGCTGTACTTTAAGCTTACGGCAAAACAGATTGAGGCTGAATTATTGACGAGAGTCATTTCTGTTTGCCTGTGGATGCCTGCCAGTGAGGGGTGCATGCCACCAACTCTGTGTCAGTGTATTTTGGATATATCTCTATTAGCTCAGTCTAGAAAAATTCTAGTGTATGAGATATTGATGTCACAGTGCACTGGAAATTCTGCTTCATATTGTGCCCTGATGCTGTCCTCTCCAGGTTATTAAGATTGGTCCCCTGGGCCACAGAAAGAGGATCATTGCTTCTCTAGCAGAGAGACCCTATGAAGAGGCTCCAACTAAGTCCCGTCGTCTGTCCCCAATTATGGTAAGACTGATGATTATGACAGTTCACATTTATTAGCTCTTCAATCTCTAACTCCTAAAAGCAGTAATGTAAGTAAGTTATAAAATGTTTTTGAACTATTATTACCATTATTCTATACCTGATGTTATGTAAAATTCAAATACAGACCTTAAATAATGTTTTTTTTTTTTATTGTTTTTTTTTTTTATTGCGTAATCCATCTAGAGATGCAATTGATTGTTAATTAGTTAATTAATTGATTAGTTTATCTAATTAATCTGCAACTATTTTGGTAATGGAATTATTGTTTTAGCCACATTTGAGCAAAAATGACAAACTTTCTTTGGCTGTAGCTTCTCAGATGTGAGAATTTGTTGCTTTTCTTTGTCATATATGATAATAAACAGAATATCTGAAGATATAACATTAGACTCTGGGAAATTGCAGCGACATCTCTCACTGTTTTCTGACATTATATAGACCAAGTAATTAATTGAAAAAATAACGGTCAGATTTGCATACCTAAATCCATCCATTTACTGCTACTTATCAAGGTTCAGGTTGTGTTAAATTATTAATTAATGGTATTATTAGAAATGATTCCTATATATAGTTGGTTCATATGACTGTGAGACAGTTACTAAATTGCCTTCTATGTGGTATTGAAAAGGTCTGCAGAAAACCATGTTCATTATGTCACTGATTTGGTGTCAAGTCCATCTAGAATGCACAAAAATGAAGCACAATCTAAGAAGTATGTTTTTATATAAAGCACTTCACAGCAACACAAGTGGGAATCAGACTGCAGCAATGTTAATGTTAATATATTGGGTGTGCTCAATATTCCCAATTAGATAGAAGGGTAGTTCTACATATGCCGTCAGTATAACCCATATTTGTAAGAAATACTTTTTTTTATTTATTTATTTATTTTTTTTTTTTCAAATGCTTTCAAAAATTTCAAGAAAAAATGTGAAAGTGCTCAATATTTCAATAGAGATCGATGATAACACCCTGTTACTTTTTTTTTTACTGAACAACAATTAAAACAGAGCTTACGGTGGAAGTTAAACAGCGTCACATGGCAAGCCGTATTTCTATGCCAACATCATTTTGTGAGAAAATGGATCCTTTTCTTTCTGCAGCGGATTTCTAATTTTGGAATGAGATTCTTCAATATCATTATGTTCACAACAGTTAAATACTCAGGGCTGATTTCCCAGGCAGATTAAAGTGGGCTAAAAAGAATGGAGAATCTCCATGGAAGAGGCTCTTTTGTTGAGGATTAAGCTTGGATGTAGATCAGTGAAACCAACCCATGTAGACAGCTCTGTCAAATCATTAATCTGTGCTGTGTTTGTGCGCTTTTGTGCGACTGTGTGTGTTTGGCAGTTTCATGACCTCCTGTCCCAGACCACGTCTCCCCTCAGTCAGATGGACCCCTACACCAGTCGCTCCATGGACATGCTCCTGCCCCTGACTGAGTCAGACCGGAGGCGGAGAGGAGTCGACCAAGACTGTAGTGTATCTCTGCGGTCTTATAGTGAGAGGCCGCGCTCTGTAGTGAGTTCCTCATTTCACTTTTATCAACTTCAGGAAAATTCACTTTCACACACAACATTAGACTGTGTGTAGGGAAAATGGCAAAGGAGTAATTACTGATGAGCGATGTGACACTACATACAGTGAGTCGGTATGTATTTGTGTATGGCCAGAGATTTTTCATTCATACCGTGTTAGCTATCTCTTTAATATCTTAATATATAAACTACAGTCTTCTCTCACTGATAAGAATTCAGTTCTTATGTGCCAACCTTATTTTCTTCAGTTCCTCTTTAAGAGAATGAACTAAGAATAACTCTGTGATCAAATTGTACCATTTGCTAAAGGTCAAACTACGACACATGCACAAACAGTCAAGCTGGCAATGCCTGGTCTGTGACTCACTGAGGCCAAAGAGGAAACACAGAGGAGCATCTATAAGGGAAATCTTGTGTGACTGCACTACCCAGGGTCCATTATATATAAAATCAATATTTATTTTTTTCCTAAATGCTTACTGAACCACTGTCATCAGTATATTTTACTCTGACAAGTGATTTATGAAAGAGCTGAGCACAGCCTACATTGACCTCACAGCCCAACCCAGAGTATGAATATTTATGAGTATACCAGCAGATCAGAAAGGACTTGTATTAAAGTGCTGACCAGGCAGATTTCAGTTGCCTTCACACTAATGTATAGCAGTCAGAGGTCTTTTACTTATACAGCTTGACTGAGATATAAATTTGTATTTGGGGTCAGTGTGATTACATGTGTGACTGAAGGAATCTGCTTGTCACTTCTATTGTAATGCAAAATATACTTCGTGTAATCACTCTTTATTGTCTGAGATGAATGAGATGTGGATCTGTGATGTAAAGGTGACACTGACACAAACAAAGCAGTGGTCTCCCACAGTCTTATAGAAGAAATGAATTTGTTTCATGTTACTGGCGCTTGTTGTGTCTTTTCTTTTCACTATGTTCAGCAACCAATGATTTTACATCTCTGCAGGACAGACAGAGTGAGCGACACAAAGAGTCTCGTTTAAACCTCCGGCCACCGAGCCACTCTGCTACCTACGCCACAGTGTCCGCCTGGCATCACCAGCCTGAGAAACTCATCCTGGACTCCTGCGGGTACGAGGCAACTGTAAGTCTCGTTTTACCCTCTTTACATTACACTATATCCAACGTAGGTGACAGTATTACAAAATAGAACAGTTTGTCTACTGTTTTCCATAAAGTCTAGGATATTATTGTATATGTAAATTTACCCAATCCTGGTGTGTTTTTTTCTCCCAGTACCTAGGATCAATGATAATCAGGGATCTACGAGGGATCGAGTCCACACAAGATGCCTGCGCTAAAATTAGGGTAAATATCACAGAAAATCTTTAAGGATCTCTTTTTTTCTTATTATTTCATTTGCACCGATTGATAAATAGCAGCAAATAAACGACGATAATGTCAGACATGAAATAACTGTAAAGAACCTGTCACTCAATCACTTTTATCACAATCACATTTATAGTGCATGAACCACTGTGTTCTGTTGTACTACATGTCTCCTCTCACTTTATTTATTGTGTCCATTCTAGAAATCAAAGGATTCGAGAAAGGGTCCAGTTGTCATACTGTCCATTACCTACAGAGGGGTCAAGTTCATTGATGCAGCCACGAAGGTAATGGGAAAGCGCGTGTGTGTGTTTGTCGGTGTTTATTGATCTGTCAAGCCCAAACGTTCCAGTTGACTCTTACAGCCTCCATTAGTGGCTGATTTCCAGTTAGCACTCACTTCCTTCCTTTCTCCTTTTAGACTATAGTTGCGGAGCATGAGATCAGAAACATCTCATGTGCTGCCCAAGACCCAGATGACCTCTGCACTTTTGCTTACATTACCAAGGATCTGAAGAGTGGCCACCACTTCTGTCATGTCTTCAGCACTGTGGAAGTGGTGAGTAATACATTTCTACACTGTTAAAAACACGAAAACATGATCAGAACAAACACCTTTTCTTGTGTCTTTTGATTTATGTAATAGAAATATGATTTACTGTGAACAACCAATGAATAAAGTTGGAAAAACAAAGTGTCCTTTGTGGGATGCCAGGAATCCCGCAGTTAAAAGTGCAATCAGCTTCCAATAGACATGATTTTCTTGATTTGGCTCATCAAATGGCTTAATTGAAATGCCACTCCCACTATGCGTGGCATTTCCATGTTATCGCACTGATTGTGTTCTAATTCTCAGCCCCTATAAAGGTTGATAACAATCTTTGACGTATGGATCACTGTGGAGCCAACTGTAACAGTAACAATCAGTTTTCACAAGGCCAAAACATAAATTTTAAGCCTCACTTAACACAGTCACTTCATCTGCAGCATGTTGTGCAAAAATAGCTTTTGCTTTTCTCTGAAAATGTGTTTGTATTTCAACCAAGAGCCAGGGGATAATTAGTAATTATCCCAACAATGGGAAGAGCAAAGCTTTTGTGTGGTGTGTAATGTCAAAACAAGCTTTTACAAGCCTAAAAGATTGTAAATTTTAGTATAAAAAAATATTGAAAGTATAAAATATTGAAAAGGAATCAGAGGTCATTAGGATATTATAAAAGATACAGTAGATTTTGATAGTATAATCTACTTGGTTGAATTGTTCTCCACCACTAAAACAAAAAGTTGAGTCACCTTTTTTGAAAACAGGCTTTACCTGAAGATTCATTTAGGAATCTAAACAGTTTGTCATGGACACAAAGGGTCAATATACTGTGTCTCTAAAGGTTAATGTGAATTCAGTTAAAAATCTGTTGTAAAAATGCTGTTAGACTTTCTGCTTTTTATTACCGTGACTTCACTTCATATTCTGTGTCTACTGACTTGAAGATATTAAAACAATTCTTTTCATTCACACAGACACAGACCTACGAGATCATCCTAACACTGGGACAGGCGTTTGAGGTGGCCTATCAGATGGCGATCCAGTCCAGGGCAAGACAATATGTGCCCCCTTCATCTCTGGGCTCAGAGGTCATAGAGACCAAAACCAGCCGTCCTGTATCTCAGTCGTGGAGCAGCATGCGGAGATCAGCAGTGAGTACCACCCTACAAACCCTAAAAAAAAACAAAAAACAAACAGTGAAAGTGTTTACCTGTGAGTGTGTTGAATTTGCTCTACTTGTTAAAAGGACAGAGGGAAAGCAGAAACATGGCGTTGTGCAATCATAATACAGAAAAGGTACACAGACCTCGTGACCGACTTTTTCCGCTGAATGCCCAATGGGCCACCTACAAAGGAAGATTTGCTGTGTGTGTGGTAGAAAGTGATGAGTCATTACTTTGCTACCAAATTCATCTTGCCCAAACCCGAACCCTGTGAGTCACTCCGATCAAAGGAGATTTTCTTCTTGTGCATATGGGAAACATGATGAATGAATAGTTTTATTTGTTGCTTACAGGCAGGCCTATGATTTCCTCTGGGACTTTTCTCAGGGCTCAGCCGCACTGGTTGGACCCATCCGCTGCTTGCTCACCAGTGAATGAGTGTGTGTTGCGTAAATGTTCACGTATACCCTGAGCTACGCATTGATGCATTGACCTCTCAGGCTGCATATAATGAGCATTCAGCTATCACTGTCACCTGAGAGAGCGGCACAGCCGAGAGCACGCACACCGCTGGGCCACATGCGTATGCAGAGTCACAAATCACTTTGTTTTACTACCTGCCTGTAAGGATAATATATGGAGTAATCACAGAGCTGCATAATGAATGTGGCTGGCTGTTAAAGTTTTAGATGAGAAAGGGGGAGACTCCTATCTGCTGCAATTTGTTTTAATGCTTTTTATTGCTTTGTGAATGCTACCAAACGTACTTGGTTAAAACAGAAACTGTTACAGCCACAGTTTTTCCAAATGTTTCCCCAAGGAGCGACTGTCTGTTCACTAAGCCCCACCCCCTCACTTAAAGTCACTACACCTGTCAAACTTTGCATTCTTGCTCTTTTCTGAACAAATGCAGTTTACAGTGATAATGATGGCAGATTTTTGGCTCAAGATTCTCGGAAATGTTTGAAGCAAAGGGTCTTTGATTTCAGGCAGATGTAGTCAGACAGACTTTTCATTTTCAGCCACTGACAAAACCCAACAGTTTTTTTTTGACTGAAATGACAACTGCTGCTAGCAGTTTCTATCAGTCGTAGCTCACTATCTAACTAGCCAACTGGCCAACATTGGCCCCACGGGTTTGTTGAAAAGGCTGGGTCAATGTTTATAATGTTGTTGACTTGTTTTCAAGCAAAGATATAAAAGTCTTGGTGCTCTTGGTGGCTACATATGATGATTTTGTGCTAAAAGACTGAGCCTAGAGCCAACATGTCCCAGGCAAAAGTCAGCATGGAAATAAAGAAACTACATTACTCTTGCAAAGCTAATTAAACCTAGTATTAAAAGGATAAGTATTTTATTCATTTTTTATTATGTTATACATAACCCTGTTTGACTGCTTAGTTTAAATACTTGTTTTTATTTTCTAACAATGTTTTAAACATGGCAAGAGGAAGTTGTTATGATGAGGACTAATCCAAAGGATCTGACAAAGGTAATGCAACTAACTTTGCCTGGGTTTGCTGGGATGATTATTTATTTAATAGGGACAATGCAATTTAACGTAGTTCCGATACAAATCATGAAACCGATGTGTTGCACAGAGAGTTTATAGCTA
Source organism: Seriola lalandi dorsalis (assembly GCF_002814215.2). NCBI lineage: Eukaryota > Metazoa > Chordata > Actinopteri > Carangiformes > Carangidae > Seriola > Seriola lalandi. The sequence goes on along the minus strand of NW_019524973.1, from coordinate 152,951 downwards.
TTGCTAATTTTCAATAGGACATAATCACTAATATTAGCCTGCACATTCGCATCCAAAATGGCTTTTAAAAATGTAAGGTGTAACCTCATGAAGCAGTCACCTAATACTGTGCTCCTTGGAAGAGACACTGGGTTACTAATAATGTAGGTTCTAAGCAAGTTAGCCGGACAAGCTTCTGTTAGAGTGGATAAACACACTGTTTAATCCATTCCTCTCACTTTTGCTCTTGTGTTTTTGCTGTTTTAAAGAGGGAATCCTCCAAATCTCCATCCGTATTAGAGCCACATGCAGATCACCTCAATATGTGATCCAAAGCTTGACAGGCCTGCCATGCCTAGTTACGGTTGCTAAGCTGAAATTGGACAATCACTGTTTGGGGCGGGGTTTAGCAACGGTTAATTTCAAGAACACAAGAAGTAGAATAATTTTTCTTCTGTAACTTTGAACAGGTGATGAAAAGCTCCTACTGTTGCTGCTGGACTTCTTCATTGTCCTTTCGGTGCATTTAAATGCTCTATCCCTATTTTCTCTCGTTTTTTTTAACATGTCTTTGTTCTTGTCTTCTTGGTCCTCCTGCTTCCCAGGGTGCCCCTCTGCTCGAATGCCGCTGCTGTCACTGTCACACGTGTACTACCCACCGTCCTTCCTTCCTCCCGTTGCACTCTGTTAGCCCTGGAGTCCAGGTCCTTCTCTTTCCTTTCCTCTATTCAACCCTTGATCATCACACATCTGCTTACACACCACTCCCTCCCCTCTTTCTTTTTCTTGTTGTTCGGGTGCTGCAGTGCACTTTGTCTCCTTGTTTCGTGGTTCTTAATATTTCAACCATAAACGTTCTCCTCATCCCTTTACTTTCCCATCGTTCATTGTCATCTTACATTTATAAATTTTAAGATGCAGTTACTTTAAGTTCTGTGGTTAAACACATTCAGGGAAGAGAGGGTTTCTTGATGTGATTCACCTTCTCTATACGAGGACTGTTGGCTAAATTGAGCCAGTGAGGGTTTATTCCATAGTGGTCATAAACAAGATGGTTGAAGTGGTCTTTGTTGGATGGTTCCAAGCTTCCTTTCTCTTTTGTTGTATACTCTATCTTTTTAAGACATATTTGAACTGAAGGTGTCATCTATAAGGAGGGAATATAACATTTTCACCTTGAGTTTTTTTTTTAGCTATTTCAAATTCACATGTAACTCTTAAATAAATGAATCAGCATAACATATGTAGAATGGTGTGTATTGACTGCTCATGTTATGACTCTAGCCACTGGTGTAAAGCATGTGTTGCTTTTGAACTACTAATCAGTATATCTTTAAACTCCCAGAGGATCGTAGCTTTGGTTTACTGCTGCGGCTTTACACAGGCTGAGTGTATTTTTCTGTCAGACATCATCCATGTTGTGGATTGAGCCCCGAGTGTCTGTGATTATAACATGATCACTGGACTTTACCTCTAATCCACATGCACGTGTGTGAGCTGAGGACTTGTCAGTGTGGCACAATGGCCTCCCCTGCCGCCCGTCTCACGCCCTCCTCTCGTCCCTCCTCCCTCCCTCCCCCCGGCAGATCGACCCCCTGGAGATGGACGCAGACATGCAGTCCCTGGGCAGCACCACCTGGCTCTTGGACCAGCGGGACTCCAACCGGCGCCCCGTCAGCACCAAGTACGAGACCACCATATTCTGAGGCCGGATCCCCACAGCCGCCCCTCTGCACCCCCCTCGTACTTTCCTCTTCCTCTGCATCCGGTTCTCCATTTATCTCTCTCTCACACATACACACATACACTAATACACACACACACACACACTTACATACATATACACACACACACACACACACACACACACACACACACACATATATTTATGTACACACACACACAAACACACACACGCACACACATACATATATGTATACACACACACACACACACACACACACACACACACACACACACACATATACATACATGCGAGCCCCGTGCCTTCTCACTGTGATGGTATAGCACCCCTCAGGGCTGCCTACTCCTGCACCCTCCTTTGCCCCGACCCAGCGACCCACACCAACCTCCTACCCGCCATGACAAACACTCCTGCAGCTCTCCCGTGCCTCCCCAACACCCCTGGCAGCCTCCCTCGCCCGTTGCTGCTGCAGCCAATGGTGGAGCCCTGGAACGGATGATCCTGGACTGATCTCATTTTACAGTGGCCCTGCTCTCTCAACCAAACTGCCTCTTCCTCCTCATCCTCCTCTTCCTGACAACTTGCATCTGCCTCCAAATCCCCGATAGCTCCCAGAGGTTGCATCTTTATTATTCTTCCTCTTTCAGGCCATTTTTTAAAAAAGAAAAGAAAAGATTCTAAACAGGCAAAACAAGCATGATCATTTTTATTTTGCTCTGTATCTAGTTTCTTCATTGGCTTGACACAACAGCAAGTTTTAGAGTTTTAAGAAAGGTTAAGTTTATAATATTGAGTAAATTACAAGGTTTTATTAGTCATACCAAAGGGGCCAGTGAGTCAAAGAAAAAGTTTGACATTTTGGGAAATGCGCTTATTTGCTTTGTTGCAGAGAGTTATTGGAAAGATCGATACCAGTGTCAAGTCCGTACAGCAAATATAAAGCTGCAGCCTAGCAAAAAGACTGGAGACGGGGGAAACGGCTTCCCTGGTTTCTGTCCAAAGGTAACAAAACCACCTTCCGGCACCTCTAAAACTCACTAACATGTTCTCTCTCGTTTGTTTTATCCATACAAAAACCTCCTGTAAAACAGTATGAAACAAATGTGATACATGCGAATTATCGAGCTTAAGAGGTGTGATAGGGGGATTTTGGTACCTTCAACAGAGCCAGGCTGTTCCCACCCGTTTCCAGTGTTTGTACAAATCAAGTTAGCCAGCTGCTAATGGTTGTTTTACATATATGGCACCAATTTAAGATCATCTAACTCTAGGCAAGAAAGCAAATAAGTGTTTTCCTCAAAATGTAAACGTTCCTGTAGCAGGACCCTTTGATATCTCACAGACAGAAGACTTAAACTCCAGATCTGTAAAAATAAGAGAATGATATTTTTTGGGTTTTTTTTTTTCCGTATTTATTTTTATTTTTAATTCATTGTCTTATTTGATTGTTTTGCCTCAAGACAGTTATTTTTTTTCTTTCTCCATCTGTAGCCTGTCCTGTCTTACCAGGCATCTACCACTGTGAGGCACTATGAGGAGGCTGCTTTGCTAGCATGGGATGCAAGACGGACAATTAATCAATGAAAGACAAAACAGCAACATGCAGCAAACAACCTGTTTTTTTTTTTTTTTTTTTTTTTCTACGCATTTGTACAATACCCATAATATCAACACGATGGATGGTTCATGAATCTATCACTGATGTCTGAACTCAAACGGACCAAGAACTACTGAACCCTCGTACAAAAACACACACAGGAGGACAAGTTTCCTACACTTTACCGAGGACAACAGCCTTACTTCATTTCGGGATATCTATAATCAATTAAAGCCCCCTCCCCTCCCCCCACCTTCCCATCTTACCCTCAACCTCCCCGAACACCACCACCATCCAACAACTGCACGCCTTCCCCTGCTTCTAAAAGACTAAGAAAAAAATAGACAACACTTCTAATCTCCTGGTGTATTAAATTGACTGTGACTGGCTGGGATGACGTTGTTCTTTTGATGGTACAGTTTTGTCCAGATGAGAGTCTTTGCTCTGGCCTTGTACTGCCCTGTGCCTCTCAGCATTCATGGTAGCACCGAGAGACTGCAAATCACAGCATCTTCTTCTTGTCAATTTAAAAGGAAAAAAAAAAAAAACGGACAAAAAAAACAAAAAAAAACAAAAACACTGTGTTAAAACATGGCACTATCCCTTTTAATACCTTCTTTTCTTTTTCTTACGGTGCATATAGGACATTAGTGCATTTTGTGATACTTTTTGATAGACGGGGGCTGACTGAAATACTTTGGGACAGAATGAGTAAGAAGGGATTATGAAGGGATCCCGACATTAATACAACCAGAGGCAAAAAACAAAAAGAATACTACCAAAAAAAATAAAAATAAAACATGCATATGGAGTGTGTTGACATTGGTTCCACATGTCACAATTTTGGTAATTTAAACGAAAACATCCTCAACAAGATTTAATTTAACTCGAGTATATTAATGAGCCCTGAGCACAATTTGGCGCACATTTCCCAACATAGCATCTTATTATCATGATTACATGGGTAGGTATCCATGCTGTTTCACACCAATTTAGAATTAGGTACACTACACGCAAAGTATGTCACTTGAAAATAAACGGCAGTGAAAAGATTTAATTCCACTACATTAAAAGAGCCAAGCCTAAATGTTGCTCTGGTGTGATGTTAATGCGAATGGATTTGTTATGCTGAGAACGTGACACTTTTTTTTTTTTTTAAGAATTTTCCTCCTTCCTGCACTGTGACTCAGAAATGCTCTTTGTGGAGTCGACACATATCTGTGGGTTCTCCTCTGTGTGCACTACCTGCTGTGCGTGCTGTATGCCTTGTTTGTCTGTCCTCATGGGAGTGTGGACTGTTACCGTTACATCACTGGCCACTGTCCTTGTTTGTGTGTGCTGCTGCAGGAGACGTGAGGTTTTGAGCTCCTCTCCAGAAGACGGTGTGTCTGGAGACTGACTGTTAAGATGTAACCGGTCTGTGTGCGGTACCGTGGCTGTGTCATTGCCACTCTGTTCTGACTGTTAATTGTTAGCTTCCACTGACTGATGCATGTTGGCAGTGTTTTTTGTGTTTTGTACCCTTTGATGCACTTGGCCTGAGCAGTCGTTGTTTGTACTGTAGCAGTGTCTCGTCTCCTCTCACTCATCTGCCATTTGCTTTTTATGTTCCCGCTCTTTGTTACACACCAATACAGCGATTCATCTTCATCCTTCCTCCATGTTTCCATTGTCGTCACTCCTCCAACATTTTTGTCACGTATGTTCTTCCATTTTGTGTGTCACCAAGACAACCTGCTCTAGTATGGATGCATAATATAAAAGCATTACACTTTAATGAGCAGCAGCTATTTAAAGCAAGTTTTGGTGGCATGTTATGGCTGTGCATGTACCAGTCTTTTTAACATTGGTGTTTTCCTTGTGTAGCTCACCCCAGCGTTCAAGTTTCCGGATACCAAGCTGTGAGTTGAAGGGGAGCAGCCGATGTGAGTGTGTTTTGCGTGTGTTGAGTTAGTGGGCAGAGCAGTGGAAAAGAGATAGAGAAAATGAGAGGTAAGCCTTACGCAACGTGCAGGGCCAACAAGCGCTACTCTGACATTTAGATCTCACTCTGTATATCCCCTGCTCCTCCACTGCCCCTGAAATGAATCCCAACACACTGACAAAAGGTAACCTGTTGTCCCACATCACTGGCTAAACAGGACCGGGGTTTCACTCCTGTCTTGAGAAAGGTCAGTCAGAAAGGTCAAGTCTAATTCCTGGCCTCCATGTGACTTTCTGATCTTGTCATGTAGGTACTGTAATGTTTAGAGCACTGTAGACCATTAATGATATAGACCATTAATGAGCATTTCTATTGATTCAGGTCTATTGGAGATAGTAACTGTGGGGATTATTAAAGGATAAAGAGAAATGTAACAAAATGTAGAGAAAAAAAAAAAAAAAACTGTACCAGCATACAATGCTTTGCCCATGTTTGTGGACAGAGTATGGTTTGTCAATGAAAATGTGATACTGTTTAAAATTTCAAAGCAATATTATATTAATGAAATTAAATAATACAATGACAAAAGAATCCCTCTCAAGTCTGTTGTCAGCATTGATTTTGTTTAATGGTTGGGTAATAAAAGATAAAGAAGAAACATTACACCAGCTGTTTAAAATTTAAAGTGACAATTATAACAACATGATAATTATTGTAAAATTACAGTGTTTCCCCTACAATAGAGATTAGTGGGTGGTAAAACTTTTTAAACAATCAGTCCAGGTTTGTGCCTCTCATGTATTATATTACATTCAAGTCACAAGAGTTAAGCATCGAATTTTCTAAAGTCAGGTGCCTGGCGATCTTTATCACACTGCTGATGGTATTGTATCTTCACAAACTCTTCTAACCATCTGGACAAAAAGAAAAAAAAACATTGTTGCATGATTTAAATACAGATTTTCAACCCATTTCCCCAAATTATGGCTCTCCTAAACCAAAGAAAAGCAGTAGCAGGACATGTCCTTGCTTGATTTGTACGATGTGTAAAAAAGTCACACCGTTATATATCAGTTACATTTGTTTAAGATAATGTTTCTGTCAATTGTATTATGTTTTTACACACAATTCTGCATTGGTATTTTTCTTGTGCTCCACTGAATGTAGAGATATGATACCTGAATTACTAATTGAGTTGAGTGATATGGGAAACGGGTTTTTTAATGGTTGCAGTAGGCTTTTTAAAAAAAATTTTTTATTCATTTGGGTTAGAAGAGTCTTTGAAGATCCTGGAAATGTCTTCAAAACAGCAGGAAATGTTGTTGAAAGAGCTTTCAAAAGATCGGCAGTCATTCATCTTTGAGAAAATTCTTAGCTCTGTGAAAGTTGAGGACGATACCATTTAATTGATACAAATTAATACAAGTCCCTTGTGCTAACCATTCTCCAAATTACACAACATTTTAGAAAGCGTTTTGTATTTTGGCGGCTGTTCCAGGTATCCACTGGTGTGTATTTATTTCTGTACAATATGAAAATTTGCTAGCTGACTGAAAACTTGCTTGAGGAGCGTTAACTCTTGACCTTTGAATTTCCTTATGTTAAATAATGCATCACAGTGAACGTCCCATCTGCAGAACTGTCAGAGTTCCTGTGTTGTGATGCAGTGCAGACTGTGTTTAAACTGCACTGACAAAAGTTAATAAAAACTTGATGTTCACTGTGATGGATAAGACATACATATGAGTCTAACTCTATCTCGCCCACAGCAAATGGATTACAGATTGTTACTTAGTTTAAGTAATACACCAAACAACAGTTGTCTGGGCCTGATTAGTTATTGTAATAAAGAAAATTATTGCTTGTTTAGCTTTGCCCACTCTAAGTGTTTCCAGTGGTAGTTTTCCCAGATCATTGCTCATAATTCAACGAGGTGAGCGGTGACACCTTAAGGTGCACTGTTTGAATGGCTGTCTGAAAAATTTAAAATGTATCAATTTGGAATTTATTTACAAATAAGCATCTGTTTAAACTCCCACCCCTCACTAATACCACCTACCGTGGGGGAAACATTGAGTATATTTTTGGTTTGTGATCAAAGGATTTAAAAGAAGAAAAAATAAACAAAAACAACCATCAACTGAGATCGGAAAAAGTGCATACTGTCTTTGGCAAATTATACATAAACATCTGTTAACATAAAGATAAGAAACAAGCTACATTTTACAACTTCAGTGTAATTTACAAACTATTTGCATATTTTCTTTGGTACTTGTTTTTCCTGAGGGTGTTTATCTTGAGAGTGAACGGTGTGAAACCCAAACAAAGATGTTTTCCAGGCAACAAATCATTTCAGACTCGCAATTAGTTTTGACTAAATCTGCCTGTTGCAGAATTTTCCCATTAACACACAACAAGCTACGCCTGTCTTTCCTTTCACACAAACTCTTTCTTAATGTTTTGTGCTGTTAAAATGCACTCTATTAATAATTCATAACCTTCACAATTCATATAATAATATTAAAAACTTATTTCCTTTTCGAGAGGCTATAAATGTCTCTTGTAAAGCAAAAGAGACAGAAATATCAATCCACTAACAGAAAGATGCTCTCGGCTCTAATTTAGATGCCTTTTTTGGCAGCTAAGTGTTTTATATTTTGACATCTCACTACTGGGTTTCCCTTTAACATTCTCCCTCACTGTATTTACACTAAAGCTACATGTTCAGTGCCACATGGCAGCTTATGTTAAGGTCACCGGAGGTCATCGGGGTCGCCTTCAGTCTAGCGTGAGTCCTCCCCGGCCTCTGCCTCTCCTGGTGGGAACAGCAGTTTCCTGAGGATAGGAGCATAGAAAGGACCAAAGACCGTTCGGTTGAAGTGGACGATTCGCCCAAAGGCCGTCCCCAGCTCGGCAAGCTCAGCAATCACCAGCCTGAGGGGAACGGGGAGCTCTGGACTCCTTTTAGCGGGGCCGCCCTGCAGCATGGCCTGGAGGAAGCCCTGTACCCTTTCTCCTACGTTTGATCGAGAAGGAAAGAAGTCAGCTTTTTGCAGCAGCACACATACAAGTTTAAAAGCATTTATGTGGACAGAGGTGACCCTCACTAAATGAGATTATAATGCATGTTTCTCCTGTCGAGTGAAAATCGTGAAATGAGTGAAGATGCAGATCAAAATATACAACCTGTCCTGGATCAAACTGTATCAAGTTTTTTTTTTTTTTTTTTAATCACCCTGAAATGTCTGAATTTTCTGAACCACATCTTAAACAAAAAATGACAACCACCAAACAGAGCTTATCTGAATTCTGTAATACTTTACATTCAAATGGGATCAAACAATAAATACTTGAAAAAAATGAATATGTGAGCGTATAGTATTTTTCCCAGTTGTGCTTTGGAGCACAAACAATTGATTATTTGATTAACAGGAGCTGAATCTATTGCAACTATTTTGAAGTATAAATACTTGAGTGCTTCTGTTAATCATATATCTCGGCCCCTTAGACTCATGTCCTGACCTATGAGTGTGCGGACGGGATTGTTTTGTTTCCACAGGTCACATAATTGTCCCTTCAGCAGGTCCCGGCTCTCCTCAGGCAGCGCTGCTCCTCCCTGGTCACTCAGAGCTTCGTTCACCTGCTGCAGTACCGTCTCCCCGAGTCCCAGCAGCGCCTCCCTCAGGTCAGCTTCCCTGTAGCATCACAAAGCGGCATTAGACAAATTATACTAGCAAGTTTCATTAGATGTGTATTATATTAAGTCACAGGGCCATTTATAAGAACTGATGAGCAAATAGTTCTGGGAATCATTGAGTGTAATAAATAAGGGCCGTTAATAACATCTAGGTCTCTGGAGAGGTTTAGATGAAATAAAATTACCTTTTAATAAAGGTGATTAAGGGAGAAACAGCCTGTTCTACATTTTATTGCAGCTTGGACCAGTGTGTGAACAGACCTCGGCTATCACATGCTGCTGTTCCACATTTATGCACTAATCATGACGTGAACAGAAAGAATGAGGTTATCTGGATCCGTTCTGACAAGCTAGTTGCCTCCTGTCACCTCCATTGGTTTCCTTCTCATACAATACCTGTTTCCCTTGACAGCCAGTACATGCATCACCACATCCTCCTCTTACCTGGTGTGACTGCCCTCCAGCAGGGCAGTGACGGACTGCCTGAGTTTACCTACAAACCCCTGCAGGGAGAAAACGGCGCCCCCACACTGAGCGTTGATCAGGAGCAGCACGGACGCCTCCAGCACCAGCACCTGGAGCCGCTGGCCCAGGACGTCCAGGCGGGCTCGGTCCATCAGCACAGTCTGTGAGTGGAGGTCATGTCAGGGTCACATGTCATATGGTTAATCACTGGGAATTTTCAGAACAAATTATGAGCCTCTCCAAAGAAAACCAACAGCTGTATCCAAATGATGACAATCTGGGATAATCTACACCAGTAATTACCAACTATGGGGTAGTTGTACAGTTGGCAGGAGATATGTGGAAAGACTTTAGACAATTCAAATAATAAGAGAAAAATGATGTAGAAAAAAAATCCATATATTGAGCCAACTGTAACACTGAACACATGTTGCGAGGGAGTTTGTGAAAGCTATTTCTAGTTTAAAGAAATGGATAAAAAAGTTTTAGTTTAGTAAATGGATAAATGCTTGAAAGTGTTGGCTAAAAGTAACCCAGTGGATAAATAGTTGAACCATTAAATAACAGGTACACACTTGACCAAACCAACTTCAACATTTACAGTTCAATGAGAGAATACTATTGTAAGCAAACAATATCTGTTTTGATATAATTAATTTTGGCAAATTAGAGCCAGTTTAAAATTAGTTCAAATGAATTTGAAGCACAAGGGCTGATGTTGATGAGGGGGTATTTGATTTCATCTGACTGGCCCATGTGGGTGTCTGTGACAAAAAAGGTTGAGAAACCACTGTGCTACAACAGTACATGAGCATTAATGTGTTGTCACATGCTGTAATATGCAGCAGGGTGAGGAGGAGTGCGTAGGGAGCCTGAATATTCCCTGATAATCAATAAAATATCACTCAAGTGAAAGGCGAAGTGTGATGTAATTTTGCAGGCTGCAGCTGACCTCGGGATATTTCTGGTCCTGCGGTTCCCAGTGTAGCAGACGCATGTAGGCCCGGTTGAGGACAGCGGTGGCGCTGACGGGACCTCGGCTGTCAGGACCGGGAGAATCAGACCGAGCTCTGATGGCCGACGCCTCTTCTAATGCTGCTGTCTGAAGCCAAGCGGTGGTATTATCCAGAGAAGCTGAGGAAAAATAGAAAATTACAGAGACAAACTATATATGAATAAATACTATGATAATCTAGATTGAAACTGCAATGTCATTGAATTACCGCAGAGCCCCAGGGTGACGATGTAGTAGTCATGTTTTCCTCAACAGAAAATAGTGAATAGTGGCTTCAAGTGTCTGTTAATCAGTTAAATTGTGTACAATTTGTGATTGACTCTAACTGCAGCACATAATGTTCTCATTTCCTTACAGCTACAAAGATTAAATTATAGCTGTTAGTAAAGGAAATCATAGAATAGTACTGTACTTTACAGCTGAATTGATTAGTTTATTAATCAATTAGTTGAACTAAAGAAAAAAATGATGTCTTTTTTTTCTCTGGTTTGAGCTTCTAAAATGTAAATATTTGTTGTTGGTTGCACAAAACGTGCAGTTTGACGACATCACCTCAGGCTCTGGGAACATTTTTCATTACTTTCTGACATTCTATAGAACAAATGAGTAATCAAGCACAGAGAAAATATTTTATAATTAAAATAATTGTTCCATGCAGCAGTATTCAGCCAAATTAATTAATTTGTTAACAAAATGTATTTTGGAGGACAGAATCAGGAATACATGATTAATAGACATTTTCACGAAAGAACCCCAGCTAGCACGACTATGTCAGCATCGAGGGCCTTGTCACGTAGCTAATAACAGCTCTACTTCCACAGAATAATATCTGAGTTCATCACTGACCGGCTGTGCAGCTCCTCACCCGTTCTATGAGAAGCTGATCAATGGTAGGACGGTGCTTTAGATCAAGGAGGGTCAAATGTTGTTAAATTGAAAAGTGAAACGACCAATGACCATAAATCTGACACTCGCAGAATCACCTTTACTATTTATCAGTCATACTGCAGCAGCCAGGTTAGAGTTTTAAACACACTGGAGTGACGTCCCTCACACTCACCCGGCTGCTTGTCCAGAATCTGCTGGAATTTGGACCTCTCGTACTGCACGGCCTGCTGCAGGAGGTGAGGCCTCAAACTCTGGATGGTGAAGTTTACCATGTCGGTCTTCATCAGCCCCAAGACACGGAAGATCTCCCTGAGGGAAGAGCGAGGTGTCATCTTTAGGTGAAACTTATTGGGATGCTTTATCCAAAAACAACAACTGTAACCAAACAAGCAAACTTTATAATATACTTGTTGAAACAGAGAGAGTGCAGAAGAAGGGACAGATGGAGGGGAATAGACAGAGAAGATAATATGTGAGCACAGAGAAATAAGTGTATAATCGACAAATAACAAAATTGATTTTTTTAAAGAATAAATCCCTTTATATGAGTTTTTGTGGGAGGCTGTTCAAGTAAAAGAGCAACAAAAGCAAAAGCTTGACAACATTTAGTTTTCAGTGGACGTAACTCGAAGTATAAAGTAGATGCACAACTGGACCTGCTCTCTATTCTGCCTGAGGTAGAGCATATACTTGAAATTTCCCCAACTCTCCATCACGTTAACAGGTAGACTAACAAAAAAATGTATTTAACCTGAAGCGTATTTACAAATAATTACATTAAACCACACTTGCAAGTTTTAAACTCTGTTCAGCAAGTGTATAAATATATTACAACAATGTTGTTTATCATTGACACTTGCAGAAATTCATTTGGCTGCAGACTCTGGGCTCGTTTAAAATGCAGCAAACAAGGATTATTACATGACAGAGGTCTGATAAGGGTCAAAAACCTGGGTTTATTGATCCCATGTCAGGCATCAGCTTATTCGGTATAGGTGGTATTATCCTGCTACTCACCTCAGCAGCTTCACAGGGTCCTTGAGATCTCTCAGTGCTCTGACCTCTGGGTCACGCACCGGTGCACATAGAGACGCCATGGTGCTGATGATGTACCCTGCCAGCCTGTGAAGGTCCAGAGCTCCATGATCGACCTCCTGTCGGATCAGCTCCATGTCCAGGACCTCGTCCAGCTGAGATCTCAGTCTGACGTGACCAGGCAGCAGCAGGGACTGAAGCATCTGATGGGAAACATGAACGCTGCATTGAGTGAAGTTTACATCTAGAAAAGTTCTGTTTATCCTTCAAGGTTTATGTGTTCATTTGAGCTTGTGTCCCCTGATTATTGCAAGGTCTATTCTTGTCCTCCACACATACATACAGTATAAAGCGGTTCAGTCTAATAATCTAATCCTTATTAATAGGTGGACCTGCATATTAAAAGGATTTTATGGCATCATTTTCACTGCAGGTGTCAAAATAAAAATGGCCACATGTCACTGCTTCATCTCCATTTACTCTTCTGTCACTAGACTCAATGGGTGAAATGGACCAGCTGTCACCTAGCTTTATATATTTTGTGAACTGCTTTAATAATAATAAGCAAAAAGTCCTAGTATTTTATCTGAACTGTTGTGTGCACAAATTCATTCTGAGATTAGTTGTTATTGGTGATGAATGAAATTGTCAGTAAATAAATAATAAATAATACTAAATACTAATATAACTAAATAATTAGTTTACTGTCAATTTTGAGGAAGACTTAAGTAAAAACCAAAAAGGTACAGCACAGTAATGTCAAAGATATTCATGTTATGATAGCTTGATTACAGTTCTTAATTATCAGATTTAAAGGCTCTTATTAAACTTTTATATTGAGTCTCTGATATAGGCTGATATAACTCTAATGTAGACTTACCCCCCTGTTCAATTAATATATATATGAATTAATTCAACTTTTTGCTGAAACTGACACCTGCCCATTAGTTGATGGGCTTTGTAACCATTGTGACTTTGGTGACCTGCAGATGTCCTGACTTACAGTCTTGACCTCCTGCAGCAGAATGACAGCATGATCGTAGTTTGGAGGATCACTGTTCAGCTGCTCCTGAAGACTGTCCCAAAATGCCCGGTGAACAATCTCCGTCACTCTGCCTTCCAGGCTGCAGAGAGAAAGATGGTTGAAAAACAACTTAAAAAGAGACTAAACTCTCAATTAATTTTTGGAAACAAGAATAACCAACTTCACTTCAGAGCTTTTCTTGCCTGTCTGTAGGAGGACTCTTCGGTTTGAAGCAGAAGTCTGTGTTCACCACTATCTCATGTGCGAGGCTCAAGTTGGAAACGCAATTTTCCAGCTCCATCAGACTGGATAATGAGGCAGTGGGTGGGCTCCCTGACACCACAGACAGGACACACACACCCACAGATAATTAAAACTGCCATGGTGGTAATAATTCAATTACTAATGGTCCCTGAACGTGCCTGAAAACAATAACTGCTATAATAAAGCTCCTTACCTGTAGGAGAGTCAAGCTTTTCCAGACAGGGAAGGTCAGAGGGGGAATCATCAGCCGCTTTGTCTCCTTCATTAGGCATTTCGGCAACAGTCTAAACATTTAAATTGCGCTGTAACTAATCAACTCAACACACCTTGTTGATTAATCAATCAGTCAACTGACAGAACATCAATTGTCACTTCAATAATCCATTAATCATTTTACTAATTTTTCAAACACAGATGCAGAGTACTTGATGGTTTCATCCTCTCAAAAGTGATCATTTACTGCTTTTCCTTGTTTACAATTACTAGTAATTTGAAGAATATAACCAGCACCTTAATTCATAATGAAAAAAAAAATTATAATTAGTTAGCCCTATATAAAGTAGTTACACTACTTAAGGCATGAGTAATAACAACCTGATGATAAACTATATTATATATTAGTATATCATATATTATTAAATATATACACTCACAGCTGCAACTATTGGTCGATTAGTCAATCCACAGAAAAATAATCAGCAACCATTTTGATAATCAATCAATTGTTCAAGTCATTTTTCAAGATAAAATGTCTGTGGTGCCAGAGTATTATTTTTGAGAATTGTATGCTTTTCTCTATTTTATATCATAGTAAAGTCTATATATTTGGGTTTTCGACCGTTGGTAGAACAAAAAAACATTTGAATGTTTCCTGAGTATCGTGATCATGCATTTCGCACTTGACATTTTAAGACTAAACGATTAATCGATATATTTCTTTCAATAATGGAAATTCTTTGCATCTATTTCCTAATAAAACGTAGTTAGGAAACACTTTCATTTGTGGGACTTATGAGTTACAGTGTGATAATGCTACTTGAACTTAAATGAAGGATCTGAATATTTCCTCCACCACTGGTCTGTCATAAAATTAACCGCATTTTAATGAAAAATGTGTCATATGATTAAAGAACACAAAATACAGCAGCTACGAAGAAGCGTAAAAGTGCACTGTAGTGAAAATATGACATTTTAGAGCCCAACTTACCCGGTGTTGTTATTTCGGTTAATCTACTGGGAGATTAAAAATTAAACGATACGGACTAAAATGTTACATTCAACGTAAGGTACAATGCTTCATCCTACAGTTTAAAATCCACGTACAGCAACATCACCAACGGTCAAGTTTAAACACGGGCTATACCATTCTCGACGAATTTACGGGGGAGTCTAAAAATTACAGACTTTGTTTACGTTTCTACATATGATTTAAGCCCGTTTTCGCGACAAGTTTGTCACATCATTTGTGGGCATAAAAACACTAGACGTCTGACTTTTGTACATTTACACGTAAATCGATGAAAAGGGCGCTAGTTTCTCGTGGTTCCGTCTGTTCTTGAATCAAAACAGTGGGCGTGTTTGTACCGCATGTTTCTGCTGATCTCCGCCCCTCCCACCGTAAAAAACAAAACTTACCATACCTGTTCCCCGTTTATTCCCCCCCAAAAATCCTCCATTGTGTTTAACGGGAAACAAAAGGGAAAACGGTCGGTGTGTTTGTTTAAATGGTCCTTTGTATGAGACAGTCGACAATTATGTGTGAACAACTGGAAGTATCCTGTTTTCTACAAACTAGGAATTTCTAATACCAACGAGAACCAACAGAGGGTGAAAATAAGTGAACACAATGAGTAAATCACCCCAGAGCACAACTACTACTGATTATGTGTTTTTGCATGGTGTGTACCTCTAAAACAACTGCTTATAATGCATATTCAAGTAGTTTAATAGGTTATTTCACTTGCTTATTCTCTTTTTATTCTCTAAAAACAAGACAGCTTTGAAGACATCCCTTCCTTTAGGAAATATTGTGGTAAAAATTGTCAGATAATTTGTATTCACATTTTAAAAACTGATTCATTAATTTAAATTTTATTTTTGGTCTGAATAAATATTTTTACAACAAATTTTACTAAATTTACGTTTGTACAATTTGTTTGAATATTTATGTTTTTTTTTTTATTAAGCTTTTAGTCAGATATTTACTATACTCCCATTTCATCTATCCGTCTTGAAATGTTATTGTACCTTTAGTTAAGCTTTTTTTGTACTGTGTAGTTTTGTACTTTGTTTTGATGCCGTGACACTTTAATCTCACTGTGAAGGATCCATAAAGTTCAGCTCATTTGGATATTTTTAGTGCTGAAACGACAAAACCGTTGGCATTTTTTGCTTGATCAGTGACGGAAACAATCAAACATTTGATGGCTCTTGATTTTCAAATCTGACAATTTGCAACAAGATTATCCTTTCAATCTTATAACACTGTCAAACATATTATCGTTGTGGTTTTGTAGTTTTGTTTCCAACAAATGTGGAACTAATAATGTCTTCCAAAAGGCACTGAGATATAACAAATACAGAAGGTGAACGGTGGATATAAAAAGTAACACCAAAGCTCCAAAATAAATACTTCCTTCAGAATACCACCACCGCAATCTCAATAAATCAACAATGGAGGAGAGGATACAGGTACCTCCTAGCTTTGTTAATCCGTACATGAACATAATATGTAAGACTGTCCCAAAAACACTTAAAAATATTTTTTACTCGCAGACACACTCAAAAAATGCCCCAAGACAGAACTGTACTGCAAATTATGTATAATTGCAAAATGTTGTGTAACAAACTGTTTTGATAAATACAAGCATTTAACAAAGCATCATCTAAAAAAGTTGACCTTCCATCACAGCCACAAAACACAAATAGATATGATCATATTTTCATTAGAAAAGAAACCTTAAAAAACAACTCTCAGGCCATGATATTTATATATTTGCATATTTCAAAATATTGAACACCATTAAATTTCTGTTTTAAAATAACAGGGATAACTTAAAAAAAAAAAAAAAAAAAAAAAGACAGTTTCACACTTAGTTACAGTCAGTCTCTTTCCTCACTTGAGCTGCTATGTACAAATAAACTTGTTTGAATTACTGCACAAATGCCATTCTCACTTTAGGTGTCTCATAAGATTAAAGCAAATGAAAAAGAAAATAAGTGCCAAAAGCAGGGCTGTGCAGAGCGCAGCATACCTGAATTGCTCCTTGGATAATTTAGCGTCCTATGAAACTGAGACAAGACATCGATGTCACATTTTTGTAAATCATTTTGAAAAAGTGGCAACAGAGAAAAAAATCATTTGCAAGCAGTTTAAATCTACAGGAGAAAACTGGCGAGTTCCTCATGAAAGGAAAATCAATGTCACAAAAGAAGCTGCTTAGACGGTTTCTCTGCATTCAAGCTTTGTATTCAAGAGTGGTGAGAGTCTTATTGTGAGAAAAGGCAAAGGAGCATCTACTGAATAAAAATGAGCAAATTAATGAATGCAATCTTCTGTTCCCAGCAACACAGAGTAATTTCTCTCTCATTCACACACTAGCAAAACGGTACAAATGACATGTCTAATAATATAATAATAAATTCAGACTTCACTCGTGTGTCTTAATGCCTCAGTTCAGCAACGACTGTTTTGCAGCATGAGCCAACCTCGACACAATTGAACAGGTAGTACACTTTGGCACAGCCCTTTCTTTCAGCCTTATGTTCTCCACTGAACTGAACTGCCACATTTACACCTGCTTTTATCATGGAATCTGTGTTTACATGTCTTATCTGGTTAATGACATTTGATAAAGGCCTCTAGGCGCCGCCTGCAACCACACCTGGTGTTAATATGTGCTCTTATCTTAATTCTGCCTGCATCATGATCAGATCTTACAATTAAAAATGGGTATACAGCAAGGCACGTGAGAGCAATCCTGTTGTTCCATCGTTCTACTTACTTTTCCTTTACAGAGGAAGGGGTCGTGTGTAGCTTTGTGACGGGCAACTTGAGATAGCAAGAAGAAACTTAGTTAGGTGATCTTTCACCTTGCTTTTTTCGGCCAACCAGGGCACCCTGGCGGCCTCTGGGTTAAGGTGCTGACCATAAACCTGAGCATCCTTTGTTGAATGTTGTCCCTTTTCTCTCTTCCCCCCCTCATTTCCAGTCCCATCTCGCTCTCTCCCAGTGGTTGGCATTTACTCCTGGCTGAGATCTGATCACAATGTGAGCCAGACCACCTCAAAATCTAGTCTGGCGGAACTGATAGCAGTGTGATTGCAATGTGTTCTGCAACCATTTGCACCTGCATTATTACGTTTCTTATCGAGATCAGATATCCGGATACAAAAATTGGCCGTTCTGCCACATCAGTCAAAGATATTCCCTCATTTAATGCGAGAATCCACACTTTGGAATTTGGCACAGCTCTCACTCTGTCTCCTGATTTAATTTCAGTCCACTGCCTACATTGTTTCTAACTAGTAAAAAAACTGTTTAACTCCCATGAGTGCATGTGAACACAGACAGCTTCTATATCACACTGCAGGTCTGTGTGATTCAAGTGCTCATGCCACTACTAGTAAAACCAGCTTCAGTCCCAAGAGCCAAAGTTAAAAAAAGAAAAATCACATGGTTATTGAGCTGATGCAGTTGAATATGAGCAGTCTGTGGGGTCAAGTCCAGCTACTGTGACATTCTGTATCAAAGGAACCAGTCCAGTGGAGAGAAGGCAAGGTCACAGTACAGTCAGTGCTCTATGCCGTCAGTGCTACAATGATGCATCCTTTGCCCTGTGCTAAGGTTTTACACACCGCTCTTCTCTCTCTCTCTCACACTCTCTCTCTCTCTCTCTCACACTCTCTCTCTCACACACAAATACAGATGCACTCAGATCAATGCACGTACACACTTTCCTGCTATGAGTCTTTAAGCATGTTGATGCGTGCAAAGATCTTAAGTGCAGGCCCCAGTTTAATGTTCATGGTGCTCATGAGGTGGTCCTCCTTTAACAGGAGCAAGGCCTGTCCATCAATCTCCTGAGACCGAAACTCGTCTGCTATCTCCTGACAACCTGCATGAACAGCGGAGACAGAAGTACAGGCTGCAGTTAATCATAGTAAAACTGGATTAATAAGCAAAACAGAGCTGTAAAACTGGCCGGTTCAGTGTGGAAAGCTTTATGAGTGTGTTTATGAATAAACAGGGGTGGTGGTGGTGCTGCTGTTTACTCCACTGACCTGGCAGAGAACGGATGAACTCATAAACTTCTTCCACGTTCCACTTGGCAGGGTCGTTGGGTAAAAAGCGGTGACAGAGTGAAGGTGCATCTCTCCCAGCACAGCCCTCTTGGTCCGAGGCCCTGCTTGGCTGCCTGTGGACAGGGACCTGAGCTGGGGCTGGAGCAGGAGCCAGGGGTCCTGAACTGGCTGCTGACAGGGGAGACGGCGGCTCTTCGTAGCTGGACATGTCCGAACACGGGCTGGACTCTTCCTGACTGGGCTGTGAGGGATGTGGTGAGGATACAGAGCCGCCCTGAGTCTGCTGTGGTGAGGGGGACAGCTTCTGAAAAGGGAAACATTCAGGTATAACGTCAAGGCTCGGCATTTGAGAAATGAATGGCTCATCAGTAAAACACTACTGGGGCATTGTGTTAGTCACAACAAAGAATAAAAGGGGTAACACGTGAGATTTATACTGTAAAATAGCTTCAAACGATTGTAATGTACCCACAGGGAGTTGATAGAGGTGTTGGGTCGATACCAAAGCCTCAGCAATTACTTTGTCAGGTGCTGAACCCTCTAGATTATAAAACTCACTTATTGGTCCAAACATGAGACAAAAGCACCCCCCAATGGAGATTCCAGACCAAACTCTCAAAAACATGTTGGCTTTAAAACATTGAAAGATTGTTCCTGAGACAAAAATAATCAGCATTAAATACTATGATATATTAAATCTCTGCTTAAGATTTATTCCTTAATTATTCTAGCTAATTAATGTAACTTTGTTGTGTCGTTACAGGCTTCAATATTTTAAGGCTAGGGGACGAGCTGCTGGAAGCATGTAGAAGTCCTGTGTCAAAGTTTATTGGATGCGTGGCAAAAATAACAAATCCAATTGCTGTGGATGTTTACGTGACATGTGCAGAAGGCAGAAAATCTCTACTAATTATTTCCCATTTTTGCTGGTCACCAATAAAGGCTGACAAGGATCATAGAGCACGTAATGACCCTTTAAAGACAGAGGGAGATAATTAGGCACTGACACAAATGATGCTTAAATTCATTAAAAAGCATGAGGCGTGCAAAGTGCAGGGTATAAAATGTGCAGTGGAAGCAGAATGTGATGGGTTTGAGGAAGTTTTCCAGCAGTGAGTGTGTGTGTGTGTGTGTGTGTGTGTGTGTGTGTGTGTCTGTACCTGCTTCTTAGCCTCTATACTGGAGCGACCCTGAGATCTTCTTCGCCAGCGATTTGTTGGTTTACTCCTCTCTGGACGGAAAAGGCCTATCCGCTTAGTACAGCCCACATTGTACCTGTTCACAAAGGTCCATTATCAGAGATTTTATTCACAGGAGGAGCAAAAAAGTGTTAAAATGAAAAATATAAAACCAAAAGGTTTTATAGGACTTGCCTCTTTGCACAAACCACGGAGCAGAATCTTTTAGAGCCCTTGAAGGTGTAGGCAAAGTCGACCCAGCCGCAGTATTCACATGTCAGCTTCGGTTCTGGTTCTTTTTCTGTGGAAGGAGAAACGGTAGAACCATGAGACACACACTAAACATTCTCCATCATGGGGAGGTTAATTACACAATATTCAAGTGACATTTCTACATCTGCTGCAGATATCAGGGAGATGGTTGAGGCCCAGCGTGTAGGGGTAATTCATATCTTTATGTACTCGACTGCTTTCTGTGTTACAGAGGCACATTCATTAAGCAGCCAAATACAAACAAGGATACACTCATCAACCTTCAAGTTTTTGAATGTATCAATGGTATTTAAAAACGCACACTTTGGTGCGTTGATCTGCATTAAATACATTTTTCTGTTTCCCGTTATTTATTTACAGTGATAAGATCAAGTGTTTAAAGGTGATGATGATAGTTTGCCACTTCCTGCATGTGTCTCACTTGTGATGTGAAGGCAGCTGTAGTTCTTTAGTGTGAAACCAAAAGTGTTAACAATGACTTTGCAGCCTCTGCAGTTAGCTAACAATATCAAATATTAACTCCATATACACTCAGTGGCCACTTTATTAGGTACACCTGTGAAATCTAATGCAATCCACTACAACAACTTAGCCATGAAGCCTACTTTTACAAAAGGAAATGATGGTCCATTTTCATCGACAGGTCAGAGAGACTATGAGCAGTTGTGTTGTACTGGACAACACAACTGTGAGACGTGTTTTGCCGCATTATTAGAAACACATTTAGATATAATACAGTCTAGTAAAACACCACCACTAACTGTAGCCTCATTAATAAACATACAGTTGTATTAAAACAGAACATTATAAGCTTCATAAGAGGTAGAATATGTGGCATGGCGGTTGTACTGGATTGACCTAGATTTAAGTTTTAAGTGTAGTTTTCTAACAGCTGATTTGCACATTCTCTGCACTCTTTTTGGTCCTTTTCTTTTTTGTTTGTCTTTTTAAGTTTGGAAAGTTTGCATGGACAGAACACATTTTATTACAAGCTTAACAAAGAAAATGATCCAGAAAACAAGGACTGACTTTAAAGTTAATTAACCACAAATAAGAGCACCACTGACGGAGTTATGTAAAAAATAAAAAAAATAAAAAGATGGAGCCATACACCACCACAAACTGATACACAACCTATTGTACTTGTCAAATTCTTTCAGTCTCACCTGGCTGGTTCATGTCCTCTGGCTCAGAGTCTGTGTTTGCTGCGTTGCTGACCGGAGTTTTGTCAGGGTCTGAGGAGAGCTGATGATCCAGCTTCTTTGGGCTGTCAATAAGAATGGGCAGACGCTCCACCTGGTGTCGGGTAGAAAAATATTCACAATTGTACCAAAATTAAACAGTAGGAGCTCTGGGAATAAGGAACGATGGAAACAAGGCTGTTTCATCTGAACACCATCACAGCAGCAAACTGAAGTGCTGAGACTACTTTACACGTGTATATCTTTAAGAACTGAAGCTACTAGCCAATTATTTGATTAGTTAATCAAGAGAAACTTTTTTAAATTAACCCATTTTTTTGTTTTGTTACTCTTCTATGAAAGTAACCGGAATATCTCTGGGTTTGGGACTTTCGTTAGGACCAAACAAAGACATTTTATGATGTCACCATGGGCTGTGGGAATTTGTGATGGACTTTTTTGTGTTTGTTTCCATTTTACAGATTTATGTAGACACTTTCACAATTAACCCGATTTTAATTAATGGATTCAAAGTAGTTCTAGAAACTGTGAGTTGATCAACAACAGTTTTGACAATATATTCTGGGACTTATGCCAGAAATTCACTGGTTCCAGCCTCACAAATATGAAGACTTGCTGTTTTCTGTTTCACAACATTTTGAACTTAATATCTTTTGGATGTGGACTGTTGTTCAGAAAAAACAAGCAATATTTAGATGGCATGATTAAGATATTTTAAATATCATAAAATAAACACCAATCAATAATAAAAGCAGTCTTCACTTAAAACCCTAGTTGAATGTTGCTGCAATGTAGACAATTTGACATTTCATGCTGAATATGAACTACATTATTTGTGTTTGTTCAGACCTGTATGCATGTAAATATAGAGTGCATTTACACCAAATGTCCAGTAGGAGGCAGTGAGCCCAAAGTCTAGAAATCACGAACCATTATGCTGCCTTAACGAAATTAACAATTTAACATTTTTGTTTTTTCGCGATTAAAAAAGATGCAATGATATAAATGCCAACAACAGACCTATTGATACACTGCATAATCATTATAAGATGTTAAATCATATTTAAGGGAGATGACAGATTAAAGAAGGATTCTGATGCATTGAGAGACATGAGACATTTCGATGTGGCTCATTGTACGCACAACGTCATCCATCTGTACTGCTTCACAGCTACATAGTCCTCCCTCACTATAATTAATGACTGAATCAAACACAAGCTGTGAGCTGTCATTACTAGTAGTAACGGAGGGCTTGTGTTTGCCTGCTGACAGGTCCCTGCAGGCATGTGCACTGGAGAGTGGTGGTGGCGGCCCTGGGTTGTTTATCATGTTTCTCTGCTGGTAAAGCTGAGATCGGGCACTTACACAGACTGGGAACGGCTCGGCTCCCTCCTGGATGACAAAGCCTTCGATGACATGTGTGAGGACTTGGGGCTTGACGATTGCTTGGGGTGGTTTGTTCTCCCCGTTCTGCGGCGTGCTACCCGTCACGCTGGGCGCCTCGTTCTCATTTCCTGAGGTCATGGCTGGAGGTGGAGTCCCAGGTGCAGCACTCTGCCTCTTGGTTGAGCCCCCTCCTGACCAAGAAATTAATACAACACCATCCAGTTACTGTACAAGAAAAAAATGATCACTCCTAGGTTTGAATGAAGGTAGACATAATCAGCCAATTAATCATTTCAGTCATTTTTAAAGCAAGAAGCCACACATCTCAACCTAAACATTTGATAATTTCCTTGCCATAAGTGATCGTAATTATTTTTTTTTTTTTACAAAAATATCAAACATTATGTCAAGTTTTAGATCAAATGAATCGAGAAAAACAATCAGCAGATAAATCAATAATAAAATGCATTATTAGCTGCAGTTCATAATGAAATTACAGTTAAGAAACCTTTTTACACCAGCAATGTGGAGGAAGTTAAATCCCAGTTTACCCACCTTTATTATTGGAATTACAAATTTGATCCTCATAATAAAACTGGTAAAAAATAAAAAAAATCTATAAACTTTTGAGATACAAGATGAATAATTTATTTCGTCATTGAAATCAAATGGTTTGTCAGATGATAACATATTATAACACTGAAGCATCAGATACGAAGCTACATATGCTTATAACGTTATGTAATGCGAGGTAAATGCTTAATTATCATATTATAGTTATCTGCTGATATGAGATCAGTTATCCACTGATGGTCTAACAATAGACAACAATACATTTTGAGGTGACCTACTGGCAGCCTGACGGTCCGTAACAGGCAGTAAATCCATCATGTATCACTCCTAACATCACAACAACGTCTGGTCGTATTATCAACAAAGCGAAAGTAAACATCCAGCCGCCATGCTTTGTCATCTTAAAAGCCTCAGTGCTGAATGAGAAGAGTTTTCTTACCGCGCCAACTTCCGCTCCTTTCAGACACAAAACATGTGCGGTTTGGTTTGTGTTTGTTGCTCCAATGATCCGACAGACACACATCGACCTGATGCTGCTGTTTGTGACTGATTGGGTTTAAGCTGCAGCGCCGCTTCAGACCCGTTAATGTGAGGCTTTGAACCAGGGTCCGCCTCCCTGTTTCCTCCCACAGCAGCTAACGCTGCCAGCTCTAATCCTCCCAAGGCTGCTGCAGCATGTCGACATGTTTCAACCGTGAACGAAATATTTCCTTTTTTTCTTTCTTCTTTCTTTTTATCCCAGCGACTAAAACCAATTTCTTCCTCTATGAGAAGTAATTAAAGCGTCAAATAAACTAACACATTAGCGCAGTGGCGTAGCACACAAATGTGGGGCCCGCACACAGGGTTGTCTCTGGACACTTTGGTGCCCGAGGTGAGGTGTCCTGAGGGTCATCACAAACTGCAGCCTCCGAGATTACAGATGAACAGTAGAATCAACATCTCTCTGAAACTACTCTCTGACTTTTATAACTTTCATGGAGGTTGGATTCATTCCAGGACAGTTGTATTTTACTGCATTTGTTTTAGATAGGTGTTCGTAATAAACTGCCAACTGAGTTCATCTTTGTATGCTTTTAACACCATCAGGTAACTGTTCATCT
The DNA here is from genome assembly GCF_002814215.2 of Seriola lalandi dorsalis. Lineage (NCBI taxonomy): Eukaryota > Metazoa > Chordata > Actinopteri > Carangiformes > Carangidae > Seriola > Seriola lalandi. Next base: position 128,339 of record NW_019524973.1, on the reverse strand, counting down.
GCGGGTCCGATGCCTCTTTATTACAGACAGTACTGAGAAGCAGGTGTTATAAATATAAGACAGTCACTTATAGCTGTCTTTATACAATATTTATTTTTATTCTATTTTATTCTTTAATTATACAACTTATAGTGCAAACTTCAGGTACCGAGAGAGGACGTCAGTGTGAATCTTTTGTAGCAGTAAGATCTGGACAGGATTTAGAAAGATGCTCATTAACTTAAAATATTACAAACTAACAGCAACACTGTGGAAGCGTCAATGTCACTGAAACAGATGCAAAACAACTGTTTACTCGTTTTGTTCACTGCAGCTGTTACAGACTGAAACTGAAACTAACCACTATCTTTATTTATTTTGTGGCTCAGTGGCTCAGCTTGTTCTCAGATTTTGAGTGTTTTAATGGAGCACAGTGGTGCGATTTTGACAGCTGTCATTACAGGAACAAACATCTGGATTTTTAGCTGCCAGGCCAACTACAACAAAATACCTAGATGTGCCTGCCTATATCAAGAACTTCCTTGCTGCCAACCCCACTAAGGGCTCATTTATCCTTCTACTTTATTTCTATGCCTCTATTTAAACCTTTCAAAGACAAGTGACAGTTTCTCTGAATGTCTGTTAGCATAGAGCATGGTGGAAGTTTGACCAAGTGAACAAACTAGCTTTTGTCTTTTTCTTTAAATGCCCGTTTTTTCTATGGTAAAAATGTTGAAACATTTGCTACATGTTATCTTAGCAGTCAACAGCAGACAGTGGATTACCAAAATAGTTTCCTGCTCTGGTGGTGAGCAGTTCACCTCCACAGCACATCACACCCAAACTCATTGCCCATAAACAGTAATTTGTGGTTTGAAGAATGTTTCATTTTACAAGAAACACAGCATTAGCACAGTTTCCAACCATTTAGGAGAAATATAACTATAGAAACTGATCCACGTCCACATTTATAAAATACACAAAAATAATTTGTGCTCAGCAAGAAGAATATAGCTGCTGCATGATCATCCACTTACAGCATCTCAAACCTACTGACCATGTGAGTCAAATCACTTATCAGAACTGTCTTTATCCCTTTTATCCAAATCACCTGGCTGACAAAATGTGCACAATAAGTAGAAAACACAGCAATACTAAAATAAATATGATGAGGCAGCATTTCTGGGATTTTTTTGAACCATCCACCCACATTTCATTACTTACATATGCTTTAGTCCAGAATATCACAACTGTTTTTCCAAAGTTTAGAAACTTTCATTCTTCCAAGCATCCGTCATATATGTATTACACAAGCCGGGCTAAGACACTCTCTAATGGACAAAAGCTGTTCAATGACTGAGTAGTCATCAGTCACATCCCCACAGCAAGTAACATGTTAAAAGAAACGTGTTTTTAAAATGTCATAGAAGAAAATAAGGAAACACTCCCTGCTGACAATGTGAATAAATCCAGATGATGTGTTTTTTCTTATTTTTTTCGTTAAACATTAAAACTCAGAAAAAATTAACTGCGAAAAGCAGCGTACTTGTGTGCCAACGTAGTGCAATGCAGTTTTTAGCCTGTACAATAGGATAGCAGCACTTGTGACACATTTTGAAGTTTTGTTGACACTTTGTCAGAGAGTTAGTGGGATGTGACATGTTTGTCACTTTTTGCCCACTTCATGTATGTAATGGGTGTGAACCATGACATTCCCTGCTCACTGCTAGCAGACCAATATCACACACTGCAACAGAAAACGGTATGTGCCAAAAAGTGCCCACTATCATTTGTAAGTATCTGTTTATAAATAATCAAAACAATATAACGTCCATGATCAGTCTGGGTACATTACCGTATCCATTTCTTTGTTTCTCCATTTACTTGAAATTGTTTTTTCACAGGGCTGTCCACGGCTGTCCAGGGCTTTTTTGGGCGTTTGATTGACAACAGACGGCAACAGAGCAATATGAGACAAGGAACAGTGAAACTAAATGAGCTGCAGGCACAACATGTGCTGAAATACAAGTAAATATCAGCATTGATTTTCTTTTCCTCCACTGAAGATTGCAAGAGTTGACAAGGAGGAGTGCAGAGATAAAGCTATATTTTCTGTGTCAAGGTGAAAAGATGTCATTAACACACAGTTTTAAAACTGCTGAATTATTACCTTGTGACTGAACAGCTGGTATAGCTGTGTCAACCTTGGGCTGCTCTACAGGCTTGGAGGGTTGTGACGGCAAAGGTGCAGGTTGTGGTTGTTGTTGCTGTTGCTGTTGCTGTTGCTGTTGCTGTTGCTGCTGCTGCTGCTGCTGTTGTTGCTGCTGTTGTTGCTGCTGCTGTTGCTGCTGCTGTTGTTGTTGCTGTGTGGAGGGGGTTGGACACGTCTCTCTCACCACCAATGAGGTTGGCTTATCTTTACTGTCCTGAACCAGCCGAGAGGCCTTAGATATTCATTAGGATCAAAAGATAGAGGGAAAAACATTAGAACATACATCTGAGTCATGAAGAGACACATCAGGGGCTGTTAGTACTTTTAATGTCAGTGACTCAAAAATTGAAAACTAGGCTACATTAGGTTTGGAAAATAGCACACCAGTGGGAAAATATTACACCAGGATTCCCAAACTCAGAAGAGTCCTTCTCAACATGTATGTCTTGGAACTGAAATGGATACTGTGGGTGTTGTTGGAACAGTAGTTTTTGTCTTGTTGGTCACCACTTTCAAAATACCAAATTCAAGGATGTGACCGACATAAAAAGTCAGGATGTTAAGTAGTGCCTGTCTAATCATGCTCCAACTTCCTGCCTGTACTTACACTGCCCCCTTAGATTTACCTTTTTGGTCTTTCCAAAGTTTTTTACTTTATCATTGATATTAGCAACAGTTTGATATAACTAAACAAAACCCAAGTTGGTCAAATGTTCAGTTGTTGAGACCTTGGTGTGTGTAACTGTACTCACCGTTGGCTGTATTTGAAGGTTGATGGCAGTAAGCTGGACGGGCTGAGCTTTGGCATGGCTGAGGGAAGAGTGGAGGGCATGGGGGCTGATGGTGGAGTGGAAGATGGTGGCCTGCTGGCTGGGTGTAGAGGGCTGGTGTGGAGCAGGTTTGGGCAGCACAGGGATAGGGTGCTGTGATGGCTGGATGGAGGCTGTCTGCAGCAGCTGGCCAGTAGTCTTCTGCGATCCTTGATTCTGATGGACCACAAACTGCTGCTGCTGCTGCTTGTGCTGCTGTACCAAAGAGTGTGGCTGAATCTGGGTGTACGCTGGAATGAGAACAACATGCACGCTTATTTTTGACTATGAAATGTATGAAATTTAAATGATGTATCTACCATACACAAACACTTCTAAGTCCTAAAGTCACTATGAGCTGACTACATAGAAGCCATTTTACCTTTAAATTAAGTCCTACAATTTATATCTGTCACTTTTATGACTGTAGCTACAAAGGTTTGTGGGTGCCTTTAATTTTACTAAAAAGGCGCATTTCCACCACAGGATAATTCCCTGGGAAGAGCAGCCTTTTGAGGAATCTTATCAAATATTATTGTCTTCTATAAAAGGTAATTCAGAAATACCTTTACTGTGTTGAACTGACTTGCTACAAACCATGAACAATATTTATTTCATGTGAGCTCACAACTGTCCAAACTCAGTGTATATCAGAGACACTGTGCCACAGGCTCATAAACTGTGAAAAATGTAGACGTCTGCATAATAGAGCATGTTTTGTAACGTTCCCTTCACCTGTATGCCCCCTGTTGACAGGATGTAACATTAAGAGCTTGTTCAGAGGTGCACAGAGTCCTGCTGTTGCAGTTTTGGCCTGAACATTACTCACAAATCGTTTCAAAATGGCCTGTCACCACCTGTCAGTGCTGTTGTGGGTAAAAAGACATCCTGAGCTCATAACTTGCCCCGAAGCCCAAGACACACTACATCAATCTTGTAATGTGGGAGCATGTGTGAGTGGGAGAGTGTTCAGCGGAAGTAGCCTGAGGCTACTCAAATATTAGAAATGCCTTAGGAACAGACATGCAGAGCCAACTGTCCATGACACTCTTTATGGAGTTAACATTGAGTCAGTAGGTCCCAGCCCCTTTGCTGGCTCCTTTATCTCCAACAACTCTACCAGGAAACAATAACGACCGATTGACTCAATCTAATTACTGAAACCCAAAGAAGAAATGAGTTACCCCTGCAGAGAAGTACTATACAGGAGCTTCTGCTATGTGAGCCGTGTGAACGTGGGGATGTGTTTGGTGATGTTAATAAACCCCCCCAATAAATCCAAACATGGAAACCTGCCAAGTACATCAGCATTTGTCTCAAATCCCCATCGCCCTCCTCCTCCTACTCCTCCCCCTGCTCTTTTCATGATGTTTTGTGTGGGATAGGCTCCATCTGGTTTCAAAGTTTCCCTGTGAGAGACTAACCGCAGTCTGTGCCCTGCTGTGGAAAATGTAGATATTTCTATCCAGCAGAGTTTGCATGTCATTAGTCCCTTTAATGCTACAGGATCTGCTGAAAAGTGTTTTCTTATTCACATGGTGGAACCCACCAACAGAAAATTTGGTTAGCTACGGCAGACACAGAAAGCCTTCAGTTAATTTACAATGTTCAGAGCAGGGTGGATGTAAGCCATGGTTAGGTGGATATGGCCAGCAGCATGATAATCAAGGATGGTAGCCTATAAGATGGATCACACTTGAGAAGAACTTTAAACAGACACTTCAGTGGATAACAACATCCATCAGTTCAGCAGCTACGCCTTCGGGTGGCAAAAATAATTAATTATTAGATTCATTATGATTTTCTCTTGAAAAATTCAGCATCAATGCACAAAACTCCTTAATCTGAATTTTTAAGTAGTTAGTTAACTTTTTTTTTTTTTTTTAAAAGAGTATGCATGTTACAAAGGAGTGACATCATTGTTAAAGACGATGAAAACAAATATCCTACAAATAACTTTATTTGGCATGAGAAGTTAACTTCTTGGTCTTGAAAAAAGTAGTTTGATGAGACTGTGTGCCGTGAGCCTGTACATAGGTACGGTGGCACTTTGACCCAAAATTAGGTTTAATTTTTAATGTTTACCATGTTCACCATTATCAGTAAAAAGTATGTAGGAGTATTGATGAGTCTAATAGAAGTGTCAAGACGTTGCAAGATATTGTGTTCACAAGAATGGAACAGACAGACAACCCAAAAACATATAATGCCTCTGCCTCTGGCACGGATGCATAAAAACCTGTGGCCTCAAACTTCTAATGTCAAGATCAAGAATGAACTTTGGTGCCTAACCTTAAGGCCAACACAGATAAGAAGTCCTAAATGAGATAAGATGAAATCCCAAGAACTACTAAACCTCCATGTTAAAAGATCCATTAGACAACCAAGCAAACTCCATCGACAGATGAAGACCGTTCAATATGATTGAAGGCTCCAGAAAAAGCCCAGAAGTCGACCTTGAGTTGGGATTGTTATGCTAAATTACACAAATAATTCAGTTAATGTCGACAATAACAAGTGGCCCATATGAATTGTGAAATTTAAAATGGACATACTGTATTCTTGGCTATCTCCGGAAACATATTCCAAGCTGCAAAGGATCTCTCATATTCTGTCACTGAAAAACCTGGGTCTCTGCTAAATATAGCAGTGGTGCTAAAATAAAACATAACCTTGCAGCAGAAACACACACATTGCACAATAAATGACAACGGAAGTAAATCCACTTTTTTCACGATGGATATTAATGAATATGTTGGAAGTAAAATAAGAGAGCACCCTGAAGTTGAAAGTTCAAAGACGAATCAAACAGTGAGGTAGCTTGTGATTCGCAGCCCCAGGAGGGGGAAAGGAGGGGGGTTCCTGAATCAGTGCACACCGGATACAACCAGCCTTCCCATGAATCCCGAAAACTTTCTCAAACCCCTAATGAGGAACAGAGAGGTCTTGGAAGTAGAGGAAGACAGGGGAAATTATGCAACTGCTATTCCCCCTCAAGGTCTAAGGACTGGAATGACTCAGGAACCCACGCCTACACACACATATACATGAAATCATACAATCCCTAAGTATGTGGAACTGGCGTCCACTTCCCTTTTACTGTGCAGATATCTTACTCTATTTGTGCATAGTTGTGCAATGTTCTGAGGTTGAGGACAGTATACGTTCCTGATGAGGTTGTAGCACTAGGCCCTGGAAAATCCCTGAGTTTCCACATTCTCACTGGCTGCCGCTTTGGCTTACTTTCATGAAACACATTCCAACCTAAAACAACAGAGCAACAGCAGGCCTTACACCATCTTTCCTCACTTCACTACGATTCAAAACCAGGTTTGCAGACACCTTATCAGATAGGGATTAAGGGAACACTAGCTAAATTAGAAAAAAACAGGGCTGACACTGTGAAAACACGATGTCAGGCCCTCTGAACTGCAACCTTTAATAAAAATAACTGAGGGAAAAGCTCAGAATCTCAAGAGCGAACAGAAATAAAATCATAGAGAAAATTAGTGATGGACTTAAGTATTCTACCAGTGGTATACTGTGCAGTGAGAGTACAATTTAAGTACAACCTGACCCTTTCAACCTTTGAATAAACAGAGTGGATGTTTTAATACAATAGACAAGGGCAAAAAAAGGGTGATTTATGTGTAAAGTGAGAAAGTTTTACATAAAGTTGAAGTCTTTTTGACGTTATGAAAAAGGGTTACTTAAGCATTTAGTCTCTTGCCTTTCCAGGGTTTTTTGTAATCATTTCCAAGTGAAATTGGCAACTGATACTGTTGCTAGCAGCTACATAATATTGCAAAGAAACAGGCATCATGTGCAGACCTGCTCTTTTAATCTATGTGCATGGCACTTTTGGAGGTTCCCTGCTGTGGTTTTTATAGTAAGGTGGCTCTTTCCTGCCAAGAGTCGGCGATCAAACACTTACTGCAAGAAGCCAGACAGCCTAACATTAGTTTCCAGCCCAATTCCTATTCCAGGGAATGTGACTGACTCTTAATGTTTGTGACATTGACTGCAAGAGAAACACTGCTCCAAAACGATCTGTCATCTTTTGGATTGCTGGATGAAAACTGATGACCAAAAATAGCAAGCGCAATTAATCACACCACCTCCATTTTGCTGTTCTCTGAGATCAGGCCAGACTAGTCTCTGTTGAGTCATGTTAATACATGAGTAAAGTAAAGATAAAGTTGATTAACAATGCTGTTTCAATAATTGCACTATGGTTACTGAGAACATTTTGTTTTGTAACCATATTTGTTACTTGCAAAAAACTCTTAGTCTCCTAGTTTCCTATGCTTTATTATGCCTTCAGGAGTATTCAGACCATTTATTTATGTCAAAGAAGTAAAACCACACTGTAGAAACAGTAAACGTACAGAATTGCCTGTGTTCTTAGTTATTTTGTTAGGGCATCATATATTGTATTATCAGATGATTATTATGGATAAATTAAGCAGCATGTTGTAGCTGGGCAAACTGGAGCCAATTTTAACTACTACTATCATCATAGGTTTTTCTATGTAAAATCTTAATCTAAAATGTAACCAGTAATTGAAGCCATGAGATAAATGTAGTGGAGTAACAAATACAATATTTGCCTCTGAAATACGATGGAATTAAAGGATAAAGTAGGAGTAGGTAGAAATACTCAATAATAAGTACCTCAAGATTGTACTTCTGTATTGTCAGAAACATCAAAATTATGAGCAAAGTACATAAAAATGCACCAATAAAGTGGTAAATGTGATGCTGAAAGTCACATTTAAAAAGATCTAGACAATATTTGGACTTTTTATGCTCCTAATGCAAGCTTAGTACACAGTTAATCCAATAAAGTACAGTAGAACCAATTTAGGGTGGAAAGCAAAAGTAATATGGCAAACTAATAAAGTAACTAAATGTTCTTCTTAGCATCAAATAAATGAGCTACTTTTGAAATTTAACAGTCACGAGTAAGTTTCTACATTTTAATAACATTAAAAGACTAACTAATAAGCCACAGAGCCTAATTAAAGCCAAGGTCGTAAACAGGGTGTGCATTAACCACTCAGCACCAACGGCTGGCAAAATCTCTGGTTTCCTGCAGCTAAATTACTGGTTTGTCCCTTCTATTAGCTATAACAGGACACTAAACATTAATCATGACAGTAGTTGGCGGGTTGGATAAACAAGAGACAGTGGCATATAAGGACAAAACATTTTCTCGGATTTTAGCCTACAAATCAAAGTGCACAATGGCCCAGTCACAGTCAAGTTGAATCCAAGCTTTTATCCTAATCTGGATCCTATCAGCTAGCCATACTGCCTCTCCTCTTCCTGATCCACAGTGTATTAACTCCCCAGCATCTCATGTGCACACCTGTCCCTCATGGCCTGCTGCTATGGCAACTCATGTTAATTTTGTCAGACAGCATGCAGCCAGACTTCCAGCTTCCATCCTCCCTTTCATTTTATGTGAATCCATTACTGCAACAAAGCAAGACACAGTTGTGCACAGACACATTCAGATAATCCCCCCCCTTCCCCAGACACATGCCCCAAAACACACACACACACACACACACACACACACACACACACACACACACACACACATCTGAGTAGTCAGACAAAAACTAACAGCATGCATTAACACAGTGTACTTCAGTCCATATAAGGTTTACAGTCACAGATATTAACACACACAGTGCATTTATACTCAAATTTTTAGGCTCATGCACCATCCACACCATCAACTATCTTGGAAAATGTGGTGTCTTATCAGGACCCTCTGGAAGATGTGATAGTGCATCTGAAGGGACTTATTCTGCAAACAAAATTGACTTAATTTGGCTTAATCAGCTTGTACTTCTGGCATATTCACAACCATTCACACTAAAATGAAAAAGACAAAAAACAGCTGCTGACTTCCAATTACACAATAAGTGCTTTAGAAAGAGTCTTGTGTGGCACTCTGCCTTTCACAGCTTCTAGTTCACAAAAGCAGCTCAACTGTTCCAGACACCAACCCAACACACTATCTTTAATACAGCTGGTTTCACCCCTTAAGTGAGTGAATGGATTTGTGATGCAGGCCCTGACATGTCACACCAACAACCAAGACAAGAGCGTTACGTGTAAAAACCCTTTTCTCACCTAATCTCTCTCACCTCAACATTTATATCTATTTTTATAGATATATATAATATATATATATATATATATATATATATATAATATATATATCCCCCCCACAAACGGAACAGATCGCAGCAGAGACAGGTTGACAACTCAACAAATTAAGTGCAATAAAAGCTTCCCAACCGTTACAAATCCTTCTAAAACCAAAGATGGACAGACGTCAACCCCAAACGTCTGAAAGCCAAACCAAAATATCAGTGTATTTAATATGCACACTTGCAACAATGGTGAGGATACAAGCAGCACTGCTGCTAATGGCAGAGAAGCTAGTCCTGGCCAGAGCACTAACAGCTCCCCTGCTGTTACAGCTGCACCCCCTGATGAGCATAGGAGGACAGGCTTTGACCCATCTTGGCTATGAGAGAGGAAAAAATCCTCCTGGCTCTACAAGACTGATATTGGTAAAGTTGGTACATAAGGAAATAAAAATGTGCAATTAATTCAACTCCATGCAATCTTGTAGCACATGATCAAACTGTTTTCATCTGTACAGAACAACAAGCCAAGACAAGAAGCCAACTTGGGTGAAATATTGAGGCACATTATCAACTAGAGCTTGTTTAATCAACCTGAAGATACTCAGGACTTAACAAGTAAGTTCTGAAATACCTGGTTGATGAATACATAAGGAAGTCCAGGAACGTAACTGAGCATTCATTGATCACTTTTGGTTTGGGACACAAAATTTGGTATTACAGAGAAATTAGATGAGTGAATATTTATGTTCAATACCCATTAGGGCTGCAACTATGTATTTCTGTTCTATACAAATATCAGTAATATCCATTATTTTCACTACTTTCTGCAGGGGTCTGGGCCCTTGGCAGTGATGTTCACAGGGTCAGTTTCATGGGTAAGAGGCTTCTACACATACTTTATATATTATTAACTTTTCAGGCGGTGGCATTGCAAGGTTTACTTACCTGGAGCAATCAGAGGTTGAGCACTGACAGCTGTAACACTGCGGCTCATATTTATAGCTCGGACTTCTGTGACTGCTGCACCATCCCCCTTCTTCCCTCCATCAGAAGGGCTGTCAGAAGAGCTGGTCTTCCCTCCTGTGGCAGCCTGAGTCCCCTGGCTAGGATTCTTGATCAATGAGGTGGGCTGGATGGCCACAGGGCTCTGCTTCAGACTCAGAGCCTGCAGAGTCTGCGTTTGAGAGGAAGACGTGGTCGCCCCCTGCTGGCCACGGATGGCCAGGTTCTGAACCTGATTCTGAACAGAAAGATTGAGATTATTGACACATTCACAGCGAGACACATTCTGTGTTTATTGCGAAATGAATGAGGTATGATGTATGTTAAGAACGCCAAACTAATTAAGGACATAACGGATGATGCTGTTAACGTAATAGCCAAGTGCAATGTTTTTAACTTTTCATTCATTATTGATCTGCTAAATGTGTGAAGACATTTACACTGCCATCACACATCCTCCACTCTCAAATTTTATGCTCACCTCTGCATTTAATTTCATATTTTCAAGTGGGATCCAGTCCAGGAAGTTCTAGATTAAAGATTGTAATTCTGTTTTTAATGAAAATAACTTCCAGTGAGCATACCTGTGAGGAAGCCTGTGTGGAACTCTCTGACTGGACAGCCGTCACTGTGGCTGTTGGTGTGAAGATGAGCTGCGGGGACAGAGGAACAGCCCGGCCCAGACTCCTGGCCACCTGCACCAGGTTGCTCTGCTGGGCCTGAAAAGCAACACGCATAAGAGACAAAGGAGAACTGAAGAAATGCTTTTTGGATTGCATTCTTTAATCTTCAATAGGTGAAGAAACGAATGGTTTATACTACAGTGGGACAAAATGAGTGACAGTTGGTTTTTCTCACTTTATAGCTTTAGATTTATATCTTTATATTTTATACTTGAGGAAGAGGGAGGAGGAGGGAGGAGGAGCAGCAGAAGAAGCAGTAGCAGATGAAGAAGAAGGAGGAATAAATACAACATCAGATTTGTGTTTTGGAGAATATTATTTGTAGACCGGGCATCTCTGTAAGCGCCACAACGTTCCAGCTCCTGCGATTTAGATATTGCACTTGGCCATATTTCAATTTTGATAATATTTTGATAAACTGTTCAGCCCTGCCATAAACAGACCATACTTATACAACAATTGAGTTCTAATTGTACAGTTCCACTCTTTTGAACCTCTAGCTGGTGAATGTGTGGAACAATCAATTAAAAGGAAATGACAATCTCTGTAGGGCTTGATTTAACACTAATCTATGCAATACTAATTTAACACCAGAAGACTATACCATAAATAAAAGCCATGGCAATCTAAACTGACAAATGTGTTTTGCTGCCTGCCAGAAGAATCAAACACATTTGACGATGCTGTATACTTGGTCATAATGAGGTGGCAGGAACAGTCTGTGTGCCAACTGCCAACTGATGGAAAATTAAAACCGACAAGTTACCCACAACCAGCTGTAACAAAATAGAACAATACAGACTTTATGTTCTTTCAGCAACTCTTTCAAAACAACTGGATCTTAACCTTCAGCCAAGAGGACACCTGTGACCTACTAGAAATGTTTTCTGAGTATCCATGCATATTCAAAGCATTCCCTTCTGTGTTTGTAATGAGCCCTCTGGGGCTGGACAGATTATCCTGACCACCTACTCTGCTGGCAAGATGAGAATAAAGCAAACCAATTACTACTGCATAATACGCATGCATGCATGCATAACACACACATCAAGCCCATAACACACGTAGACTACAGAGGACAACATCTGAGCTGCAGTGTGCTTATTTATTCAAGCAGTATGTGTGTGTGCTTGTGTTTATGCATATATGCACACTGAAATAAATGTGCCATTGGCTATGCTCCTGGTGTCTGCAATCTCACCATCTGTGCGCGCAGGTACATCTGTGCCTGGCTGGCCGTGAGAGTGGGACTGGATGGGCTTCCCAGCAGAACAGCCTGCTGAGAAATACTGGTGGGGGTAGAACTAATGCTCTGGGCCCGGCTGATTAGCTGAGCTGCTGCTGGGGAGGTGGTCAGGTTGATCTATGGGGGAGAAGATGGGATAATTAGGTTACACACCTCTATACCTCTACTAATATGTGTATCAATACATCAGTTTCTTTCTTCAAAACAAGACATCAAGTATACAAGACCCAGAATATGTAAAATATTTTTTAACATTTAATATATTGCAAAAATGTATTTCAATCTTTAATCTGTGTAAAAAATAAGTAGCACTGCGCACAGACCTGCTAGTGTTATACCCGGTTTCACCCAAGCGTCTTGGTGCTAAAATCAACTTAGTTCCATGATAATCTAATGGACAAAGATAACTTAAACTTAAGAGGCTTTTTGAAGACATGACCAACACTCAAAATTGCACTTACCGTAGCCTGAGTAGATCCTGTTTGCTGAGATGAAGTGCCATTCTGCGAAGAGCTTTGTCGCCCAGCTGCAATACTGGCCTACAACATAAGAGAGAGGCAGGAGAGACCTACCATTTTCTGAAACATGTCTTGCAGCAGGTCAACAATAACTGCAATGTTCATCTCTAAACAATAAGAATGATTCTTTCACAACTGTTTGCTGACCTGCTGTACAGCAGCCAGGCTCTGGAGCTGAGCAGTGCTGAGGCTGTGCTGCTGCTGGAGGGCTGCGGTTTGCAACATCAGATGCTGCTGCTGAGCAGCATACATCTGCTGCAGGTACTGTGCTGCTGTGTTAGGCTGTCTGTGTAGCGCCTGCTGGAACACCTGAATATAAAGACAGTCATAAACAAAGATGATCAGAGATTGAGTTACATTGATAGACAACAACAGATGTGACCCAAATCCTGGATGAAATATCAACACAGCTGTCCACAACAAAAGCTCTGTGCCTCTAGAGTGTGTGTGTGTGTGTGTGTGTGTGTGTGTGTGTGTGTGTGACCGGCCCCTCTGCATTCCCCAATCACACACCTGCTGCCAATCATTCACATCACTCCCACACTGAAAGAACTGTGTATACTCTGTACTATACTCTGTATAACACTGCCTGAAATCATTACATTACATTTGCAGTCTTCAAAATGTGAAACAGTATCATAGTACCTGCCTGTGGCACCAACCTCAAAGTGATATGTGCACTTACGGTTAAATTAATAAAGAGGACAACTCAACACAAGGCAAGTAATGCTAGCATTAGCAGCTTATTCACGGTCTGAGATAAACGATACCCCGTCAGCAGTTCAGTGAAAACTTCATCCTTTGGGTTAGGTTCTGGTGTATTACTACCTATGTTTCTACTTTTATGTGGAAGATAACATAATTTTATGGGATATTTCTGATGTGGGGAAAAAAAAGATTTTTAATTTTTCTATCAATTTCATTTAGAGCTGAAACAATTAGTCAATTAGAAAAATAAACCAGTTGACACAAAACTAACCTGCAACTACAAAGTCCATTTTCAAGCAAAATAAATAAAAAACATTTACTGCTTTTAGTTGTCTCACATGATAAACTGAAAATGTTGTTGAAAAAAATCCCCCTGGGAATTCATGATGGACATTTGTCACTATTTTCTGATGGTTTATAGATAAATGATTAGTTGATCAATTAGTTGATGAATTGACAATGAAATTCAGTCATTAGTTGCAGTCATAATTTCATTGTCAGAAAAGTAACAATAACAAAAAACACAGTTCAATCAAATTGTGTTAAATCAGAATGTGTCATATCATCAATTTATTCAATAGTAGATCAGAGGATTAGTCTATGTTTCAAAACGTCTAAAAATTGTGATCACTGCAAGTACAGACATAAATAAATCCAGTCCCTCAATCACTGTGAACGAGTCTCAATGATTCTTTGATGTAATTATAACAAAGCTAAACCTCTGCCATTGAGAATAACTCTCCTCACCCTTCACCTCGCAACGTGCCCCCCAACCAGAAAGGATGTTGACCTGTGGTCCATGGTGTCAGTGGACCGTCCAGACCCAAACCTCTTGGAATGAGGGTAAAATTAGCGGAAATGCGACACAGACATACATTCAGCTCTCACTGACCATAAATGACCAGCAGTCTCTTAAGCTCAGAGGGCATTTTGACAATAGTGTTTGCCTTATAACTACCAGCAGGGTGAATACAAGAAAAGGAGTGTTGAATGTAACAAAAACCCCCTCTATAAAAGCCTCGGCACTAAAAGTTGAGCGGACCTTATTCAGGGAGGGTAAGCCTGTGTAGAGGCTTATCTCAGGGTCAAAAGGTCTAGAGCACTAAAGGATTGAGAGAATTCCTTCCTTCAACTTGGACAGATCCTGTGAAATGTCCATTTATTTAAGTTTCCTTCATTGGTATATTGATCAGAAATAAAAAAAAAACTCTTATTTCTTCCACCTGATCCAATTATTAGACGAATCAAACACAATTTCAGGAGTACATCAGAAGCCTGTATGTGGATTTATGCACACCAACAGAGGGCAGCAGAGCAGAGGAAAGTATGCTACTTTATGTGCATTTGTCTGTGCATGCAGTCTGAGTGTCCACACATCACACACATTATCACAACTTAATATCAAGCTGTTAACAATTTCATTAAAGCCAATAAACTCACCTGTACTGTTTGTCGATCGGGTATCCCACTGTAAACAGATATTTGAGGGACTGTCTGCCTTCCTGTTGTAGTACTACTACTGGAACTACTGCTAGTGTTATTACTGCTGCTGCTACTACAATTACTACTGCTAGTGGAAGTGGTAGAAGTAGTAGCAGTAGTGTTAGAAATACTACTACTGCTGGCAGCTGTGGTGCTGGAGGAGCTGGTGGTGGAGGTGGCGGTCCCAGTGCTGCTGGCCGTGGAGGCAGGGGCCCCCGGCTCACTCTCCATGGTGCCCTCTGCTCTTCTCACCTTTGACCCCCGGCTCTTCTGAATGGCTCTCCTGTGCCTGGAAGACCAAAAAAACAGAGAAAAGTCAAAAAGGGCACACTATTTACCTTCTTTATATCCAAACCCCAAACTTTGCATTAGTCAAAAAACACATCTGACAACAACCAACTCTAAAATTCCCCTGTGCATGCAGAAATTGTGACACCACCAACACATAAAATTTAAGGGAAGTAATAAATTTATCTGATATGAGAAATCATGTGAGCAGTGCAAATTAGTTCATGCATGGCTAAAGATGAAGTATAGTAAAGTTTTCTATAACCAAAAGGCACTACCAAACTTTATTCAAACTATGATGTAAGCAAGATTAAAATCATCAATCAGCAGCAGATGAGGCAATAAAGACAATAATCAATATCAATAATTCTCAAGATTTTTTTCATTAACATAGCTGACTGTACATTTAACATTTAACTGCCATTGTACAGCACATGGTTTAAGGACTGACTAAAAATAATACATTTTAACGCAGTGAACAAAAAAACATCTGCTAAAGCATCCTATATAAACTGGATCCATTTCAAGAGATCCGTCTGACAAGCCGAACAAAACATTTGTCTCTGCACGCACTTTCATACAAACACAGGAAAACACAAAGCAGTATGGTTTTATTATCATTTGATTACCATGTATTCAATCATTTAATAAACTGGGCCAAACTAAAATTACATGAATTCAGTAAAAAAAAAAAAATCCTGACACGTAGATGAATATACTGTCTACCAGCAGTGTTTCCAATACATTGATTTATTTGTTGCAGCCACAAATAGAATCTAATTTTGTGGGAATCACTACACCACGAAAGTCTACCTGCCTTGCTACAATACTCACACCTCTCTTATTCCCAAAATATGCCATCCGACCACAGATGGCAACAAAGCTGTAAACAGCAAGGTAAAGAGCTGCATTACACAAATCTGCAGTCGAACCCAGGCATCAACTGGGAAATTAAGGATTCCTCTGAAGTCAGCGCATTTTAAAAAGGCACAAATTCATAACAGAAACACTACATACAAATTTAAAAGCCTGTTCAAATAAACTGCCCTTGTAGTATTCCAAGATTACACACACAAACTCTGAAACACTATACAATGCATCTGACTTCATTCTCCAAAAACAAAAAGTGAGGCCAGGCAGAGCAAAGCTGGTTAGAGAAGCATACAAAAATGCAATTTTAGAAGCTAATGAAAGCCAGTGAATTTAGCAGGAAAGGAAGGGTAGCTGGCTAACATTCATAGCCACGCTGGATGGCATCCTAAACACTGGAGCATTTCACCTAAACAAGACTCGTGCATTTGATAAAAACTAATTGGGAAGGCAGCAGAGGCTGTTCTAGATATGACGGAAAACTAAATCAAAACAGCCCAAACCATGAGCCAAACACGTCATCAACTTTAATGAGTATAGGCCTAATTATTGCTCAAATTCCTTTGATTAGAGTCCAGTCTACTCTTTCTTTTACAGCAATTGGTCTATAAAAAAGTACTGTGTCAAAACAACATTTATATGACATACACCATCTCAGAGTTCCACATCCATTTGTTATTGTCAATCATAACGAAAAAAGAACGCATGATTTAGGCCCCTTACATAAAAGCCTTTTTAAGGGTTGGTCCCCTGGTGCTCTGCTATCCATTAGCACAGGAGGAATGGGTCCAGAGCTCTCCAAGCAGATGACATGAGGATAGCACAGTGTGAGGGGTGAGAAGATGCAAAGATGATGGGAGGAGAGAAAGTATCCTTCCTTGGTGGAGGCAAAAAAGCATAGATTAAGTTGTTAAAAGGATATGAAGAAAATTCAGAAGCCTTTGATGAAGCTGAGCTCTGATAGAAAAAGAGAAGAATAAGAACTCGAGAATTTGAGATGCTGGTGGTGTAGAGAAGAGGGTGTGAGAGTGTGTGTGGAGGAGGATTCAAACAGCATGACAGCTGATGTAACAGAGCTGAAAAGAAAGGCCAAAACAGGGAGGTTGGAATTTCTAGCCTTGAGGACAGAGGTGTACGCATTAAGTTATTGAGGGATGGGGGGTTGGGGTGGAGGGGGTAGGATGGGAAAGAGTATGTGAGGTGCAAAGGTTGGGTGAGCATGTTGAGGCTTTCAAATGGGCTGGAGTAAGGCAAGGGTGTAATGGAAGTAATTAAATAAGGAGCAAGGCTGCTGCCATACCGCAATTCTTAAGCTATTTCCTCCTCCTCATCATTATTCTTTTGAGTGGATTAGGGGCCAAAGCACAGCTCTATAGCCCACTTATGCTACAAAGCAGACTTGGAAACAAACTGCAATCTTACTAAACCATATGCTATTCCTTAAAATGGCAAAAGCAGAACAGCCCTAAATAGCTCTAAAATGTTTGAGTAAACAAATCAGTCACTGAATGAGAAAAGGCTGGAATTTGAGTTTGCAGCACTGCCTGTGCTCTAAATGAAACTTAAGATGATTCATAATAATGAAAGAAAATACTTATATTAGGCAATTAGTGCACATGTCAATATAACAATTAAAAAAAAAAAAAAAACCTTTGCAAAAGCAGGCAAAGCAGGACAAACCCTAAGAGCATTATATGGAATCAGACAAATTATAACTAAACGTGAATAACAACCCCAGCCAGAACTGAAAACAAATGGAGACAAAAATATTTAACAAAAATACCAAAACTAATATAAATTCTAAAATTTCCCAACACAAAGGGACCATGAATTTACATTCAACAGTGGCTGCCGTGAATTCAAAATTTCACATATTTGCATCCGTGAAAAAGCTGAAATCCGGTCAGGCAGAGTGGGCTCATGGTTGTAAACAAAGCACCACTGCTGCCAAAGCCTGCCTGCCTGTATGCAGTCATTAGCCTACATCCCAGAGTCTGCTTCCCATCGCCTCCTCGTGTATAGACGGGAGGGAATCCCCTCTGGTAATGATGCCTTCAGCCCCTGTCTTTCTGAGAGGAGTCACCCATCCATCAGTAAAGAGGGTACGATGGAGACCCCCCCCCCCCAGTCCTTAACACTACATCCACGACAACAATCAAGCTTTGAGTTGATTTCAGGACAAACCTGGTACCCATGAGAAGTGGTAAAGCCAGTGTGTTTGACTGCATATCAAAGCAGCACCAGCAGCCTGTAATAAATTGCAAAGAGCCGGTCAACACCATAACAACACTATTTCAGCTCTTTGCAGCCTTCAGAGGATACAGTGATCTACTCATGCTAGCATTACAAGACTGGAAGAAATGACTGTCAGATTTGTGTCTGGAGTATTTGCATAGCCTGCAGGAAGATGAGAGCTTTTAAGAGGCTGTCAGACAGACTGGCTGTCTCTTCAGAGCTTAGATCACAGTAAGGAAGTGCAGGAGCCTCCATCAGTGTCCATCCTTTAGTCCAGATATAGGAAAACTCTGATGACCCACATTAAAAATACCACAAGAATACATTTGTCAGCTACACAAATCGATTGATGTGAGATAATGGCTTTAACAGCCAGGA
Source organism: Seriola lalandi dorsalis (assembly GCF_002814215.2). Classification (NCBI taxonomy): domain Eukaryota; kingdom Metazoa; phylum Chordata; class Actinopteri; order Carangiformes; family Carangidae; genus Seriola; species Seriola lalandi. The sequence continues at coordinate 109,759 of NW_019524973.1, read as the reverse complement.
GATCCAAAGAGAAATGCATGCCTCTGTGTGTGTGTGTGTGTGTGTGTGTGTGTGTGGAGGGTGCTGCTGAGACAAAGCCCCCTAACCCTGGTTTCTCCTACCTCCTCCGGCCCCCCCAACGCGATGCAGGGGTATGATGCCCCATCCCCCGGGAGCGTGCTGTCCTCCTGCAGGATGTTGCTCTTCTTTGTCTGCCTAACTGTGTGGCTGGCTGGTTGGCTAGCTAACTGAGTGAATGAGTGAGCATGTGTGAGTGCGTTTCTGTGGTGTATCCAAACCCCCAGCCCCTCTTGTCTACCCCCAACACACAGCGAGCTCGTCGTCCCAGCATCAACATCCCACTCCACCAACCAGGCCACGGCCTGCCTCCTGATTATGTGGTATCCTAGCGACAGCCAACGGGGTGCCTATGGATTCCCCGTGCAGAACAGCACACTGATTGGACAACAGGATCCTCTCTAATGAAGATGATGGTAATGATTTTACTCTGTCTCTCCCCTCCCCCTCTGCTGCTGCCTGAATGCTGATTTTTTTTTTAGGATACATAGATCCGCCAACATAAGGTAGACTGTAATTATCACCTAAATTATTTTATTGAAAAGCCACAAATCTAAGGTAATGAGGTATTTTATTAAAATGACAGCTCAGGGATAGCATAGTCTTTATTTTGATTAGTCTTGGTCTGGGCAGCTGAAAATTCAAGGTCTCATTTCTTTTTCAATGCCACAAATTTAAAGACTGCAGCTTTAAACCATTTATACAAAGCACCATTTCCATAAATAATGTGCAGCTCTGAGTGGGCCAATTTTGTATCATAACATTCAGCTAAGGACAGGAGTAGTGACTTTTGGCCAGCCTGAACATCTAACCCATTATCTTACTAGCAGGACAGTAATCAGCATCAATTTTGTGACATGACTGACATTGAGGCTAGAGAGTAAAAAAAAAGAAAATTGTGATCCACCAAGATGGCCATTACCCAGTAACTCCCTGCTATATGAGGTAATGGTGGACTAAATCTTTAACAAAATATAACCTAAAGCTGCAAAAATAGCACTATTAAACCCTTATGATTCAAATCAGAGCCTGTGAGGGACATGCCAGCCAAATCACAACAGGAAAGTGACAAACCACCTATTTACTGCAGTTATGGAAATGAAATGCAAAACAAAAGAAGTGGGAGATTGCAAACCCCTCATAAAAGTGAAATGGGATAGCTTTGCAGTTGAATTCAAACCTCTCTTTAATGACAACAGAATTCATTTATGTGGAATAGGGTAGATAAAACCAGAGGATAATTGCATACTTATGGTGTGCCCCACCACATTAACACGCCACTCAACTGCCTGGCCGTATGAAATGTAGCCATTTGAGTCATTTGCTGGTGCAATCTGGTATTGATTGGGGCCAACCATGCGTGAACCTCATTGATTATCATCTTCTCATTAGCATATAGATTAGCTGGCGGTGTAGCCAGACACACAAGCCTCGAGTCTCACACTTGGCTAACAGAGCTGTGCATAAGATGAGGGGGTCAAAACAAGATGGAAAGAACAGGGATGGGGTGACTCAGTTTGACATGAGCTGCTTGATGATAGACCTCTAGATCTGATGGCCAAGGACCCCAAACTGCTATGAGATACAAAAATAAATAGAGAAGGGTTGCTGTGAAGTGAGGCTTAAGTAGTTGCTGTGAAGTTAAGCCCCTTAACCCAGCAAGGGGCTTTAAGACAAACAAACCCCACCTTTTTTTCAAAGGGCATTCAGCTCATTATCAATTTCAAGAACGCTGATGCCTAAAAAAGCTCTTCTGGGGAGCAATGTAAAAATAAATAATCTAGGAACCATATGAGCCTTCTTATTAGATTGGTACATCAAAGACCCTGCCAGCCAATGTACTAAAAAGTTTTCTTGAAAATATATTAACTCCATACTTATTATGATTCATATGACAAGTCTGAAATGAAACAAAATGTGTCTGTGGCATAAGAGATACTAAAGAAAGAATTGTGAAGAAACAGACCTTGATTCAGCCCTTATGGGGCTGAATATATTAATTGGATACTTTTGTCTGTGTGCATGTCTGTCCTCAATTATTTTTTGGTGAGGAGTGCCTATTTATGTCACACAGGGGGATGTCGCATCTGCCCGACAGACTGATCAATTTTTATGGACAGAGTGTTCAACAACTATTTTGATAACTGAATAATAATTTATATTAAGAAAAAATGTCAAACATTCACTGGAACAAAATTAAACGTGAGAATTTCTAATTTTTCTGTTTTAAATAATTGTAAATTAAATATTTTGGGGATAAATTGTTGACCATACAAAACAAGCAAATAGACATTACCGTATAACCTGTAATATTGTGATGTGATTTTTTTGGTTCATTACATTTTGTAGATTAAATGATTATCATTACTATAAAACATTATTGTCATTAAATGAGTAATTTATGTGCATGAGTTCAATTGCGCTCATTATGTTGAACTAAGCAATTCCAAATGAGGGATACAACTAATGATTATTTTCATTATGAATTAATCTGTAGATAATGTTCTCTATTAATTTCTTAGTCAAGATGATGAAAATATTGAAAAATGTCCATCCGTGTTTCCAAGAAGCCAAGTCAAAATGACAAAAACAGAGTAAAAAAAACAGGAAGTCTTCATTTTTGAGAGGCTTTTTGGCCATTTTTACATAAAAACAACTTTAATATATTAATCATTTACCAAAGACTAATCATTGCACCTCTATTCCTTTTTTTTTTTTTTAATTAATTGATGCACTATGTCATAACCAAAGACAGACTTAAGGTAGTCAGAACAGAACATATAGACATCAAGAAAAAATAGAATTACAGTTAATGACATCCACACAATATAGTAACAGTGAAGGTATGGGAGACTACAATTCATAAAGAGCAAGATAGACATCCAGATGTTATCTTAACAGACAACACTACATGTCAATTACTTTCTTCTAATATGTAATGGGTGAGAGGGGCCTGCTAGTGAATCCCTAATGTAAAAAGTCCGCTTTCACATCCTGTGCTCTAAAAAAGCAGCACTTCCTCAGTGATGCTGAGGTCAACCCCTGAGGCTGATGATGGTCGATGGGTCTTGTCCAAACAGAGCAAGCAGGGCAATGCCTTTGTTAGGCCATGTAAGACAAAGATACCCTCTGATCCCGAGGCAAGATTGGTTGGCTCGCCGTAATTGAGCCATCTGACTCAGACGGACCTTGCCTTCCACAGCTGAGTAGACCAGTACAAAGAGACTCTGGCTGCTTTCCAGGTTAAGTGTGCTGAGCGTGTGTGTACCATTCCAGCACATGTAGCCTCATGCTGTGAAAATACAAAACACTTTCACTTGACTCTCCAGAGAGACCTTTGGTCTTTTGCTGTTCAGCTTCATTTTGTGAGACCCTAGCCTTCTAGGTGCAAATGTTCCATGGATGCTAAAAATTGCCTGGATGGTTAACAACTCTCAAAATAAACATGGGAGAAGAAGACGGAAAAGCACAGAGACAGACTGAGTGGGGCAGGAGACTGACAGATAAAATGAAAGATTTTCCTTCTGATCTATAAATACCACAGTTAAATAGTTCTGGCAAAGCTTGCAGATTAGCAGCACACTTCAATCCAGACTGTTCTATCAAAGCAGTCTCTGAGGCATCACTCTCAGGCGTCAATCGCACCAAGAGGAAAAAAAAAAATAGGTCAGGTATGAGATGAGCAGCAGCACAGAGAAATGCAGTGTTTCACAGCCTTCATCAGAAACAAGCGCTTTAAATTTATATTAATGCCAGCGGTGGACCAACAAGGTATCAAAAGTTCAACAAATAAGCTTCTTGGTTATTGAAGACTAATAACTGTCAAGTAGCTCGGGCAGCTTAATTGTGAAACGCAAATATAAATTTCCTTTCTATGGCATAGATGAATGTGCATAAAAGACTTGTGATATAATGATATGAGATAAAAAATTGAGTCACTCAATTTCTTAATTTCCCACTGATCAAAAGTTTTCTTCTCACTTGCACAAATATTATTTCTCATGACAAAAATACCACATCCTGATTGTGATATCCTGATTGAAACTTTGTTTGCTGTTTAGACTGTTAAAGCACTAATATAGGTGCAAAAGTCAACCTAATCATCTACAAGCCTATTCCCTGAGGTAATCACTGGGTCAGAGTGGTCTTTGACCGGATAATGTTTTAAGATGTCTTGTTCTGGGATTATTTCAATAAACTTAAGCATGTGACATGATATCAAGTTTCACAAATATGGAATAATAAGGATACTTCACCATATTAATAAGTGTATGGACCTTTGGCTAATGCATTTATTTTATATTCCAATGTAATACCAGTATGACTAGTCTCAACCAGTAGTCTCTTACTATACCATCTTACCTTACTGTACTGATGTACTTGTGGTGATTCTGCTTGGTACAGATGCAGATGACTAGAAGAAAAATCACAGATTTATTTATACCTGTACTAACTGCGTTACAAACACCACGGTTTCCAAGACTGTCTCACTTATGGTAATGAGCACTCTTTACTTCAGCTCAAGAGTAGAAAACATGTGACATTTGTTAAAGCAAAACATTTTCAAACATCTCTATTCTTGTATTTTTCCAGCAGGTGGCTCTTTGAAAAGCTTCTAAATATCATGCTGACTGTCAGTGGGTGACAACAAAGGTTGTACGCAGTAAAGAGCAATTCTGCTCACTTCAATCATCACAAAGGTTTTTGTCAGTGCACAGTTGGATGTTGACTTCACCCATGCAAACCTGGCTTTTATCTGTCACATTTAAACAGAAATAGACCGTCTAAAAAGACGAACACACCTGTGCACTTGTGATTGCAAAATGAACCGTCTTCCAATGACCTGACACAGCATAATCTAGCATGATTTAAATATTAATCCTGACAATTTATCCTTTAACAATTATTTTCCGACATCATGCATGCCTAGAGACAACATGTCTGTTACTATAATGTTGATGCTAACTGTTGCTGGGACCGAAACTGGCACCTTGCACACAGCTGGTGAGTATCTTGCGAATGAAAGGACATCCTGGTATGCTGATTTCACACAAGAAAAAAACAATCAGCCCAACTATTTCTGCTGAGTGAATTCTTTAAGCAGCTCTGATGCTGATCATGATTAACTCTAATAGATGGTAGTTCAAGAAGCAAGTGAATATAAAGTAGAGATAGACAAGGGAACACTGGAGCCATCCAACATGTAAATGATCATATGTCTACACTAAATATTAGAATGATGTGGGGATAAACAAATCAGCCTTTTCATAACACTCAGATAAATAGCACAGCACTTAATTTGAATAATAGCTTACTGCATTAGACCAAGTGTCAGCTGTAACAATAGATGTGTATGTAATTGTCACTGGTAGATTGTCCCCTGTTGTCCCTAGCCATGTGATCTCAGGTTTAAAAGAGGTTACTCTATTCCATAATAACAGGATGCCATGCTTTTAAGATGATAAAGCAAGACCTGAAATTATTATATTATATATTATTATTTCTGAGACTTTCTTCACTTAGCCTGTTGTTGCTTTTTATTCTTGAAATAAGCAAATTACTGGGCATGATGTGACCCTCTTGAGTGCAGATAATACAAGGAGGAGGTGTGAAGCAGAGGCAACTAGAGAGTGTGTTGCAATGCCTGTCAACTTGTTGACGTTACGACCCATGAGTACTCAGTAGTTATTACATGAGTACTCAGCACTCGTGGGTCGGACCACACCCATCTTCGAACTCTGCCTTCATTTTGATGTCAACTACACACCTGTTCAGTTTTGTGACTGTATCTTGCACAGTTGTGCTGCTATGGTGGTGACAAAGTTTGTCCACAGACATATCAACACCTGCCAAGGCAGGGTTTCCAGTCCAGCGACTGGACGCAGACGTTGGTTGATGAATTTCCCGCTACAGTATGTGTCTCCAGGGCCACATTTTGCCACGAGGATACACAGACTCACAAGGTGAAAACAATACCTGCCCCACTGTGACAGCTGTTGTGGCAACAATTAGCTACACCCACGGGCAAAATTACCTTATCTGAAGAATAGTAATATTGTTCATTAAGTACATAGAGGATTTGCCCTATAGGTTTTGACCACTCAGTTCATACAGTTTCATACAATGGGCACAAAGCACATAATTTTGCATCACCTTGTAAACTGGCCTGCTGGCTCAACTGGCTTTTGCAGAATGCATTTAAAACATGCACACAATGACTTCCAAACCAAGACTATTTCAAAGTGAGTAAACCAAAACAGCTATTAACTGACCATTTGAATAAACTTACAATAAATACAATTCCTCATAAAAAAGGACATAGATGGAAGCTGTGGCAACTTGCACTGATCAGTTAAGTAACACCAACAAGGCCAGGCAATTAACAACAATAACAACAACTCTGGTGAGTAAGTTGTAAGCTATAGTAGTATGTATGGATCTAATGTGCTTTTGAGTCCACGGGATTACTTTGTCATACATTTAAATAGCCTCTGATCCATTCTTGCTTAAAAATTACAAATAACAGACTATCAACATAGCTGCTGATTAAGTTTCTGTCAATGGACTACAGTATTAATCAATTAATTGTTGCAGGTTGAACCAAGCGCCAAAGGTATTTATCATATAAGATAATGAAAATCAGATAAACACACTGTGGCTAAACACAGGCACTGAAGGGAAGGGGGGTAGCTCTAACTGTGGTGTTATTTTTGTTATTTTGCCCACATTTGGGGTCACCGGGCGGCCATGGCCTCACCATTCCAGCTCTAGTAAAACATAAGGACCATCCACGGTTATGACCCACACTTGTCAAAATATCTGGCTCCTTATTTGTGCCAGAGGTCATGACCTATACGATCAAAGTTTCTCATGAAAATACCTAGCTAACTTTAGCTAAAACTAGAAAAGCTGAATTAGATACGTTATAGCTGAACAGAAAATTTTATCTAAACGTTTTACTCACACGTTTATTTTCATTCATAGCTATCTTCCCCCCACGATAGCTGGTGCTGAATTCCATTACAAGACTAGCTAATGTTGTTAGCCCCACTTGCTTACGTTTTTGTCAGTAAATTCCTACTTTTTAACGATATGAGGCAGTGCGTAACAAACTTAGCCGTTAAACTAACGTCAACGTTAGCAAGCAAGCTAGAAGCGAATGCTGCTGCTTGCTGCTGTTTTGGGGCCCCGAGTAGACGTTAGCTTGTGCAAACGATTAACCTCATGCGTTCCGACAGACACGGTATGACCCCGGTGCCAGCCGTGACACCCCGTGCCAAGAAGTAAATTAGACGTCGCCTTACCGTTGGCGTAAGTCTCGTAGCCTCGCTCTTCTTTCTGGCCGTGCTCCCTCGTCGTTTTTCCTGATATTCTACACCATTTCTGGAAGGTGGCTCGCTGTTACCCGACCAGCGGCAGCAGAAGAGGGGAGAGCAGGGGCGGGCCACACCAACTCTTTTCATTTGCGTTCCAAACTGGCAATGTGACTCAATTCTGGCCAATGAGCAGAGAGTGCTATATTTTGACCCTGCCCCTTGTACTGTCAATCAAGAGTGCCCCCCCATCCCCCATGCGCCTGTCAATTGGCGACCGCTGTCCTCGTCTCCATGGTAACAGAGGGGATTTAACCCTTACTCTGTGTTCTGTTTATGGTTTTCAAAACTCGGCTCAGGGACCTCACCTGGTTACTTAATAGTGTTAGCAGAGGACCATAACAAACTTTTAAAAGCTGGTGACCAAATTAATTAAGCACATTTACTCAAGTACTGTACTTAAGTACAATGCTACTTTTATTTTTACTTCAGTAGTTTCATTTTATGCTACTTTATACTTGTACTGCTCTAAATCTCATAGTAAAGATATTGGACTTTTCACTTCACAACATTTATCTGACAGTTTTACTTACTACTTACTTTTCAGATTTAATAGTTATGGGGAAAACTTGAAATTGAATGTAATTTCTTAAGTTGAGGCTCTGAGTTTCTGAATCTTGGAATTTTTACTTCTGTTATCTTAGCCTAACATAGATAGATGATTAAAATAATACATGATTTATTGAAATAATACATGAATTTATTTGAAGTTAAGGTAACTCAGATCTGCACAGAAATATATGTGAATAACAATGTTTCTAAATAACATAACTTGATGAGTTAAGTAACAATCTATCTGACATTTTGTCAACTTGATTATTCTGAAAGGGTTATTACACAATTAAACTGACAAACTTATCCAACTACACTTCATAATAAAGAGAAGTTTATTTAATACAATGTATCATGAGATATCATAGTGCAAAGGATATTTGTATTTTTGGGGGATCCTATGAGAAAGTTTACGATTTTGAATGATCATAACATGACACAAAGTAATAATATTAATGGTGACTGGTCCTGGTCCAGTTAGTATCAGACATGCCATGGAGTCAACATCTTGAACTGGAATGGAAATACAAGTCAAAAAAAAAAATCTGTTATAATTATTTAAATTCTGTTGAATTGTAAATACTAAGATCTGATGTACAAGGAGGACCAAAAATAAAACAAAACAATCATCATCACTTATGGTGACATTTTTGTCAGATTAAACGTGTAGAGTACAGTATCTATGCCTTTTGTAAAGTGAAGAGTAATAGACATTGCCTGATTTCATTGAAATTTTAATCAAGAGAAAATAAGCACTGTTAAATTGACAGGAAACAAAAACGTTTTCCAAATGCAGTCTATTTAATGTATAACCTGTTCCCAATGTAAACAGAAGGTAGCCTCACCTTCAAAAAATAAGGATTGACTTGTGCTGTGACTGACAGGTCTCACAGAGCAAAACTAGACACAACTAATTCTCTTATAAACGTTTTCTATTGCTGTAAAACATCATTTTACACAGTGATTCTGCAATAAAACTAACCCACATTTTGAATTCTTGCATCTCATCAACACAAAGAAAATGGTGATTTTCTATATCAAACTCAAACTCATGGAATATGTATACAACATTCTTTCTCATCAAAGAGGAGGTATGGGTGTCTTGCGCTAATTCATCAACTCCCAATGTTTTTTAAACTATGCAAGACAACATTGTTCAAGCATTGAATCTGTAATGTGTATCCAGATGGAAATGACCTCCTATGGCAATAAAATGGACAGCAATGAATTGCTAATCTTTCAGTGAGTTGCTATTGTGTTGCCTGCAATATGAGGCGGGAGTGCATTCATCCGCCTGCAAATACTGAATAATTTATCAGAATATGACTTATTTGGTTGGCCCCTGAGTTAATTATCTGGTCTTTCATAGCTCCCTTGATACCTTGCTCACAGCATCAGCATGAACACAGTATCATTCCAGTAACTTGGTTAATCCCCAAGGAAACGTTATGGGCTTGCGGCCAGGCAGAGTGTGTGATATTAATGTTGTATTAGAGGCAACACTGAACTCCAACATTGCTCTGCTGGGCCAGAACACACCTTCAAACTGATGTTTACACAATATCATGGGCCAGATGTAATGGTGTGTAGATTATACATGCGCATCTTCATGGAATATTTATGTGGGCTCCCGTTCAGCTTAGTTGATCCTCCATTTCACCAAAGTCAGGGATGGGGTATTTTGTTCTCTATCACTAAACAAGTGTCCCTGCTTTTTCAAACTGTGGCTCACCGCTTTTAAACAGTACAGCATAAGATACAGTGCAAATCTGAAACAGATACACGGTGACATTTTAGAGATCAAGTTACACACAAAAACACAGCTGGCTTAAAAAAATAACCCAACCTTAACCCCACCACTGAGTAACTATGGGATAGAACAAACACTGGGTTTATTTGCCCCAAGTGCTGGGTTTTTAACCCAGAATGCTGGGTTGTTCATTTGACCCAATTTAGTGCAATCAACTCTATTGATGTTACATATTAATCATACACTTATCATACAGTTATTTCCTATCTCATTGCCTTGATACCATTATATCTAATATAATTATAACAACAATGCTATATTATATAACAATTATTGTTGTTTACTTTATAATTTCCTATAATCATGCAAACACTATACAAAAAGAGCCCACTTTAAATGTGCATTTAAATGTCATTTTACAATTTTTTGTGTAAGATTGTAAAACGTTTTCAAAGTTTTTATGCATGAATACAAACACACATAATATACAATACACTACATGATAGAGAAACCCCAGGTGGGGAGGTATTTCTTGGTGTAATTGATGTCGAACATGAAGAAAGCCTTGAAACAAACATCTACAGCCACCAGCTACGAGTCTGAAATAATGGTGAAGGCCTGGTACGTTGTCATCTCAACAGTTGATTGGCCTCTACGTTTTGTAAATACTCAGCCATGTTGGTCCCCATCTGTTAATTACACATCAGTCACTTATTGTTGCAATATAACTGACATTTAAGTTATCAAGCTTATTTTATTGAAGTATCAAAAAGCAATAAAAAAAGGGAGGATCACCGAAAACCTTTGTTGGCAACTACACATATAAACATTGCAAAATATGGCTGAATACAAGGATGTGAAAGGCAAATTAAAATCTTTGCCAACTAATTATAAAAGTTGTTTGGAAATATGAGTTTGGACTAATAATATTATTATTGTTAATATTACTTCAATGTTGATATTGTCAACATTAAAACACAAACCCGCACAGCTATTGTGCACACACCAGATTTTACAGGCATAGTGTTTAGTGAATACATTAAATGTCTTTGGAAGCTCTTGTTCATGATTACACACGACCTGGTGAACATCCTTGGTGCTAAGTGGTGCTAGACAAGTTTAGCTATCAGTAACTTCAATGATGCTCCTGTGTTTAAGAGTATAAGGCAGTGCTGTCAAATCATAGTTTGCTACCAAACTCCAGTAATCACTAGAGGGTCATCTTTGAAGGTAATTTAGGGTCAGAATGTTTGAAAGCAAAAAATAACAAACTGTGACACTATAGATTAGATCACCCACCAAATGAGATATAAAGGCATTTAAATGAGCCACACAGCAAAAGACTGAAAAACATTATGGCACTGCCTAGGTCTAATAAAGAGTAATAATAATCTCCCCATTCAGAAATCCCCAATTCCATACCCTCATGTACTCACATCTACTAGGACATGTTACATTTTTACAGTACACCATTTCAGAGTTCATAATCTGGTTGCTTGTTAGATTTAGAATAGAAAAAAATTATTTTTATTAGTCTTCAGATCACTCAATGGACAAGCACCTGAATACATCAGATCGTCAGATATGTCAGATATGCTTTTAAGGTATACTCCTGCTAGACAGCTCAGGTCCTCTGAGACCGGCCTTTTACTTGTTTCTAGAGTGAGCACAAAGAAACATGGAGAGGAAGCATTCTGCATTTATGGACCTGAGGATGGCACAATCTCTACTTACTTTAAAAGAAATTTAAAGACTTCTTTTTTCTTTTTTTTTTTAGCTTAGCCTTCTCTTAACCTATTTACTTATCTATTTATTTTGTCTGTTTACTTATCTATCCATTTTGTCCTATTTCAATAGATTTTACTGCTTTTTTATTATCATTAAGCACCCTGTGTTGCTGTCTTTGCAAGAAAGGAGCTACATAAATGATGCTTATTTGATATATCTGACAGCTGATATTTTGAGTATTGACATGTTATTGCACCTGTCATCCACAAGGGGGAGCCATTATGTCACCAGTCTGCAGAGGACTTTTCCAGCTCAGGCTCACAATCATTTTGACAGTTGAACAATGGACTACACTAACACCACTCACCAAGACTGATTTCCCAAATTAATTTTTAAGTAAATGAGTACGATCTTAATGTCTTTGGAAAATATGTTTGTGTGATATGAAAAAATCCATTGATTGTTTTGTTTGTAAAACTGAGACTTGGCATGTGTCTATGAACAGTTGGAAAATATATGTTCAACCAGTAGTTTGTCCTAATTTCTAAAATGGTGTGTGAGAATTTTTTCGTCAGTTGTCATCATTCAGCCTCGTGAAAGGTGTTTAAAATAGCATCCAGGAACGAGGTTAATTGTTCCCCTGAAACAATGAAAATTCCTGAAGTCAAAGGCTGTGTGCTGTTGCTTCCCCACTGGTTGGTTCTGTTGTGTTTGCTTTTATTATTTTCTTCAAAGACGGTCTAAACCACCACCTTGATGCCTTTTTGAACTGTTTTTTTCTGCTTGAAAGAGCTTGGGAGTGACGATAGAGTGGCCTCTAGCATCAAAGTTTGCTTATTAGTTCAAGAATTTCTCAGTTTTCTCCTCATTGTTGATTTGTCTCACTCAGTGTTTTTACAGCAGGGATGACTATTGTGAGGAAGGATATTTGGTCTGATTCAGCCCCAGCAGACATCCCCTCCCTGCTGTATAAAACAGACTTCACAAAAAATGCTTGGGGATTCAGACATCCTGTATGTTGACCTCTGCGTCGGACACTTAATCATGGTGCACTTGCACCACCATTACCAATATTTATACTTGTTTTACAAGCGGTGTTAAGCAATCAAAGAAACTGACAAGCCTATATGGAGCAAGAAAAGGATGACTTGCTGCAAACTTTCTCTGACTGATAATTTAACCAAGAAATGACCATTTGTCTCTGTCTTGTTACTGATCTTGACAGTATGAGTTACGACCCCTCAGTGACCTTCTGGAAAATCTTCAGAAGGATTTCCTCTGCATCATGTCATTTACTGTTCACTCATATCTGTACATACCTTTTCCTTTTATTTATTCTCTAATAAGACCATGTCGTTCTTTATAGAGTCATTAGTGGAAAACCTAAGGACTGGTAGCTGAATTACAGCAGCTTAAAGTGTCTCCGCCTTCTCGGCAGAAACTGAATGGCCAAGTACATCGAACGCACTCATTACTTCAATTCCCTCACACCCGATCAAAATAATAGGATTTTTGCCATAGACATTACAACACGCTGGATAGCGTGCAGTGATGTGTGTGGAAGAACAAGGGTCCAGTGTTTTGAATGGTGTTTCACTGCCAATGAATGGCCCATGCACCTGTTTGTGTATCGTGCATTGCCCATTTTGGTTTGACTTACACTCATCATTCCTCTTAGCTGTCAGCAAATTACACTTAAAATGAATGTTTTATCAGTAATCTCAGACACAACAACCAATACTGACAAGTGATATGTTAACAAAAATAAAAACATATAAAATATAATATGAACAGGGTCAATGTTAGGATTTCTTTACTTCTTTACTATCAAGGATTATTGTTGTTTGTCTATCATGAAAGTAGAATTCCAACCTGTAATAGAAGTTATTCTTAACTACTGCTTTTTGCTTCCCCACTTGTTAAATACCATTAATTTACTTCCATGTACAACTTCATTCCTGTGACGCAAATTGGTATTTAACCTGTCACTATTCCTGTTCTTTTGGATGGGTGATTAAATGTTCGCATAAAATCCTCAAGTTAATCATTTTGAAAAGGACCTGACCATAATTTCACCGGCCCTGCACATTTAAATAAATACAAAGGTTGTGCAATGCAAGTCAGGCCATTTATCATCAATAGTAGAAACAAGAATCTTTTGAAGCAGTAACAGTAAAGTAAACATTGTGTCTGAAATGATGAAATATGAAGAAATTATTTATATTGGCAGTACTAGAAATCAACGGCATGTCAATCAAAGCTGCACGGACATAAACATTAGCTTGTCACTGTTGATAAAAAAAATGATGAAAAAAGAAGTACATTGGGCTACATGTTTAATTCCTCTCGACAGCTATGCAAGTACAAAAGGATGACATTTAAGTTAGCTGGAAAAGGAGTGCAGAAAACAAAATTAGCTTTTGTTTTCATTGTTTAAGCTCGTCATGCACGTCAGTTTACATATGGCAGAGAAAATGCTTATTGTGCAGCAGTCTCAGTCTTGCTCAGTTTGTAGGTTGGTGTCACACTGTGAAATTGCTAAGAAATGACTGAATGAGATGAGGTGCTGGAAATGACGGCAGTCAAAAGCATCCTGAATGTCAAAGCTGCACAGGCAAGAGTACCAGCTGAACGAAACTTGAAGAAACCTTTAAAAATTTTAAGTTTTTACTGTAACGTGTCCATGTAATGATGTCATACTTCATAAAAGTAGGTGTAGTAGTTGATTGGATGAATGGTAATATTTGTCACTGTTCATACAGTTGCCTCTTGTCTTTTTCTCCTTATTTACCTATTCTCAAAAAAAATAGTTCATAAGAAGATTATGAGGTTTAAGTAAGTAAAACAACCAGTCACGCATTTTAGTTTTGTTTTGCATTTCTGTGTTGCCAGGCCAACTGATTGATCATCTTTAGAGACAAACAAATTTCTTCTCACTTTTTGAGTGAGCGAGTGAGCGAGTGAGCGAGTGAGCGAGTGAGCGTTGGAAGTTAAATGAGGTGACCTAACAGGAACTGCGTAGGCGGGACATGAAAGCAGTTCTGCACGACCACACATATGTGGTGGTTTGACCTACAATGAAGCCTTATCACTTTTATTCTAAAAACCTGATCAGACTGGTAGAAAGGATGTTACATTAGGTTCTTCGTCTGTATGACATCCAGTTTGGTTACAGTAAGGTTTATTATGGCAGTCTGCTGCCAGTTACTGAGTGTGTGCTGCATGCCTGCCTGCACGCACACATTTTCTATTTCCAGTCTGTCAGAGTGAGAGTGTGTTGAGGGTTTAAACCACAGGGGCCTGTGATCTGTGAAGAGGCAGAATGTGCAAAGAAGTTTTAAAGTGTTTGGTAGTCTGGCAACCATCAGTGACTCAAATAGAAGGAATGAAAATGAACATGAGAGCTGCTGCACGTCTCCCATGAATGCCTGAGAGAAGCAGAATCAGATAGAGAGACTTATTTGTTAATCATGATCTACTACAGTTTTTCAGTATTCAGTCATTCGTCATCATTACGTCGTTAACAAATTATTTTGGAAACTGTTTTGGATATTGTATCATAAATCCCATTTGACGGAAACACAATCAATGATCTGAATGAAACTAAACTGAACAGACATGATGAATTGGTAAAATGGTTGAAAGATTATTGCACAATGTTGTATGTTGCAACGTCCTTTGTGATCCAGCTTGCTTTGATAGAATTGACTTGATGTCATGAACTAACCTGAATTAAAACAAACAAACAAACAAACAAAAAAAAGAGAGAGGAACAGAAGTGATTGAGACAGAAGTTGGTGACATAAATAAAAACTGTAGTTGGTTGTTTTGTAGAGTAGAAATGAATATTATCCTTACATAAATTACATAAATTACTTGGCTTTTGCACTTTAATTTGATGATGAAAACTTCTTCCTTGTCAAACTTGAATGTCCCAGTGGGAATGAATACAACCACTATTAAAAAAAAAGGAAAAAGAAATGAAAGATGACAAACAGGTAGAGACATGAAGAGATAAAAGAGAAGACAGTAAAGAAAGAGACGTGCAGGAGGAACTGTAGAGTGAGAGAGAGACTGAGTCAGTCTGTGGCGAGTCACAGTCACATGCCAGTGAGAGAAGCTGAACTGGTGTAGTCCTGAATGAGCTGGCTGCTGCACCGGTCCTTCCTTAACCTGTAATGTTTTAATAATTCATCATCACTCTATAAAACAAAAGCCAGCCTCAGGTTTCCCTTGTGTTCATGTTTACATGGCTCTCACCAACTTGCCTGGTTAGAAAATGCAAACCACTAGATATTTTTGCATAGCTCGTGGCACGGCCTGGAGATGATGATGACAGTCTTTAGGCTGATGGTTTCTCAGTCTGTTGGCCCGTGCAATACTTTGGTCCAGAGTAAAGATATCTTTGACCATCATTCCTACCGGTCATGTTAACATTGTACTCTACTATATAATTGCTAAGATATGGGAACATGGTGACATCAGACATAGGCTGGATGTTTAGCCAGATTGGACGTACAAAAAAGAGTGAACACACCTGAAATATTGGTAATAATCCCTCATTGTACAGGGAAATTGTTTGCAAGCATTACTATGGCAAATTCTGTACATCAAAGTCAAACCAAGAAGTTTTCATTTTTGGTCAGACTTTTACAGTTCACCTTGTGAAGTATGAAAATAAGACTCCTCCCATAAGGGCAATGCTCATTTTAATGAGGGCAATGCCCCCGCCTACTGTTTACTCATCTAATGGCCTGGCCTTATCTGATAAATCAAATCATCTGATAAATGTAAGGTGCCAGGTAAGACTCAATGTCTTGTGGTCAAAGGTCAGGTTCTGTCTTGTGTACTAATCCACATCACTAAGAGAGTAAACTGCTTCCCTACCCACTAAAAACCTGTCTTGGTGGCTGGTAGATCTTTGCTTTTACGTTTGGAAATATTTCAGAGGAGTTCATCCGACCCATAAACCAGGAGCATGCATCATACCATTCATGTGATAAACCATTTAATTGAGCTTGGTTTAATAGTGTTTTTATGAGTTATGAGTTGCATGATAAGAGCTGTATCTGGTAAAGCCAATGCTTATACAAGAATAAAAAAAACACTCTACCAACAATGTTGTGTGTGTTGTATAAATATCGTGTTTTAATTATGTTTAAGTCCAACAGTGAATGCAAAAATGCATTGAACCACTCTTTGTCTGTTTTTGTGTGTCCTCTCCAGGTGAATACAACACAGACAATCCCAACTCTCTGCCTCAAGCTCAAGTGCACCCCCAACCCCTCACAGACACACTTCAGTGGACAACAACTGGCACTTCAGTTTTGTGATCCCATGGAGTAAAATACCATCAAAGATTACGATGAAGCCTTAAAACAAAGAGCAGCCAACAAGTCATGAAAGACATAAACTGATTCATCTGACCTGTAGGAGAGATCCCAACCATCTGCTCCACACCAGGGAAGAAAACATCTTGTCAACAGGTTGTCAACAGGCTGATACTGGTGTAATACATCAGGGGCTCTCTGGGGTTACACTAAGCTTTTTCTGCCTTCTGCTTTTTTATTAATATTTCAAAATATTAATACAATGTTTATATTATTTATTTTATGTGTATTATTATTTGCATCTTGGATGGTTTGATATTATGTTTTCATTCATATTGTGTTATGGCAAAAAGGCCATTATATTTCTAAATACCAGCGGTTGTTGCAACAGCAAAAAACATTGTAGCACATGATCTACCCACAGACATGACTGCACCCTCACACAAATATGTTGTGGATGTATGGAGCAACACATAAAAAGTAAGGGTCAATCCTTTTATAGTCAGCAGTGATGCAACAAATAAACATACGGAGAGACAGGAGAGAAACCAAATCCTCTATTTTGGAAAAAAAGAAAATAAATATCCCACCTCACAGCCACACAATGCACACAATGTCTGTTTGCTCAATTTCATTATTACACTCTCAAATTCCCTTTGATACAATATTTGTAAGTCTTTGATATGATGGATTTTAGTGGTTGGAGTTTTGATTTCTCCTCCGTCCATGGAGCCTGTTTGAGGTGTTTATGCTTTGCGATAACAGTAGTAACTTGGTAAGACCCTGGGCTTTGCTTTACAAGCGTAAGAGAAGTAGGGTATATATTAGGCTGGATGTATGACCAAGCAAAACTTCCATTGGCAAATTAATCTTGAGTTATAGCTTCACACCTATGGGTCATGTGACGGCAGACAGTATTTTTTTTTTTTTTAGCTGAACAGAGGACAGTTTGAGTTGAAGACACCAGTCTGCTTGCATGTCGTCTGTTTGGCTAAATCCCCCTCTTACCTCATTTGGCTCGGGCTGCAGACCTCAGAGACGCTCCAGTGGATCTCAGCAAACACTGCAGCGCCACGCTGATGCCATGTGACAATCTGTTTTTCTATTTTGCACGGTTTTGGAGGCAGCAGCGGGAGTGACATTTTTCTAATTGAACATAATGATGAATAGAGATCAAGGAGGGTTCCCTGTTTGAGATTATAATGGGCTCACTGCTCGCTCTTTTTATGAAAGACAGTGTGCAAAGTTTTGAGTCCTTCATAATGCGCTCCTGCTGCCAGTAATACTAGTTTGGGAGAAGAATCTTGATATTGGTCTATTTATTGTTAATACATAAGATAATGGACATATTATCCACTCTATTCCCCTCTTCTTTTACTCACATCTGAACTGGCCTTGTGTTTTTCAGGCACTCTGCTTTTCGCCTTTGTCCGTTCTTGTGAATCAAGAGGAATTTGTACTTATTCAACACGCTGTACTAACTGGTGTGAAAAACTCTTTTCTAACTTCACATGCAGGTTTTCTGGATCTTTCGTGGGTGTGACGTACTATTTGGTCAAAACCTAGGAGATATTTCAGGCATTCCCTGTCTCATTGAACCAGGGCATACAAAGTGGTTGTAATAGTCCCAACATGCATTAAACTGACACTAGTGGGTACTCTATAGAAAGCCTTTCTTTTATAAATACTCCACAGGAGCTTCTGTAATCACTCTCAGCTCACCAAATGGATGTACAGAAACTGAAATACATTAACCAACAACTTTGGGTAATGTGAGTTACAGACAAAGTCAAACAATGGCACAAGGGTCATGGGAAAGTTTACCACTAAACATTTACACTAAAGTCTAATATTTCATACTGCCCTCCTTTGTTTCTGGCTGTTTAATTACTGTGGGATTAGACACTTTTAGCTCTCCCTAGCTCCCTCTCCTTTCCACGCACCTCACGGGCGTCTTAATCGGGACGGACTTAGGAGGCCCGTGGCACCAGGGGTGCAGCCTTTGTGGGCCCAGCAAAGAAAGGAAAGGAGTGTGTCAGCGATTTAGCTGACAGCTACGGCCTTGTTTGGCCTCTTGCCTGCTGCCTGGTCAACTGAGGTTCTGCAGGGGCACTGGGCAGAGTTACAGGGCCAGTTACAGTGAATCAAGACCTTGTTAGACCAAGGTGAGTTTGCAAAGATAGATGAGGCGAGATGGAGAGGATAAGAATGGGCATTTAGTCCGGGTGCTGGGGATTCTGTCTGCTTTTGAACCAGCTGGTTCATTCTGGTTGGTTTTTGGGTTGTAGTCAGTGACTACAGTGCCAAAAGCTTGAAGTCATTTGTTCTTCTCATGGTCTGGTTGGTACTGCGCTGGCACAGAGTACTGATGAGTCTTCAACATGACAACTGCTCATGAGTAAAACATGAAGTATCCTTTTGTTATACAAACTGAGAAGTTGTTTGATTAAATTTTGGATTAAATGGACGTCTAGCTGCATTTTTTTCCCCACATACAAGTAAAACAAGCTTTCACATCTTTTTAGATCAGACTCATCGCTGACGTTGCAACATGCGCAGGCACTGACACGGAAGCTTTTTCCTGTGCTCTGTATACAATATAATGCACATATGTGATTAGACAACCTGAAATTTACTTATAGCCGATCACTTACATAGAATTTAAATATATTTTTTGTGTATTGGTTTTTGCATTTTTAATGGTGCACTGAGTGTTGGCATTGATCAATTTTACTTTTATTTTACATTTTACATTCTTTTAATGGAACATACATTTTGGCTTTGATAACACTTTTAATTTTTATTTCAATATATATACCAACTGTCCTATTATATTTCTCTTTCCGGTTTATGTGTTACTTCCTCTTTGTGCACAATTGGTCGATCAGCCAGTATACAGTATATTTCCTCTTTCATTCTGTGTTTGTTAGGTCAGGTGGTTTGTTAATTTGCTTTATTATCATAGTCTGAGTTTGGTTTTGTTCACTCTTCCTCTTTAATGGAACCACAACTTCATTGCTTGTTTTGTGTAAATTAATTTGTGGGTAAATAAAGCCCCTATCTTCAAAATCCATCTCGTGACTTCTCATGTTTTCCTGCTCAGTCCCTCACAGCATGCTTGAAAAGATGGCAGGGAGATTGCAGAGTGCAGGAATTAAAGAGCAAGAAAAAAAAAAAAACAGTGAAAAGTACACCAGACGATTGATATATGAGCACAAAATATAAAAATGATATGACTGAAAAAGTGCCCTAGTTAAAGGCCACACAATGATGTTCTTTTTGACGTTTTGACACACATGATCTTTTGTTGGCTACTGTGCTTTATCTTGCAGTTTCACAACTTCTCAGGCAATGGCTGAAGTGAAATGAATGAGATTGAGAAAGCCTTAGTGATCATAGTTGACATGCCAACTCTTACCGGCCACCACACTCTTGGACATACTGCACCACTCTGTTGTCTGTTGCCTTGGTGAATGTTGGTGCTATTTATTTGTCCTGAGTTGATGCCTGAATGTTAATTTGATCGCATCTACGGCGTCACTTAAATTGCATCATATTAAATCTGTTTAACAAAGTATTTGTGCTGCGAGGCAAATGATCTGACATTTACACACAGGTGATGTGTATATGATATTTATAGTGAAAAAAAATCATCTCAAATGACGAACAAATAAATATTTATAAACAGTTCTGCTGTATTTCCAGAACTGCTTTTCTGTTTCTTCACTGTATTGTTTGAAGTCACAAGACTTGCTAAATAAACAAAACTGTTAGGCAGTAATCTGGACCACGGCCAAGTGGTTCATAAGTCTGAACTAGTCTGCATCAGTTTATGAAATATTCACTACTAACATCTTTTAAAATGAAATTTGAAACTTACTTCTTGCTCATGGTCATAAAGTCAACTTTATTTTGGAAACTTTTTTACTTTTCTCCTCAAATATGAAATACTAGAAATGGCTTTAAAGCCTTTTCGAATAAAATACTTGTGGGTGACAAACAGATACAGCAAAATGGTTTTATAGGCCTAAAAAAGTATTGCACTTTATCAGGAACCCTAATTTACAATTATCGAGATGATTATCTAAACATACTTTATTGTATACAACAGGAATTAGAGGGATTTGAGTGACAAATTAAGCACAATTTTATTACCTTACATCGGGTTATATCATTCTTAAACTGAATGCTAATTGTTGATCAACCAAATTGAAGAAGCATACTCCTTAATTGTATTTCACATATTAATGTATATAATATTTAAGCTGTTTTGGTTTGCAATCATACTTCAGTTTAAAAAAAATGTTGTGTGTGTGAACTGCTACAAAAAGAAAAAAAATACATTAGCATACAATGGTGGTGGCATAACCATCCGTCTGAGGTCTTGTCACAACTGGTACGAATGATGAACAAAAGTGTGAAAACACAGTAAGACTCAAGTTGCCCTACAGTGGTACTCTCTCAGAAATGAACTAAGTACTAATGAATTAAGAAATAAAAACTTGGGAAACACTGATGGAAACTGATGACTTTTCTAAAGAATTGTCAGTTGAATCTGAGTCGCAACTGCGCACAGTTGATGTCCTCAGTGACTTGTTGACAGCCAACTTCTTCCACAGAATAATGGTCATCATGATGACCAAATTCCATTATTCTGTGGAAGAAGTTGGCTGTCAAATGTAAAAAGTGCAATGTAAATTTGACAGCTCCGTGCATCAACAGTGCTGTTTAGCGCGAGCTGTTATAGCGGTTGTTCTACTTCATTATTATAAAAGCTGAATGTACAACAAAGACTCTAAAATAATAGACAACCACCTCTTTTTCTGTTTTAAAAATGCAGACACAGATTATGTCTGTAAATATCCCTATTGTGTATATATACATACAACATGTTTGAACAATACTCTTGGGCTGTTTAATCATCTTGTGATTTACGGGAGGGACAACCGTCTGCGGGAAGTGACATGGTCTGACTTTAAAACTTTCTGAGTGACACAGCGGGTTTGTTGCGCTGCAGTAAAAAGACCTAACGTAAGTCTTTACAAATAAACTACTTCCTGGCCCCTTTACTGTAGAGCTGTCAGCGTAGATTCCTTCTTCTATTGTATCTAATATGGACCGTTAACCACCTTCAGGCAGTTTAGAGAGATCTCATACGTAGTTACTCAAAAACAAATGCATGAGGACAAAGACCGTCTCTGTGTTAGAGAAAGAGCTTAGCAGACTTGGAGTAAACAAATACAGAAACAATGCCCAAGTGTTCCCACATGAATATGTTCATCAGTCCACACCACACTAAGCTGAATTACAGCAATTGATATCCAGGAGTAGTTCAAGAAATGTGTCCTTGAATGGACTTCTTCTGTCATGTCAAATTACAGGATATTTTATGGAAACAGTGCTCTCAATACAAGATACACATATTTTTATTGACCTGCACATGAACAAGGCACACAGCAGCATTAGTGGCCAGTCGAACCAGAAAGAGACATGTTGAAATTCCTGTGCCAGTCCTCATGAAATAGGTGGAGCTGGAGGCTTGGACATGTATAGTGACAATTTGCAGGTTGTGCAGTGGCCACAGTTAGTCTTGGCTTGTTTTATTTGAGGCGAAATGAAGAAGAATAATCTATATGTGTTGTTTCTCACAGGTTTGGGGGTGACAGAAAATTTGCTGGCAAGTCACTGTGTCACACCGTGGTGAGGTTGTCTTGTCATGGGTTTGTTTTGTCCTGTCATTTCCTGTTTTATTTTGAAAAGTAATTCTCCTCTCGTTTCAGGTCACTTGCCCTTCCTCATGTGTCAGTCTGATTGCCCTAAGTGTTTCCACCTGTCCCCTATTTCCCTCCATGTGTTTAAATAGTCTGTGTTCCCCTTGTCTTGTGCCAGAGTGTCTTTGTTCTCATCCTGCACCCGAGCATTTTGTCCATGTCCACAGCCATAGAAGTCGCCGAAGTAAGATTTATGTACCTCGAGAAGAGTGATTTTTTTGTTTGTAAATTTTGCCTTAGCTAAAGTTCATAGCCCTTTATTTTTCCTCGTTAAGAGTGATTTTTTGTTTCTAGTTTTTGCCTTAGCATATTTTCATAGATCTTTGTTTTTCCTCGTTAAGAGTGATTTTTCATTTTATGTAGCTCAGTTGTTTAATTATTCTAGATCCTCCGCTTAGTAGCGTGAGTAGACTATTTTTGTGTTTATCGGTTTGTTTATTTTGAGTAGTACCTTTTTCCTCCTCCTGGAGTGTTTTTTGGTTCCTTAGATTCAGAGTCTAGTGTCTAGGTTTTCATAGCCATTGGTTTATCACTCTGTCTGAGGTCGCCAGAGAATTCAATAAAAGCTTTTGGTTTTCTAAACATCTCTGCATCTGAGTCCTGCTTTGAGTCTCGGCCTGACACACTGCTAATATGACAGCTTCTGTCAAGACTGTTTGCAGCAGCAGGAATGGACCAACCCAAGTTTAACTCAGACGAGCAGACTTCCTCTCCACTAGAATCCTCTAATGACAGCAGTTCCTATGAAATGACCCAATTTCTGTCTAAAATTATGATGTTATATTTGCTTAACCCTGAACCTCTTTTGAAATGAGACTCTTTCAACTGCAAGGTCATGTGACAGTTGAGTTATTTTGACAAATACATATAAAAAAATATTAACAATATTAATGCATCTGTACAATAACTCAGGACTTATCATAACTGATAGGAATAAACTAAAGGCTCAGGTTGGTGCTCTTCATATCATAAAGAAAAAATGTCAGTTGTATAAACTGATGATTGAATGATGAATTTAATGCCCTTTAGGGGAACTTTCCTTGGGAGTTGCTGTGCATTGAATTTGACTGATCTATACTGGATCAAGTCAGCTGACAATCCCACTAACCTGCCCATACTCCACTTTCTTCTCTGAAGAATAAGTGAATATGGACATTATTAAAACGATCATGTGAATTTCATTGCTGCTTGTGTTAGAAATGGTTCTGTTCAAAACACCACGTAATCACCTGACCATGCAGTGACCACAGAGCAAAGACTTGGCGTTTGTTTTCAACAAAAGGAGAGAGCAGTAACTCTGCCAAAGAACAGCTTTAGCCCTCTTACATCATAAACCATGGCTTTGGCACAAGTCATGAAACTTTCTTCCTAGGTCCCTTCTAATGGAGATCATTATCTCAATTACAGATGTGTTACACTGCTTTCCAAGACAAGTGTTAATGAGGACAGTGGCAGTGTGAAATCTATAGTGGCTCTTTATGTATAAAAGCAATCTGTTGTTGTGCCAAAAAGAAGTATCTTCACAACATTTCCAACAACTCATTTTCATATAAACTGAAACTGATGATGAAAACATGCACCTGAATGTGAATGTCGTGGCTGTCAACATGAGTTGGGTGGACATGAGCTTACATTGTTTTCCTGGGCACCTGAATTCCCCTTCAGTTATGTAACATACGTATTTAGTGTTAATCCTGCAAGTCGAATAATACCAACATGAAAACAAACAGGCAAAGGAGACTTAAAAATCTACAGCTCTCCCTCCCTCTCTCCACAAACAGCAGCAGAAAAACCCCGTTGGCACTTTGTCCCTGTGTTGAAAGAGTTGTCAATTTAGAAAAATTAAAATTGTTTTAACCTGCAATAGCTTCAAGGTAGTGAAGGCTTCTTGGAAGAGAGCCACAGTCATAAGCAGTTGAGAGGGATTCAGATTTGCATGCCACAGCTTTAGAAGGTCACAACAGAGGTTCGATTGTATGGTGCTTCTGAGAGGAGTGGAGGATTAAATCGAGGAGAGCTTTTTTTGGAGGACTCTTTTCTTATTATTTCTATTGTAAACGCTGTGAAAGCCTGAGCTGAGGCCAGGGTCAGAGGTCAATGGGTAAAAGGTTATTAATTCTCATCAGGACAGCAGCCTGTCAAATGTTACACAATGAACTTCAGCTTGCACAACTCAGTATCACCTGAAGTTATTGTGTTAGTGTTTAAAATAGAAATAAAAAGAAAAGAAGCTGAAAAACACAACAACAGCACAGGTTATCTGTCTTTTCATGCTTTGGAATTAATTTATTGCAAAAGCTATTGTTTCAACATTTTACTGAGAGTTTTCATTTGTGTTTTCTAATGATGACAAAGCATCTTGGTTGTTTGTTTAAATATCTTTGAAAACAGGATAGATGATCAGGATTTAAAAAAGCAGAACTTCAAACAGGAGGTGGCCTCCATCTGGATTTTTAAAACACCTGTGAAACATTCCTTGCACAGAAATGTCAGTCCCACAAACTTCATGGCTCAGTTTTTCTTTCATGTTGCCCCTGGCTGTTACTTTATTACCTTTTCAGCCCCAGCGGCACGCCACTGTGTTTGTTCACTACTTTGGTCCAGACTGAAATGTCTCAGAAACTACAAGATGGATTGTTGTGACATTTTGGACAGACACTCACGGTCCCCTGAGGATGAAATCTACAGACTTTGGTGATCCCCTGACTTTTCCCCTACAGCCATCTGACCATGGACCACAATATCCCAAGTTTGCTGGGGACCTGTATTGCAGGTCATTCCCCATCTCTTTCTCTTCACCTGCCTTTTTTTTCAAAATGTGTGTTCTGGGTATTTTTATGCCTCTGCAACAGCGACAGCCAGGGCCGAAGGCATTATGTTTTCGGGTTGTATGTCGGTCCCATTCTTATGAAGGTGATATATGTCAATCAGGATGAACTATTAGAATTTGGTGGTCAAAGGTCAAAGGTCCTCACAAAACACGTTTTTGGCCATAACCCACTAACTCTATTATTATAAGATTTAACACAAATGTCTAAAGGGATAAAATAATGAAATGATTTTGTATCCGAAAGGTCAAAGGTCATCATGTGCATCATAATTCAAATCACTTCTGGCCATTATTCAATGCTATAACTCAGGAAGGAGAGATTGTGACCATATTTCCTGCAACTTGGCTGGTTGGCGGAGGCACACAACTGCGAGGCGGTAATTCTAGTTTGCTATTATTAGAGAACGTATCGCAGAGAGACAAGTTCATGGTTGGTGCCTTAACCCCTAGGCCTCCAAGGACACCTCACTTCCTGTTATTTCTCCACCGATGGCAAGGTATAAAAGAAATATAATGTCAGTTTTTCCAAGTCCTTGTTTTATGACCAACTGCCTGCCAAAAATTGCCTGTTAGCAGGCTAACATGCTAAGATAAGATGGTGAATATGGTAAATATTAAAGCTGCAAATCATCAGCACGCTTGCATTGTCATTGTGAGCATTACAGCATGCTAACATTAGCATGTAGCAGCTATGTTAGCAGCCTCACAGGGCCGCTCATGTGACTATGGATGTAGACTCGTTCCTGTGTAACCTTTAACCATTGTCCTGCATCGGGGGCTGCAGTAGAAAGCACTGTGCAAGATAAATTCAGCGAAAAACAGTCCTAAACTCCAATTTATTTTTCTGTTGACTATAGATATAACCTATTGTGTTGCCTAAAAGGTATGTGGCAACAGAGTGGATAGGTTTATCTTTTTAACAGTGACAGATACTGGATGTTTCAATAGGAATGAGTGAGTGTGTGCACACATACAGTCCAGGTTATCGGTCGCTACTGATAGGCATGGCATGACAGAGATTAGCCAAACAGAAGTCCCAATTTTAGATGTGGTGGCATTGTCCTGCAGCAGCTCTAGTTTCACCGCTCAGAGAAGTGTGAATGAGGTGACAGAGTACTGCACTGAAGTACCCCTTCATCAAAGGTGGAGGGCAGTTGTTACTGTTCTTTTTTTGCTCTTTATTTAAAAAAGGAGATTTTGGAGTCAGGCACATTTGGTCAGATGACAAGCCATGACAAATTTTGTGAAGGACAGAAAAAGGAGTGTGTAAAATATCCGTAAACTGGGAAGTGTTAGTGCTGCAATGAACTGAGGGAAATCCACACAGAGAGAAAATCAAAAGTTCACACAAAATTCTGTACAAAATTTCTTGCAATGGATCATGAAGTTGTTGAGATATTTCAGTCAAGTGTTGGACCAACTGACAGACAGACAGACAGACATCGCTATCCGTATCCATGCCACTAGCATGGCTTAAAAAGTTGTCCAAATGACTGTGGTTCATTTGTTCTAGAGTAGCCTACATGTGTTTGGATTTGCTGTATCCATGGTTATATAAGAAATGCCCTCAGGGGTAATAGTTACCCTGTATACCCCCATTCAGAGTGTGGCCATCTCTCACTATTTTAACAGGCAGCAGTAGTAGGCCCGGCTTGGCATGGCATGAGATCCTGTCAGCCAATTAAATTCCAAATGCTTAAAAAGATGAATGACAGGACAGCCTATGGCCTTGGCCTACCAGACACTTTAGTGATGAGCCAAGGGAAAAGTTTCAACAAAGAGGCCAAGTCCATAACTCTTCACCCAGTGGCAGAAAACCAGGTCCACTGGAAGGTCACTTGCTCCATTACAAGGCTTCTGTGTTCTCAGCAACGGGAGCTCCATAGGTGTGACAAAAGAGTTCAATCATAGAAGCCACCAGGTAACATGTCATTCGTCTGATTGGATGAACTGATGACAGTGTACTGGTGCACCTATCAACATAATTTATCCATACATTTTTTCTGTCCAGAAATGTCTGAAACTTTGTAGCTGATCTAAGGCCACTAAGGACAAATCTGACATCTCGGGATCTAATCTCACATGCACTGTAAACGCAAGTGACAGGAACAGCAGGCACCAGTGATGTACTGTTGTGACCCCACGATGAAAGAAGGCCTTTGATGCATTTGTGTTTCTTCAGGACCACAACCCAGGCTTGTACAGAGCAGGAAACAAATTTGTTTTTTGATAGAAGCCCAGGCTCTTGGGAGTGTCCGTATTGCGTCTGCAAGTTCGGTTTACGGAAGAGCTCCAGCAAAGATGTAAAATGTACTGAACAGGTGGATGTCGTCACATGCATCCTGTTGTCGCATTTCCGCTCACAGAGTCAATACCTTATCTCTGTTCATTATGAATACCGGGTTTGAATGACGTGATCAAATTAGGTAATTTTAAGAATTAATGTCATTACTACGCAGAGATAAAATCAAGAGATTAGTTACTGTAACTTTAAAAGAGACGTTTGTCATTTTAGGAATACTGTTCACTTTCTTGCTGAGAGTTAGATGAGAAGGTTAAAACCTTTTTCATGTTTGAATGGTAAATATGAAGCTTCAGCCAGTAGCTGGTTAGCGTAGCTTAGCACAAAGAATGGAAACAGCTAGCCTGGCTCTGTCCGAAGGTATGAAAACCCACAGAAGAGCGCTGATAAAGCTCACGGCTCACTAGTTAACAGGTTACATCGGGTTTGTTTAATCTGTAGAAAAAAGCATCAGTTCATTGTAAAGACATTAAGCTGTGGGGGCGTATTTGGATTATTTCCGGAAGAAACAGTCTGGCCTGTCATCTTTACTCTTCGTTTTTTTGTACGGATTAAACAAACTAGATATGAGCAGTTAACTAGTGAGCATTAGACTTACCGGTAGAAGGATTTGGTCCCTTTGAACAGAGCTAGGCAAGCTGTGTCCTCCTGTTTTCAATTCTTAGGCTAACTGGCTTTTGGCTGTAGCTTAATTTTAACCACACTGATGTGACTCTGTACGAAATTGTCAAACTGTTCCTTTAAAATCAATGTATGTTCTACAGTTACAGTAGCACATTATGATGATTTTCAGTCCTGTGTGCCTGTAATATTCCATTGGTAGTTTATATTTAATAAATCTTCCAGCCCAGCCCTTTGTGTTTTAATCAATGCCCTACTTACTAACACATACCAACAGAGGACAAAATCAAAGTCCATGCTCTCCAGAAATCTTTACCCAATTATTTGGATCTTGTGTTTGACACTTTAAGGTGTGTGACCTGTTTCAACATCAGTCAGGTAAATTAAAAATGTAAAAAAATGCTGATCAGTTTTACAGGGTGAAGAGTTCTCACAGCATCGAAAGCTCGTCCTGAGAAGAGTATTAGCGACACAAAGGCCGGTGATGGCCACTGACTCATGAGAGTAACATAGTAGGGGAGCCTACGTGCACGAGGGCACAGACCGGGCCCTCTCTTTGTGAACAGGAGAATTTGAGCTGCCAGTTGACTCAGATGAAAATTAGCCCAGGGATACAGAGGAGGTGCTGTCAGGTGTATGTGAGGTCAACAGGTATGCCAACATGCAGTGAGAGGGGAGCTTCCGACATGAAATCAGCAATGTAATCACAATACAGGAGTAAACATTTAACATTTAAATTCAAAGCTTGGATGAAAAACAAAAAATGAATGAAAAAATTGCTACAAGAATATGACATTGTACTTAAAGGACTAGTTTGACATTTTGGTCGATATATCTGTTTTGTCAACTAGAAGCAAGAGCCAGCAGGTGGCTAATTCAGCTTAGCATAAAGACCAGAGAAACAGCTAGCCTGGCTCTGCCCAAAGGTAACATCCTGTTTGTGTAATCCCAATAAAAACTAAAATGTAGAAACAAGGAAAGCAGTTTTTCTAAACAGCAACTCAGAGTTATTGTGTGCTGCCAAATGTAAGTTCAGAACAGTTAATAATGCCTAAACAGGAGAAACTTGGACTCCTTGTGACTGGCATCCTGAGCTTTTGATATAGTGCACAATACCATCATTCAGAACATTCGCCCACGCCTTTGTTTCAGAAAAATGTCTGTTATTGTTTTCGTTGGGCTTTCAAAGGATTTGCATGTTAAAACCTAACATAAACAAACTGTTCTATAATGTGTCACTTTTTCCCGTTGTCCCCTCGCATCTGCTGCTGTATGAATGCAGAAACGCTTCCTCTCACCATCTTGATTATTTTCTTTCCATTTCAACACCAACACCCCAGCACTTGTAACAAAAGGCATGTGCATCATGTGTAAAGTCATGATGTCACTTCATCTTTTCCTGTGTATTGGATGGTGGTTCCTGGATAGGTAGAGAATAGGGGGATAAATACATTGTAATGGTTGAAAACCTCATCATTTAAGATTTAGTGCATGAATTTGATCTACATGTAATACAATAATACATGCATACAACAAAATCTATATTTTCATCCAGGTCATTACTATCCATCATGGTTTTGTTTAGCATTACTGCATGACATGATTTACAGGAAATGATATAAGCAAGAACAAAGAGTTTATTCCTGGAGACATTGTTGTGACGTGACAGTTGTTAAGTCCAAATTTTAACTTGTTGCCATATTTTTTGGTTTGTAATTCTTTATTTAAGGCATTTTGTTGAAAAAACAATTCTGTCCATTTGGGTTTCACACTCGACTTCTTCCTGAGTATTTCCCTGTTATTGTTTTCCCAAGCTTTCAAAGGCAGAAGATAAAATACGAAGGGAACAAATTTTGACAAATTCAACCGGTTACCCTCCCTTGCCTCTGTGCTTTCATTCACTGTGCAAACACATGCTTTTCCCTTCGTGTGTTCATAATTATTTTCTTAATTTTTTTACATACACTCAGACCGGACACCTCCCCTAAATCCCAAACAAAAGGTAGTGCGCAGTTTTCATTTTTAAAATTTGTTTTTTTTAGCCTTTGGTAACAAACATCCCAGATCACAGGACAGAGGTTGAATGGAGGGCAGACATGTCATATCATCAAGCTGGTGAAAGATCACTAGATCACACATGTAGACAGATTCAGTCTTATTGTTGGAAGGCTGAGAACTGAAGGCAAACATGGTAATAAAAAAAGAAGCAATCAGTAGAATACGGAATTATCTGTTATATTCACCATATGCACTATATTCCAAATGCATCTTTAAAAGTGGAAGTGGAATGAGCATAAATGATAGGTTTCATTATCAAGAGGTTATTTTCTGGAGGCAAATATCCCTGGGGTCAGATTGACCCCAAGGGTAAAATGTGTAAGTAGTATTTGAGGATAATTGGAGGGTTAAAGCAAAAATGCCAAACCAGCTCCCTGGTTTCAGCTTCTCAAATGTGAGGATTTGATGTGTCTGTTGTCATGTAAGATAATACATGTTATATTCTTGGGTTTTGAATATTTGGTTGAATAACAAGCTCACACCAGAATGTGAGAAATTAAACATATGAGAAATAGAACATTTTTCACTATTTCCTAATATCTTATAGACTAAATGGTTAATCAGTAATGAGATTATGTAACCAAGTAACAGGAATCCCTCTTCTTAGGGAAACTATTGGGAAACTTTTTCTTTACTTGTGTTACTTCATATTTGTACTACACAACATTTCAGAGGTAAATATTATTCTTTTGAATCCACCACATATATTTAACAGTTGTACTTATTAGTGATTTTGTGGATTAAGATTTAAAAGTAAAAGTATTAGCATCATAATATACTTAAAGTACCAAAAGTAAAAGTGCTCATAATGCAGAATTGCAGAACTTCACACACATCCACTAATGATGCAGGTGCATCACTTTATATACTGCTGGGTATGGTGAATTCCCCCTCTGTGATCAATCTGATCGATCCGTTATGTTTAAGGCTGCAGCTGATGATTATTTTTATTATCCATTAATTTATTCATTAATTGATTATTTTCTTGATCAATTGATGATGTTTTTTGGACCAACAGTCAAAAAAATCCAAAGATATTCAGTTTGAAAGACTGAAAATTGAAAGATTTGGGTAATTTTTGCTTGAAGAGTCAATGGATCAATTTATCAATTAATCGTTGCAGCTGCAGTTGTCTTATCTTAACCTAAATCGTCATCATTTATTTGTGGATTATATATTTACACTATAGATGCAATTTCGTAGATTGTGACCGTGGTAATGTATTCAAAAGTTTATCAACTGAGACCATATGACATGTTGCAATGGTTAATAGTGGACATAAATAAATGTTTATATAACCAGTGATGGAGGAAGTATCCAGATCTTTTCATTAAGGGAAAGTAGTAAAATTGCAATATAAATAAATACTTATTATTCAGAAAAAATTACCCAAATGCTGCAGGCTATTGGATTATTATTGCTGGTGCATGTGATGCATACTGTAACAATGCATTATATTTTATTAACTCATCACAGGCTTCTATGTGTAACATCTTAACCTGCAGTAACTAGTAAAGAAAGTGCAGTAAAAAAAGTTGATATTTCCCTCTGGAAAGTAGAGTCTGCAGTAGAATTATAAAGTGGCAGAAAATTGAAATACACAAGTAAAGTATAAGTACATCAAAACTGTTAAAATAGCCTTATATCGTATATAGTGAATGTAAATAGTTACTTTCCACTACTGGTTTTTTATTGCTACAGTCTGAATACTTCTTTCAGCACAGCTGTCCGCATCATTAACCTACGTGTAAAGCCTTGTGCTCTGTCATTGGCTGGGACTTGGACAGGCCTCCGGTTCAGGTCACACCCCAAAAAAATTGCGTCAGCTATATTATATTAACCGTCACCGCGCTCGTGTCACCAAAGAGCCGTTTTCATGAACCCCAAACAGACGGTACTACTCCAGCGACTGAACGCGCCTACATCCCGGAAGACTTTACACGGAGACGTGAATTAAAGCTGCTGCAGCTCTGAGGAGAAAAAACGACACAGGAGAGACCAACAGAGGCGAGCTCCAACTGAAAGCTGGTGGGCTTTTTAAAGACAAAACAAACAAACAAACAAACAAACAAACAAAAAGAGACTTTGTGTTTAAAAACACTGGACTGAACTTTGAAGTTAACCTTTTGAGATGACTGACTTCTGAGCCAGACCACCGAGAGACCCCCTTCACCCCTCAGCCTCCTCCCCCCCCCCCCAGCAGAGGAAGTTCCTCCATCGCATTCAACTTTGACAGGAGAAAAGAAGACAAAGAAAAACCAGAAAGAATAGTTAACCTCGCAGTGCTGCCATCATGGACTCAGGAAAGGTAATTATATCTCTATCTGTGACTCACTTCATCACAACAATCCTGTCAGACCTGTTTGATTACCGATGCTGGTAGTTCCGCGCTGTCCAGAAGTCAGTTCAGTGAGTTCACTTTTTCTTTTTTTTTTTTCTTCATGAGGCATTTCTTCCACATGTGCCGTGACAGAGAGTCAGCAGCGATGATGCAGAGGATATTTGCGCTATCTGTTCCGTACTTTTTATTTGTTGATTACTATTTCTGACGCTCAGGAGTCTGTTTAAAACTAAAATTTGTCGCTTTTATCTTCTTTATTGTGCTTTTTTTTTAACGTAGTGTCTGCACTCAAGATGGCGCTAATAGTTTTGGGGTTAAATTTTTTTTTTTAGCTTTCTTATTTTATTATTATTTTTTATTTCCACAGCATGTTTTAAGTCATAGTGTATGAGGATGAATGCTTCGTGTGTGTTAGGTTATATGATGCAATGTTATGTCTCTGTGTTGGGCAAACTCCGGCACGTGGACCAAATCCTGCTCTTCTGCACAAATATTCACAAATATCACAAATGACATGATGGCTCCTGCAAACCCCAATAAATATGACCGTGTATCAGCAAATGGCTTGTGTCTCAAACACAAACAGGTAACAGTGTAATAGACCTGGAGTGATGAACTTTCTCTGCAATAAAAATAGTATTTAAGTTTAGCCATAAATGAAACAGGAGAAATGAGAAATGACATCTCCCCTCATGTGCAACACTAAAACATCAAGTGTTATAAAATAATAAAATAAGGTATCCATGTTATCATAGTTAACCTCATTGCTGACCTCTGGTCTGCTGCTGCTTGTGGCTACATGACAGAAGTTTGACATGTGCTATTTATATAGTGTTTTATAACAGCCTTAATAACAGTATCTTAGTAAGGGCATTAAGGACGTAGCACTCTGAAGAAGCAATACGACAGTGTAAAAATACTAAATACCAAGTAAAGTTTCTCTAACTTTTACAGAAGAAAAAGTAAAAGTATTAAAACAGTCCACTTAAAGTATCGAAAGTATTGTTGTTGTTGTATTATTATTTATGTAGCAGGGCTGCAACTAACAGTTAATCTTCATTTGTTATTTTTGCATTACTCATCTGGTTTATAAAATGTCAGGAAATATTGAAAAATGCTCAACATAGTTTATACAAAGTTCAACGTGACAGTCCTAACAAAACTCACAGTTTATTTAAGAGGAAGACAAGTAGCGATTCCTCACATTTGAGAAGCTGGATCCATCTAATGTTTGGCGTTTTTGCAGTTGGTTTTTTTATGATTTGTTAATATACTGATCAAGAAATGAATTGTTTCTGCTTGTGCGTTGGGTTTTGGACGGTTGGTCAGACAAAAGAAAACATTGGAAAACATCATCTTAAGCTCTGACAACTTGTGATGGGTGATTTTTCACTACTTTTAGACATTTAATCAGTGATTATTGTTGAATAAATAATGAAGATAGCTGTTAACTGAGTAACGCTCAGTATCAAACACACATCAGAAGTAGATTGTCACTGGGAATTAATCCATCATCATTCTGCCACTGCATGCAAGCTTTATTGTGTCTTTTAGACTGTGAGGCTCCTTGCTCAGTCAGTAAACAGGAGATATCTTCCGTGTGATAAAACTGTCTCTATCCTGCAGTGGCTTTTGGTCACTCTTACATACACAGACATGCAGCACACTGAGGCACGTACGCCAGAGACTTGACTCTTCTTCCCCCCTCCCACTCTCTCACTGATGTAGGACCAATTAAACCCAGCTGAGCAGCACAGGGCAGCCCAGTCTGACATAGTGGTTTCCCTAGCTGTTGTTTTTTTATGTCTAGATGCTATTTCTCACCATGTGTACAGTGCTATCGTGGCCCTTCAGCTGGACGTATTTGTTGCGGACGTGATGGGAATGGTTCTTTCTGTTCCCAGTTTCCACTGTGACACCAACACAGCAGATTTCCAGAGAAAGTGAGAACTGAGGGAATAGACATTTGCCAAACCTGGGGATAAAGCCAGCCCCCACCCCAGGCTGTTTGCTTCACTGCCTTTTTTTTCTGTTTTGTTGCTTGTAGCATTGTTGAGCTGTTTGTGTATGTCTGTAGTTAAACAGTAGTTGAGCACAGGCTGATTAACATCTCGTGGTCAGGATTTTCATACCTGGCTTATGCTTTGTGTTATGCCTAGGTCTGTGCAGATGACGTGAGGCACATGGAAATTGTAGCAAGTCACTCAGCTTTGGGGAAAAAGCGCTGATACTGAAAGAAGAAGTATAAATAGAGTTTGAGTTCCAGCGAAGTGAAACAGATTCAGGGATGTATTAATTGTGTGGTTTAATTTGCAGTGCTTGCATTAAAACCTGCCTTATCACTTATTGTTTTGGTAAGGTGTGGTCATCTCTGTGGTGATTGCACGCACTAGACTCTGGCCAGGTTTTACGACTTTGTTTCAGGTAGAAGTGATGATTCACACAATGTAATTTCATTTTGCTTCTTCCAGTGCAGCAGTATTCTAATGATAATGCAGTTATTTACATTAATTACACAGATTCTCCATCAAAACATGACATTAATGATGTCTAACTTAACATTTTTTGCCCTCTTAGAGCTTCATTCTGAACAACAGTAAGCTTTGTTTGGGTCTAAAAGCTCTAATTTTCTTCAAAAAAGAATAAAATGCTAATTGAGGTCAAGCATACAGTTGACCATATGATTCCTGACAGACTCGACAGCACAGGTATTTTGATTGGGAGTCCAGAGCCAACAACCAGCCTCACATTGTACAGACTTTGCATGGGCTTAATTCCTCTCCATCCTCTGCCTTTCAGCAATCTGCCAACTCCTGCTCTCCTTAAGACGAGTCCAGTAGATTTACTTTCATCTGCATGACTACCTCCCTTCAGTATGTCTCAGAGTGTAACTGTCAGCCATGTCATAATGAGGCATAATGAGGCTTTGCTGCAAAAGTTGGGATTAACAGATCTAGGAGGGTTTTAATTGAGATGAACAAGCAAGCTAGAGCACATGTTTAATTCGCTTTCTAAAGAAACAGGGTGGTTTTGTGCACACTGTACTGATCTACACCTCTGATCACTGTTGGATAAAATAAAATGGTTGGTGCAGGGCATAGCTGTCTCTGTGGGCCTCATTTAATGTCTGAGTTAAACTAACTGAGTGTTAGTTTGGTTTAATAAAATCACAGCTGACCAGGGGTGTTACTTTTTTGACAACTGCGTCTGATTCATGTATTTTGTTAGCTGAGCTAAATAGGGTCACAGTATCTGAAAATGCGACTGATAGATTATCTAGGCTGCAGGATTTCTAGATGCAAGATTTTCTCGATTTGCTACATGGAAAATTATACTTTGTTGACATTTCACAGTGTAAGCTAGATTTTAAATATCCAGATCCTAAGCAGTTTTACTCTTTGATCTGATAATTACAGTTATTAGATGTCGTACCTCTATGCTGTTGTATTTACTTGTTCTACTGTTATATAGTGTTATATGATAGTGGTATTGAAATTATATTGATAATCTTCTTATTTCTGTCTGTTCTTCATAGCTGTTGGGGGGGGGGGCTTGGATTGGTTGTCTCAATCCGCTGTTAGCCCCAAAAAAATCTTAGCACGAACCTTAAATGATCGCAACTGTTCACACAGTCATAAAATCCTCCTTATTATCAATATTATCGTGATGAAAAACTGCAAATACAGTCTCTAGTGAAAAATATATGAAAAATAATGAGGCACCACAGACCTATTGTTTGTGTTAGAGACACCGACATTCCCAAATATGGAGCCCAACTGCAAGAACATTTTAATCGGATTTTACAGACAGGCTGGTGTCTCATTGCTCCTCACAGATAAGACATTAAAACACTTAACAGTTGTGTTTACTAACAGTATATGCAGCACATACAGTTAAATAATCATCTTTAAGCTATTTGTCTTTGTTGTTTCGTCAAATACAGGTTACTAATAACCAGGAGTATCAGGACACTTTTACAGTCACAGAACTCATAGTAAAGTCAATTTAATAAAAGCTTGTTTGAGAAACTAAGGCAAATTTTATTGTCAAATTTGCCTGTTCCATTCATATTATTACATGATTGATCAGGGGTCCTGCCCACAGTTCCTGTAGAGATCAGGGATACCTCCCCTTGGAAGAAAGCTTTAGCTGCACATGTACCTGAGATTTGCCAGAAATGTAAAACAGATGAAGATAAACACACATACAATGCCTTTGTTCTGCTTTGCAATTTTTCATACTTTCACTTATTTCTTAATCAATCACAAGGAAAAAACTATTTAAACATAAACAGAAAATCTTAAAAACACTGCATTACAACAAATTAAGCATAAGCATGAATCAGTCATAATATATGGGCTACAACTTCAATACCTTTAATGACACCGGTATGAATTACACTCTGCTCTGCGACACCAAAAAGGCTAAAATAAGCATTAAAACTATTTGGGAACAGACTCCAGCTCAGCTCAGATCAGGATGAGGAGGCTTTAAGGCTGAATAGAGCAAAGAGGGTGGAGGTGAGTTCGAGGCACATATTGGATTCCCCTACAGCTGTGTAAGCTGAGACTGAAGAGATGACGTGTGGAGGGACGTGATGGTTGCAGCGTAGGCCATTGCAACGAAGCTGGCAAACTGGCAAGGAGGAAGTGAACCGAGCTGAATCACAGAGAATTGTGTGCTTCTGCCTTTTATTTAGCAGAGAATAAAAACTGTCGGGCTTAATTCAGTGGAAGCCTCTGTGAGTCTAGATCTGAGTCATAAACTATTAAAACAGTAAACACATAAAAGTAAGATAATAAAGTAATGTAATATAGAGTAGTGAATGTTTTAACTGCAGACCAGGCTTTGAGAATTTGTTCATTATTGTTGAGACATCAATCATAAATAATACACCCTCTCCCGTATCCAGTATCGACCTCCTTTCTAGTTTCGTAGATGCCTTAATATTTTCCATTTGTCTGCTGTTATTTTGACTTTACTGCTTGAACAAAATGTAATTTTCCTCCTTGTTTGATAATTAAGAGGCACAGATGGATTGTTTAAACATACCACAAGAGGAATTCAGCATTGCAGACAGTAGATATCCACCCACATTTAAGAGGACTAATAATGTAAAGTGAACACACCTACAAACTGCCTCATCTAGTCTTACTGGCATTTATATGAAGATTATCTGCTTCAGTAGTTCTTAAAAGTGTTTGCAGGAGTTTGAATTTCCTGTTTACATTCTTCAGTCTTCTTAGAATAGTAGACTTACCGCGACATCCTCATGTTTTAAAGAATTTACATCACACCCTCTCAGCTGACTTTGCTTGTGTCTCAAGTGTCTTTGTTTTGCTCTCTGCGGGTTCAAGCATTAGTAGATGTATTTTACTGTAAAAAGAATCACATTTAGTAACTTAATGAGTACTTTCAGAGTTAGAAAGAGAGGACACAGAGTCCAGTTTGATGTTTGTTGAATCTCATCAACTGAACATGAAGATCAACTTTGTTTGAAAAGGTTTTGGATGTTGGATGAGGCCTGGCTCAAACATAAACAGTGAAACACTGGTTCATATAAGCTGTTGTGGTCACACATATCTTAATTTGGAGAAAACTGCTCATCTTTTTAACTTCCTCATTGTACTGTATTGTCACTAACCCAACAACAGTCGCTATGGTTTGTCTATGTGACTGAAAAGAGGGATTGCATGGTTGAATGTGAGCTAGTATGTAAATGTTTACACAGATCTTCTCCTAGTTCTTTTGCATCCTGTGCTTTATTAATATGGTCTTTATCAGTTGCTGTTTACCTAATAATAGTTGAGAGGCTGTGATGCTGAGCAACTTAAGCTAGTATCAAAAGTGTTATTGCCGCTCACACCCATCACATTTTACTTTGCACATGCAAAAATGGACACATTTGCATGCATGTTTGTTGACTCTAGGAGGCATTTACATGATGTAAAGGCATAAAAAGCAGGACATTACCTTTTATGAATCCCTTGATCTCAACATACCAAGCGCTTTTGCAATTATGTCTGATACTTTTATATAAAATTATCCTTTTTAACATGACTCCTGAAAAAATTGTCCATGTATTTAGTCATGAAAACGCACCACACTGTTCATTGATTCAATCTTGGAAGAGGCAATCTTGGTTTTCAGGAGAAGGGTGCGAAAGTAGCACCAAACTCCAACCAAATGCTGGTGGATTTTGGCAGCTGAGTTTGTCTACTGAGGCAGCATTTTGCCAGTGCCAGTCATAGAGTTCTTTTTCTTTTTTACATCGCCAATTCAAAGGCACAAAAAGTCACTGAGACCTGGATAGGCTGGATTAACGGCGATAATAGACTTTTCCATGTTACTGAAGTGTAAATTATAACAACCAAGTCTGACACTGCTTGAGCACAACAGTAGCTCTAGTCTCTCTCTCTCTCTGTCTCTCTCTCTCTCTCTCTCTCTCTCTCTTTCTCTCTCTCTCTCTCTCTCTCTCTTCTCTCCCCCATGTCTCTCCTCTCAACCGAACCGGTCGAGGCCTCCTTTCCTGTTAAAAGGGAGTTTTTCCTCTCCACTGTTGCCAAGTGCTTGCTCATTGTGGGAGCTGTTGGATTTCTCTCTTTAATATTTTAAAGTCTGGACCTTACTGTGTGAAGTGCCTTGACATAACATTTTATGAATTGGAAAAAATGTAATTGAATTTAAACAGTTGTACTTATTTTACCTTTTTTTTAATATCTGTTATCAGCTTTTATAAAAACACAATCATTCTCACAGAGTGAAATCCTACTCCTCTTATCAGATTTAAAGCTATATGTAGATTAGCGTGGTATGCAGTCTAATTCCGGGTCGTTGCGAATGGCTAACTAAGCCATCATGTGTAAGTAAACAAATACAAAAACTCCATTTACAAATGTAAACACAACAGAAAGCTGCAGTTGAGGTAAACGTGCCCCGAGGATCAGGAAAGGTACTGTAGAGATCCAAGCCACGGGATGAGGACTGGCCACAAGGGTGGCTTCAAGGCTAATTTTTTCTTTTTTGGGTGTGACTTCATTGTTTCCCCGGTGAGGAGGTCTTGTATTGTGCTGCTGCCTCCGGCTTCTTTTGTAAAGGGAACTTTATTAATCTCACCTACGTTCTTGTTTTGGTATTTAACAAAGTTGCAGAGCAGGTTAAACTGATTCATCTTAACTGTAACCAATAAACAGCAACCATTTATCAACAGTAGAGCATTTGGATTTCCTTCAGTTTTAGATGAAAGCTTTACATGTTTATGACATTTTAAAAGATTACCCTAAACATAGTTACTACTATATGTTTACCTAAAACACATTAGCCTGTCCAAGCTCTATGTGTGCACTTAGGCCAGGTTGAGGGAGGTCCTCCTGGCTTGTAGGTTAAAGGTAAAGATGTCACAGAGGAGTGTTTCATTTCACATTAACACACACTGCCGTCCCCACTTTTGCATCTGGATTCAAACATCCACTTTCAGGGGGAGTTTTTGCAAATAATTCCAGCTATTCCCCAGAGGCGAGGGAGAGGGGGCTTACACAGACTCCAGTGATGACTTCTCCCATTGGGGACCGACAAGATTTCTCTGTTTATTGTAAAAAAAAAAAGCAGCTGGTAGAACACTGAATCCTCATTTCTGATCAGCAGTGGAGCCGCAGCTTTCACTCAATCACATCAGCTCTTGTTTGTCTTCAGATCGACAGCATGGCTCCTTTAAGCCTGCGATCTTGAAAAGTGTATTTCTGTGTGTGCGTGTGCGTGTGTGTGTGTGTGCGTGTGTGTGCGTGTGTGTGTGTTTACATACTGTGCCTAAACAGTCCTGTCGTGTACTTGTTGACCCTCCACAACAAGAGACCTGATTGGTTCAGAGGCGTGGGTGGGTCTTTGGTGTTTCTAGCCAGGCCCCTTTTTTCGACTGAGCATGCTGGAGTGACCGCCTCCAAACACACACACACACACACACACACACACACACACAGAGCTTTTTTTCTTCCTCTTCTTTCTGCTCTCCTCCTTGTTCATTATGCAGGGGAGAAATTCTGGCCCACAGGAAAAAAGTAGCTCGTGTGTTACCTGGGATGTCTCCGGATGTCTCCGTCAGAGAAAACTGACTACTTAAAAGTAGCCTGCAGCACTTTGCTGATATTACAGAGGAACACACACAATCCGTTCAAATAGTTTCTCCGGACTGTCCTTTTAATGAAACCTGGTGGGGCCTTTCCTTTTGTTTATCTTCTTCATCTGAAACTTAAATGAAAATTTCAGGGAATCAGCCTCAAGACACAATGACAGTACTCACTTTTAACTTAGCAAAAATGAACGAATACTTAAAGCAGCTTTGATGAAAATTATTATTTTTTGTAACAGTGGATCAAATGATTACTTGTATGTGAAAGGGGTACGTCACAGTGGTGGACCCACAGGAAATAATCACCCAGCTCTGTAATTCCCCCTCAGCTCTGCAGAGCTTCTCAGCACCCCTCAGCTTGTTTTGGTTTTCTGGCACCACAACTTTACCGTTTTGGTTCACCCTTACCGCTCTCATCAGCGTTGTTTTTCAGCTGCAGGCAGATGTTTTCAGCAAGAAAGCTCTTACAAAGTCACTGTGCACTGCCTGCTCAACACCAGTCTGCAGACAGACAAAGTTAACAATTATCTAGTGAATATAAAAGAGCATTTAGCAGCGAAAGAACCGGGTATTTTCCCCAGAAGTTGGCGGAGACCGAAAACAGAGCTAGTAGGATTATTATAGTAGGAAAATTTTAACATTAACATTCGTCAGGTTGACAGAAACATGACTCCATGTGTGTGTAGGTGTAATTTATCTATTTCGACTTGAAAAGTGACAATATGTCAGTGTTGATTGCAGATTGTTTCTGCTGCCCCAAAGTGTCAGAAAACATGAGTAAATGTTAAATAAATAATAGTTAAATAATATTAGAAGTGACCATTAAAACTGATATTCAGTGATACCACATTTGTAAAGGTGTAAGTTAAAGTAAGCAGGTATCAACTGCTCAGCGGCTTGCTCGAGGACATGTTACCAAGCTCCTGTTTGTTTATGCAGTAAATTGATATCTCGATGGGTCAGAGACTTCAGATACTCATGCTTTGTGTTCATTCTCACCGTGGTCCACAGATTAAATAAGAACAATTACTGGAAGTTTATAGGTTTCATCTAAACAATAAAAGTATTTGTATCCAGGCAGTTTTTTAGGAAGAAGTTACATTTCTGGTCTTTTTATTTGTCCATGATAAAGAAAAGAGATTTCGAAGTGACACCAACCCTGGTGAAGGTCAGGTCCTTTGTTGCCATAACATAAGGAACCTATCTAGTGTGAATCACAGGACATTAAGGCAAAACTTTAATCATCCAGACATGATGACTAATTTCAAGATATTAAAGATGGAAATAGTTAGTTTGCTTTTCTCTAAATTTAATCTGAAGTACGTGCACTCTCAGGTTGATAAATCTGAGTATGTGATGTACATGCGCAAACTCATAGTTCTCCATCCAAACTCACGCACTTAGAGCGTCCCAGAATTACAAGTAGTAGAAGTAGAAATGATAGTGGATTTGGATGGACAGCAACAGAAAGGTAAATTGTGGCTCGAGGCTGTTTGTCTGTCTGAGAAGAGAAAGAGGAAATACACGGTGACAGACTTCGCTCTGGTTTATTAACTTTTTGGTATGAGGAATATCTCTACTAATCTACTGGGCTCTACTGAGATCAAGCTTAAAATGAACTCTGCAATAACAGGACCAGGAACACAGACAATAACGTGCCATAAAACATGAAAACACCTGGGGTCTGACCTGGACCTGTTACTGCAAGCAGATTAACTCAGTTATCTAGATAAAATCAACTGATAGAGAAAGACATAACCAGGATCTTACACTGGAAATGTTGTCCTTATAACTCATGCTTCTTGGAACAGGTGTCGATCTGAGTAGTTGGCTGTGTCCATTTCTCCAACACTCCTCGTGAGCCCATCCATTCACGTGTCACATTGCATCTTTTATAAGCTATCCATTTTCGCCACATTGCAGAATG
The DNA here is from genome assembly GCF_002814215.2 of Seriola lalandi dorsalis. Lineage (NCBI taxonomy): Eukaryota > Metazoa > Chordata > Actinopteri > Carangiformes > Carangidae > Seriola > Seriola lalandi. Next base: position 66,994 of record NW_019524973.1, on the reverse strand, counting down.
TGGCTTGATACCTTTTATTTTCAAGATATTTCAGGATATTTTTCACAGTGCATTCATTATATGGTTTATGAACACATGGTGAAGTTAAAATTAGAGGCTGCCCAGCCTGAACTTTCCAGGGCAAAAACCACAGTCAGTGATACAAGGAAATAGTGGATGCTTTGTCCTAAAAACATGTGAAGGGGTTTGATAATCAAGTAAAACTTATTTTCCAACCACAAAAATGTTGCAGATATTAATCATACTATTTGCATTCACTCCAGCTCTTAGAAATATGAATCCATTTGTTGACTGGATAAAATGTTGATAAACTGGTCAAGCTGGTTTTTTCACTGACAGTGTTTCCTCTACCCTCTGTTCACTTGCAGCAAATAACGTTCCCATTGTTGATGAGTGTTGGAACAGCTGTGATCGGCTCTCTGCAGTTTGGCTACAACACTGGTGTCATCAATGCCCCCCAAAAGGTGAGTTACCGCCAGTGTGCAATACATTACTGCTCAAGCAGCATCTCCGCAACAATTGTAAGGCTTGTTTTAGCCGACTGGGAAACTATTAGTCCTGAGTGTGAAGTATTTGCATGCTATTATTCATACAGTACATCACCCTCCCTGCCAACCTAGTCCCAGTGCTTGCTCTTCAGTCACTTGTTGGATTGGAAAAGAAGACAGAAAGTGGAGGGCAAGGAAGGGGGATAAATGTAGCTAATAATAGCTACATTTAGGCCAAGGTCCAAGGACATCTGTATTAACAGAGTCTGAGTAAAAGAGTGTGTCCATGACCAAACATGGACCTCTGCTCACCAGCTAACAGGCTGGGAAAATCTAGACATAGACATTCAGAGGAAATTAAATGTAGGAGCTAGACAGTCACCTATCCCCATAACAAAACAAGGTAATAGAAGAGATGTTTTCCTACCCCCTGAAGACTAAATCTACAGTAGGTTTTATTAACAGACAGGTACAATAAAAAATTGATTTCCTTGGGATTGTCTATATTGCATTGTGACTAAATAACTTGCGTTGCGTTGGTCTGAACACACCCTGCAGCTACACAGCTGTCTCACAGGTCACAGGTGTGTCACCAGATAGGCCAGAGCTCTGCCTGCTCTTTTTATTTCCCTTTTGACACACTATGACTCCTCAGTTTGCTAGAGACAGACTGTCACAGTGAGCTACACCCACAGGTGTTTGCAGTGTTGAGGACAGCCTGGACTGCTCGTCCACTATCATCATACTGTCAAAGCTACCCTGCACTTTGATGTGAAGGACCATTTGTTAAAGAGAACAGCTTTCATCAGATGACTCTGAAAAGTGGGGAGATATTCCCTTATTGTATTGAGTAAGAGTAAAAATGTTGAAATAAACAGAAGAGATAGTCTGGGTGAAGATATGATCTTGTATGCATTTCTTCTTCAGTCATAAAGAGAAGTAGTGGGTAGCCGATGTTGAAGAGGGAATTTCAGAGTGTGAGAAAATAGTGCAAAAGTTGTCCAGTTGTCATGGATTGTGCAATAACAGTAATGATGAAACTCAGTATTAGGAAGCCTTTTGAGATGTTATGTAGAGTATGGATATAAATGAGTAAAGTTTGTCAAGGGCTGCAAATAACAATTATTTCAAGTATTGATTCATCTGCCTATTATTTTCTAGACAAATCAATTTAAAACGTCTGCCTGGCCAACAGTCCAAAACCTAAAGATATTCAGTTTAAAATAAAATAAAACAGAGAAGCTGAAATATAAATGAATATTTTCAGAATAATGGCTTTTTTCTATTAATCAGCTGATCAGTGCGGCTCTAAGTCTGTCCCTACTTGCCAGAAAGTAATCCAGACCTATAGGTGTTTCATAATGATTTAATCTTGTATTTTGCCCCAGGAAGACTGAAGTTGTTATTGTGGCAAAGATTTTACTCCCCCATGAATACGGCACGTGTTCTTCTTCATGGAGCTCATGCAGCGAGTGCATTGTGAGTGGCTGAGTGAGGGGCTGCACAGTGAGGGGGAGGCGGGGAATATGTCGACTGTTACACACTGGGCTTGTATGAGCCTGCCCTCTTGGCTCTGTTTCCCCTTCCCAATACTCAGCTTTAGTCTCTCACACACTCAAACTCCCAGGTCTGAGCTGCGACACGTGTTCAAGACCGATCATGACTGCATGTGCAGAAAAAAAGTTACTCAACACAGGATCTTAATCCTTTATTAGTTCACGACCACTTAAGAGGCTATAACTGTGCAAATGCAACTTTTATATAGCAACAACACTTCAGATTATCACTGGCACGTCTACCCTCTGTGCTCCAGTGTGTGATAAAGGCTGCAGTGAAGTGATGCTGCTCATGCCTTTGACGCAGGCCCTGGGGTTGTTGGAGCGTCTCTGATTGGACACACTGTTTCAAGGACTCGCTGTGCCGTCCTCCTCCTCCCCCAAGTCCACCTGCTTCAGCATGCGCTTACTATCCTTATTCCACAAGTCATGTAATCAAGGAACTCATTTGTTTCTCCGTTTCTTTTTTCTCCTTCTTAAATATTGGGAACATCTTTGGTACTAGGTTTTAGGCCTTCTACAGTTTCCTTAAACACACTATTCTGCTGTTTTGAAGGGTTTTCTTTCCTTGAGTTTCTAGCTATTCATTTAGGTGCGTTGCGCCTCCTGAAGCGATACATTAAAAAAAATAATTCATAGTGCTTCCTGTGGGGCATGATTATTTTTTGGACGTACTTAAAATTCAAAACCATTTTGTAAAAAAGTATAAATTGCCCTGAAAACAAGAAACATGATATTTCTTTTGTTAGAATCATTTTATTTGCTCCGTGTGCGTGCTGAAGAAATTGCTCACCTTGACAATCTGTCCAGCAGCCAGTTTCAACAGCATATGCTGACAGTCTGACAGCATGAATAGATGGCTTGTTTCATTGTGCGGTCTGAGCCAGCTGGTGGTTTGGACTGCACAGCCTATTCAGATTAGACTGGGGGAGAGAACACAAAATAATGATGCAACTCTTCAAGATCAGCCATTCAGTTCATCACTTTGGCATTGTAGGCTGATAAATACTGAATTGCCGTTTCAGTTCACTTCATTCATTGTATTTGAGATCGAGGCGGCAATTCAGATGTCTGGAACAAGGATACTTCAGACCCCGTACACTGCCTGTAAAAAGTAGCTATGAAATAATTATAAAGGAGCCTGTGAATTAAATCTACACTGAAGCTTCGGCTCCACTGAAGAAACTAAAAACGGCCACAGATGAAACTCTCAGACTGACACTCTTTTAATTACATAGTCTCGTTGCACCCTCTTCTTCTGCAGTGGTTAAGTGGCACCCGACTGGCGTCACCAACTGTTAATCTCAAGCAGCCAACTCCTAATATTCACATAACTGTAGTGGATGGAAAATTTTAATTTAGATGGAAACTTCAACAATCAACATGAAATCTTATTTTTTTAATAAGTTAAGAAAAAAGAAAAAACTACAGCTCCCATGAAAAAAAATGTACAAGTGCAGCAGTGCAGGTAGTTGTGGCATCGAAACTTTGTTTGAAACCTCTTCTAAAGTCATTTTCTCGACTCTCAGGTTGTTATCTCTGAAGTCTGCAACATTCATTCACTCATTCCTCTCTGCCCTGCTGTTATTACAGATTACAGATGTCTGAGCTAAACGGGACACCCCTGCTCGATCATGAGCTGCGACATGTAGTCTGGGAACATCTGAGGCTTATGGGAAATGGTGTATGTATGTTAAAGGCCCTTAAAAAACATACATTTTTGAAAAATTATCTGATGTTGTTGTTTAATCAAAACTAACATCTGAATCTAAACAAATGAAGCAAGTCACATGACATATTGTTGAGAAAGACTCTGTTCCAAGCCTGTAGTTACAAATGTCAGTGAGATTTTGAGGGAGTGTTTTTGACTTCTGGAACAGAAACTGGAAGTTGCAGTTTCATGTCGGCTCTCTATATCCTTCCTTGCAAAAGTATAAACCCAGAGATCAGTTCTTCTAAATAGAGCAGGTTTTAAAGGGTAGATGTGAAGGTGAAGGTCAGGGGTACGGTGCAGTATATGATGATACACTTGTGTTATCACTAAGTGAGGTCCTGTGGGTTGAAGTTAATAGTGGATATGTGTTAAGGGCGTCGTCAAAGTGTCCGTATGTATTCCTGCACCACAGGAAAGCCCTTGACAACTGACAGCCTTACCATTCCTAACTGGTTCATTGGGACACTGCTGAGTATTTATTCCGCGTGCCATCATTGCGTTCTAGTACATCAAGAGCTCTGACATTAGGCCAAATGCCAAGTGTTTCACAACAAAAAAGGGTGATGTTACATTATCGCAGAGGCACATGACAGAGACAGATTTAACATTTGGTAACAGCAGTGGTGTTAGTTGGGGGTCAGAGACATACTGCTGAAGTCACAAGAGTTGTTGGAGGCTGCAGACAGGGTGGTGACCTTTCTGAATCATTTGAGACGTGTCACTATGACGCACACATAAACAGACAGGCTCTTCTGCTGAAACCTGGTCACCAACTCTTCTGGGTGTGTTTGTCAACATAGTCGCCTATAATGGAGAGCGAGGGGGGTGGGACTAAAAACTTGTCACTTAATCATTGCTGGCAAACTTCCTGGTTGCCAGGAAATGGTAATGATTATACAATGCTGCTGCCATCAGCTGGTCACACAGCAACAAGCTCAACATATGGGCTTGAGCAAGAGAAAAAGAGGAAAACATAAAGCTGTAATAACTGTAATGGTGAAATTAAAACTGTGACATAATACCACTTCTATAATGACAATTCTCTGCCCCCAAGTTCAAATTGTGATCGTGTTTCATTATGGAAAATGATAAAAACATAATCAAATTCATAGTCGAGTGTGGAATGAGGTCAGCACAGCCAGCTCACGGCAAATTTCTTATTTATTTGTACAAAAACATTAAAAATGTGTCTCTTTATTTTAACTGTTGCAGATCATTGAGGGCTTCATTAATGACACGTGGTCACAGCGCTATGAGGAGCCCATCACCAAGAGCTCCCTAACGGCCATCTGGTCCATCTCTGTCTCCATTTTCTCTGTCGGTGGCATCATAGGCTCCTTCTCCGTCGGACTCTTCGTCAACAGCTTAGGAAGGTAATAAGTGAATAAAATCCTTTCTGGAAAAGTCATAATTTCAGATTTTCTGTGGAAAAACACAAACACAAAAAGCAAAGAAAAAACATGTTGTACATGACAATCACAAGAGAAAGACTCAAGTAAAATACACATCACAGAACAGTTTGATGAATCAAATGTCAGCATGCAAATCTGTAAATGTAAGTTTTGCCGACAGCCTGTCTGAATTCAGTTTGTTAAATTTAAGTTCAACTTGTTCTTTGATGTTTACAGGAAGAACTCTATGCTCATGGCTAACATCCTGTCCTTCATCGCGGCTGCTCTCATGGGCTTCTCCAAGATGGGGAGCTCCTGGGAAATGCTGATCATTGGTCGCTTTGTGGTCGGCCTCTACTCCGGCCTCTCCACGGGCTTCGTGCCCATGTATGTAGGTGAAGTTTCCCCAACGTCTCTACGAGGAGCCCTGGGCACCCTGCACCAGCTGGGCATTGTCCTCGGCATCCTCATCGCACAGGTTGGTGGATAACTTCACTTTTCTGCAATGTGGATAGTGAAGTCTCGCAAATGCATTCTAGATGCTTTGCAGGTGGTTCATGTCTGGGTTGTGTGTGTCTGGGTTGGTTTTTAGGTGTTTGGAATGGAGTCGATCATGGGCAACGACAGCTTGTGGCCGCTCCTCTTGGGTTTCATCTTCGTCCCAGCTGTGATACAGTGCGTCCTGCTGCCTCTCTGCCCCGAGAGCCCCCGTTTCCTGCTCATCAACAAGAACGAAGAGAACAAGGCCAAGACTGGTGAGTTCACACACATGAAGTTGACATTATTAACAACTCTCAAGTTTCAAGATTTATCACAGATTTCCAAATGGCTTCTGAAATGTTCAAAAAGAAAACAAAATGACGAAGAAACACGTAGCCAAACTGGGTAAAAGAAATAGTGTAGCTTGCGTAGTTAACAATCTGCTCTTTCGCTGCACATTTCAGTGCTTAAGAAGCTGAGAGGCACGACAGATGTGAGCGCTGACATGCAGGAGATGAAGGAAGAGAGCCGGCAGATGATGAGGGAGAAAAAGGTGACCATCATAGAGCTTATCCAGTCACCCCTCTACCGCCAGCCGCTCATTGTCGCCATCATCCTGCAGCTCTCCCAGCAACTGTCTGGCATCAACGCTGTGAGTTTCAGATCCTAAGCATACCTAGATGTCAACTTTAAAAAAAAAAAAAAGAAAAAAAAGAAAACCACCTCATGTTAATTCTTTGTGGCTGCTCTACTTTCAGATATTCTACTATTCCACCAGAATCTTTGAGAAAGCCGGGGTTCAGCAGCCCGTCTATGCCACCATTGGAGCCGGTGTTGTTAATACAGCTTTTACTGTGGTGTCGGTGAGTACAGAGTAAAGTATTTTGTGAAAGTAAAATCGTCATAACAGTAAAGGTAAAAAAAAAAAAAAAAAGCTAGTTAAGCAACAAGTTATAGGAATAACTTCACCCAGAAATGATTTAGTACTTTTCGAGATACTTGATTGTTGTTTTTGGACGTATCTGAGGCAGTAAATTAGTAATTGCTCTGTGTGTTCTTGCAGTGCATATTTCAGAAATCCCTTTGCAGTCACACAATGTGAGAATCTTTTTATTTTTTTATTTTATTTTTTTTATTCTAGCTCTTCGTTGTCGAACGTGCAGGACGTAGGTCTCTGCACCTGCTGGGGCTGCTGGGAATGGCTGGGGCTGCCATCCTGATGACAATTGCCTTGGCTCTGCTGGTAGGTCAACAAACACCTGCTTACGCCAACTTAGATATGTCAGTGATTGTCTTAAAAATGGTGGTAAGCAATCTGTTTTCTTGTGTTCTGTCCTTGTAGGAGCAGCTCAAGTGGATGTCATATTTGAGCATCGTGGCCATTTTTGCCTTCGTCGCGTTCTTTGAGATCGGACCGGGTCCTATCCCCTGGTTCATCGTGGCAGAGTTGTTCTCGCAGGGACCCAGGCCTTCAGCCATTGCTCTGGCTGGTTTGTCCAACTGGACTGCCAACTTCATCGTGGGAATGGGCTTCCAGTATGTAGAGGTCAGTAGAAAAAAACGACCAGAGAAAACATTTGGATCTAGCATCTGTGTTTGTGAAGGGACACTGTTTTATGGGTGTGTTATTTCTTAAGAACTTTTTGGTAAGAATTATGTTATTTGGTTTGAATTATACGGAAAATGAGGCAAAGTCTTTTTAGTTAGGATTTATAGTTAAATTTACAAGCGATTGTTTTCAGAGGGATAAAAATGGCTCCATTGTAAATACTCAAACATTCATTAATCAGTGGAAACTTTTGCATGCTCAAAAACTCTTTAAATCAAAATAGCAATTCATTTGAAAGAATTCACTGGAAGGACAACAGTTAGAAACGCAATATCCAGTGTTTTACCTATAATTAATACTAGATACCATTGCTCTCTTATGATGAAATTACAGACCTTCAAAAGTGTTACTATGCTAACTATATAAGAAGATGGCTGGGTTTGTCGAGTCCATTCTACCTACTTAAAACAGACACTTCACTCTTCTGTTCTGACCAGTTAAGGCCAGACTGAGAGCTTCAAGTTGTGACTGATCAAATCATAATCCGCTTTGCCTTTCATGTCATTACATGGCCTTAATAAGTTATAGGAGAACAACTTTCACAATTAGCAATTAGACAGTATTAGCAGAAATTAAAGTGATGGTTCAGTGTGTTGGAGGCAAATAACTGAATTACACTAATCAGCCAGAGGATGGCAACATTTCAGCTGGACCAAAAACCTTTGATTTTAAAATCAAATTTGTCAAATTTTAATTTTTAATTTATGTTTGCGATCAGTCCACAACTAGCCGTTCACAATAACCAGTCACAATTAGTCATAACATTTTGGGTTGTGCTCTTTTACCCCATCATCAGGCCAATTCACAAAAAAACCCACATGTGTTATATTTCAACTGACTGAAGCAACTTGATCATCAACCATTTTCACACTGAAAATCATTCGCTCACAGTGCAGTAAAGAAGCTGACCACAAAGCGGGATGGGCTGCTTAGTTCCCAGATACGTAAAAAATTCAACCTACCAAACTTCTAAAAATAAAATGAAGATCACATGTTGTCTTTCTCTCTATGTTTGAGATGTATGTTTCCAAGTAAAATAAATCCTTCTTACATACTCACTGTCAGATCATGTCAGGCTGAAGTCTAGTAGGACTCCACTAAATTTCTGTTTCTTCTCTGATGCTTCTCTACAGGAAGCCTGTGGCCCCTACGTGTTTGTTATCTTCACTGTGCTGCTGCTCTTTTTCTTCGTCTTCACCTACTTCAAAGTCCCAGAGACTAAGGGCCGGACGTTTGACGAGATCACGGCCGGCTTCCGCCAGACGGCCGCCACAGGGGCAGAAAAGCACTCGCCGGAGGAGCTCAACAGCCTGGGAGCTGATTCTCAGCTCTGAGTGACTGTTTTGTTTTTGTTTTTTTTTTTAACTTTCTAACAAACTCTTTCTCAGACCGAGGAGGGACGAGAAAGGTCTACTAACTAGAAGTAGACAGGTCCTTTGGTAGAATAATTATCACACTGTCACCACATTTCAGGCGTCATAACCAAACCAACAGTTGTGCGTGATTCTCCAACATGACGTCTTCTGCTGCCCCTCTTATGTCACTCAAAGAAAAAAAAAACTCAATGGGCACTATGTCGCCTGGCGGATGTAGAGAGGGGAGTTGAGGATAGATGGGGAAGATTTTTAATATTTTAAAGAAGGAAAAGGAGTGTCTACATCAACCAACCAACCTTTTTTTAAAATAACTTTTTTTTCACTGAATATATTACTGACATGTGCTTATGCTCTGTTCTTTGTAGCCTGTTACAACACAGTCAGTTTGCTACAGTCAGCACTGTAGCTGTAGAGATCTGTTCACTGTGCAAAAATTACCTGTTTGTGTTGATCATACTGTAATGCTGTATCACTGTAGACCCTAGCACTGTAGATGCTGCATAGCTCGACTTTGTCTCCCTCCACCAGATGGGGCACTGCCCTTAAAAACAGAATGAGTTTATGTTTGCACCTTTTTAAGTTACTGAGTACACAATCTCCCATATGTTGGTGTTTTACTGTGAGGAGTTTAATTTTGCTTCATGAAATTTTAATGGTAACACTCCACATATTATACACATTTTTACTTGTTATTGTCACTGTCATTATTGACACGTTTTGTCATTTTTAATCTGATTTATATTTGTCATGAAGACAAAGCTTTGCCCAAATAATATATCAAGAGATTTATTCATTCATCATTCATGTTTTTTTTTTTTTTTTTACACCATTCCTTTTTAACAGGACAGCTGATGGAATTAATGCTGGGTCTGTGCACGATTGAACAGCATCTGCACAGTCGCGCTGAACTTGGCAGTGAAGTCAAATAAATAAATCATCCACCCATTTTACTATGACATGAGATAAGTACCCACCCACAATCAGCAGCCACGAAACCAAAAATCTGCCTTGCAAAATCCAGAACATTTGTGAGTTTAAGTGCCTGTCTAAAACAATCAAGCCTCGGCTGCCTTTCAGCCTTTCAGCCTTTCAGCCTTATCACGCCGGAGCAGTTCCAGGTCAGATCCGCCTGATCGAGACTTAAAGCTTCTGTCAGTGGATGATCTTCACTTTTTTAAGTGTCTATGAGTTGTGGAGCCTGATAGCTGTCTGGATCTTTTCACACAAACAGGAGCTGCATGTTGTTCCTCTGTGAAAACTACAAAGCATCTTCAGAGGAGTGAGAGAAGGAAAAAAAAAGAAAAGAAAAAGGAAAAGAAATAATGGGGACCAAAATGAACTTCAGCGTTTGGAAAGGCTTTCATTATCCTGAAAGTGCTTGTCACCCGTTTGAGGTCCATTATATGTCATAGGAGGTGGACACTTAATGCTCTGGTGCGAGGCTCATTCTGTACCTTGTACACTGAATACTGCAGTATTGTGTAGCTCTCTCTTTCTCTGTCTTTCAGTTGTGTACTATGTTGTATACAGTAGCTGGTGGGGAAAAAAACATCTGGCTTACTTTGCCTAGCTGCTGTCTGTGACTGCTGTATCACTTGGTTCTTCTCTTTAAATACATTGTTTGAGGAAAGTCTATCTTTTTAGCAGCACTTTATTATTCACAGTGATATTTGTCACTAAATCATATATTTTGAGGTTGTTTTCATTTTTTTTTTTTCTGTCACTGAAGAGAGACTGAAGTACTGCTGATGGATTACTTGATGTTTTTGAAATGGAAATGTGTGAAATTGTGTCATATGTTCATATCTATTACAGCGTTGTATAGAGCACATTTAGCTGTGTACACACACACACACACACACACACACACACACACACACACACACACACACACACACAGGTCAGTTGTGAGGAAATATAGTAATAATCATTATCTAGTGAGGACAACTCCAACCCAGCAGTCAAAAAAACATTTTAATCATTCCATAATTGGTTGTTAATTATTGTACATAATAGATCTTTATCGTATATTTGTTGTCATTCAGTGGGTTGCCTCACCTGCCCTGGAAAGCACTGTAACATCTACTCTCTACACCTTTGTGGCTTTCACATATCTTCACCAGCAAACTCATGTAAACAGCACCAAAAGATGCACTTCCCCACACACTGATGTCTATTGCAAATATCCAAACTGTATTTTATGTACATACTGTAGATCCACATTTCTGCTTGGGCATTTCATTTTTAATGTGGCCTGTAGCCTATGAAATCTTTTCCTTATGGCACAGGTTGGTGGTCTATACACACGGGATGATGTAAATATGAAACACACTACAGCCTAGCCCTCTCCAAATTTATGAAATATTTAAGTTTTAGAAAGTTTTCTTTTGATAGATAAATTAATGATAAGTACTGTAGTGTTGTACATCTCTATGCATTTAGCTTGCTTTCTATACCCTTTTGATTTGATATCTGAAGATATGTTGTGGCCTCATAACTATAATAATTTTAATTCAGATTTCACATGTAAGGATTGTTTAAATAAGATACATTCAGTAGTGTTTTCATTTTTAGTGCACAGAGCATATTCTAATGTTTGTAATAAGAAAAAATCTGTGTGTATGGTGCTGGAATGTGAACCTTTGCTGGGGAAATATACATTGTGATGGATGATGATCTGGATGTTTCTAAAGTCCTGTATAAGTGATTTAATGGTTGAATAAAATAAATCATACATACAGATCTGAGGTTTTTGGGTCATTCTGTTGCTTTTGTTGGAATTCAACCTGCACTAACTGATTTTATTTTGCCCACTTGAGGGCAGCAGAAACAAGCTGTAAACACAACATTTAGGTTACATCTGAGCAGAAATGGCAAATATGTTAAGGTGGTAACACACAATGGTTATGAATATGATTTTGGCCGTGATGACTGGTAGGACTGATGGGACCAGCCTGGACCGGGTCACCTAGTGCTGACAGCCGAAGGATAAAATCATATAGTGAGTGATATTCTCGATCTTATAGAACAGTATAGGTAAAGTCATCTTAACATCCATAGAAATCCCATTTATAGTTTTTATTAAGTCTCATGAACGTTTCTGAACCTTTCCAGAGTTTTACATTAGTGTGTATATGGCTGAATATTCGCAGCTAGAGTGAGTGACGTCACAAAGAGTGGGGAGCTGTTTAACTGCTCTGTTTATCTGTTTCTGTTTAACTCATTCTCACAGCCACAAAGTTTCCAATAACAGTAAATGCTGCATGATCACAGTGGATCTTTGTGTCATTTGTGCGCTGGTAAAACAAGCTACTGCCAATGCCCCAGACAGACAAACAAGTGACATCCTAACTGATGACCTGCCTTGATGCTCTGTATGTCCATGTCAATGTGAGTACTCATGTTGTGTTAAATGGGTCATTTAATAGAAGAGCAGTCATATTATCCATTTCTATCCTGCATCTAAGGGAAGGGTTGGCATTGGCATGAAATGAATAAGAGAACTGGTAATGGGCCGAGTCTGGCACGTGTGGTGTACTTAATGCCTGATTGTGGGTTGTTGGACTATAGTCTCCAGGCCACCTGTTGGCCACACCTCAGCCGAATCTCTCAGCCCAAACCCGGCCGAGTCTTTTCCAGGATAGCATGTATAACAGCAGCATAGGAAAAGAAAACTAGGGAACAAACACCCGCAAAAACTTTTCATACCTGTGGCAATATCGGAAGTCAGGTGAACAGGAAACAGGGCGTGCAGGGAGGAACCTGAACAGTGAGCGTTACGTGCTTTTAACAGACTGCCCACCTACAGGGACTTGGCTGTGTTCGCGCTATGTTTGCTTTATAAAAGACACTAAAAACCATCATGGCCGCAATAAAATGAAACCTGGCTCTGTGTACAGCTCGTGGTCAGTAAGTGATATACTCAGTAAGTAAAATTCCCATGCTGTTATATCTTCTTTGCTTGAAGAAATCAACTACCAAGTACCGGAGGTAAGTCCCACAGTGATGGAGGTTTTGACTTTACTTTCTCAGCAAAGTGGTTAGAGAATGGGTTTGTATCTTGATGCTTCATGTGAAGAGTGCCATCTACTGGCCTGAATGTAAGCTTGGCAAGTACAAAAGTTTGTATATCACAAATTGAATGCAAGTATAAGGGAAAGCATGATTGTATTTTATATTCCAATATATATATTATATATATTATGTTTTTATGTTTTATTCATTAAATGTGCAGATATCAATCATGTTAGGCTCAATTTTTTTGTTTCAACTTAAGGGTCAAATCTGTAAGTCAGTGCAGTGTGGGCAAAGAACATAGCTTTACTCTTAAATGTCATCTTTGGTTGTTGCTCTTTAAAGGTGCAATGTAAGGATTGGCTAGAACTTTGGTTTAAAATGTGGGGAAAAAAATGATTTAACACCATCAACTGTGTGTGAAAGAGCCATCACGAGGGATCAACACAACACGTTTTCGCTTGTGAGGCCTGAATTGTCATCACCGAGGTTTATTAAGAACAACAGACATTTAAAGTATAACCCAGTATAATGAATCATTAATCCTATTGATGTGATGGTAATGCAGCACCAGGAGAAGAGTTAGGGTGAATCAGCTGAATTTGCTTTCAATTGTGGGTTGGGGACTTTTGATTGTACATTTTACTCCCTGTTTGTAAACAAAAGAAATAATGTAAGATCAGATCTGATCCAACTTGGATTTCATAATGTCATCATGGGACAAATAACGAGTCTGAGGGTGGACATGATGTGACCCGCTGTGCGTCACGAAAGCAGAAGTAGTCAAACGCCGTGGGTATTTACATTCAGCTACATTCAGTGCCTGCAGCTGACTGGTAAAACCCCTAAACCAGGCATGTCCAAAGTCCGGCCCGGGGGCCAATTACGGCCCGTGTTCAAATTTTCACCGGCCCGCAGCCTCTGTCATAAAATCAATAATATGCGGCCCGTCAGCACTGTTGACCACAGTATAAAATACACGCGTACAAAAAAAGCTATTTTACATTTCACCATAAGATGGCAGTAGACCTGTGGCCGCACTCTCGCCGACGTGACCCTTGTGTGATCCTTTCAGCCATTTCAGCCCATTTCTGACATGGCGCCTGTAACTAAAAAAAAGAAAAGTTGACAGCGAGGGCCGCCGCTTCCAGGACAAGTGGAAATTGGAGTATTTTTTCGCTGAATTACGAAGCATTCGGCACCAACAGCTCCCTCTTGTCAACTTCTACCGCCAGCTGGATGAAGGCAGGTTCCAAGAGATTTGAACATTTGCTAAGAAAATGCTGAGCTTGTTTGGCTCGACATACTTGTGCGAGAAGACATTCTCGGTTATGAACATTAACAAGAGCCGCGTGAGGACGAGACTAAGTGACTCTCACCTGCGTGACGTCTTGCGCATCAAAACCACTGGTTTTGAGCCAGACCTGGACTAGGCCTACATACTGCAGTCGAGATCTCAGTATCACCCTTCACATTAGTGCAGGTAAGATATGTGTTTAGTCTTCTGAGGTGAATAAATTCTAAAATCTCAGTGAATTCATTTTTTTGTGATGATCAAAACCACAGTTTTGAATATGCACGGACCACTGTTTTAAATTTAGAAGTTTACAGTGAGCATTTAATAGAGAATAATATGTAATGTTTCAAATGAACCTAGATATGTTTCATCTTCCCAAAAGTTTTTTTTCCAGACAGACTTTTACTTCATTTTATGTGGTCTTCAAATATGAAAGGCAGAGTGATTTTGGCAAAAACTTGAAAATGATTAAAAAAATGAAGTATGCCATTTGCAATAAAAATTTCATAAAATAGTTCATTTGTATTTAATGTTAATGGTTCAAAGAATGTCAGGCTGAATGGTCGGCCCCCACACATTTTCACCTTACCAAATCTGGCCCTCTTTGCAAAAAGTTTGGACACCTCAGCCCTAAACGATGGACAAAATTATTTCCAACGAGTAACTCCACAACTTGCCAAAGACTCAATGGCTGATGTCAACAAAATCTCTGAAATGTTTTCATCAACATCAAGTTCTAAACTTGAGAGAGGTTACAAGTTCTTTGTCGAAAACTACTTATTCGACTATCAAGGCAAGTCCCCCGATGCTAGGCTAACGCTAGGCTAATGTTAACTGGTTAACTACCTGTGCTAACTGTTTAACAATCTCTGGATATGTTTAGTTTATTTTCATCATCATATACTTCCTCAGTCATTGCTAGTTTTAGTATTTCAAATTTTTCTTTTAGCAACAGAATTCTAATATTTTCCCCGTTGCCCGGACATATGCAGTGTTGGAGATAGTAGATGGAGAGGTGGCAATTCGAGCAAGATGCCACAGATCAATGACGAAGTGACAGCAGCCACATTACCATCAACAATTAAGTGCAACGTTCAAGTTCATTTAGGCTACTGTGGTTGCTGTGTGGTGCGGCTACGTTCAAGTTTACGGCGGATGCAGTCAGTTCTGTTGTTCCCGAGTTCCCCTGTAAGTACTCAAAGTTCAAATGAATTACGCCACAAATTTCCAATGTTCTTTACCTTATAGGTATGTTTGGTTCATACTCCTGCCATTACTCCTGACTAAACATTGGCTTTGGAAATGGAGTTTAACATCTGCCACCACACTGTGGCAGCCCACAGCTTTAAACAGGATCGGTCAGATGCAATTTAGGCAAGCTAGCCACCTCCCCCGATTAGCATTAGCATATAGCTTGCTGGCATTGTACATGGTTGAAAGAATTAAATGATTTCATCATAAAAACTGTAAAATATCAACATGTAAAAAAGAATAGACTGAATACTTTCTCAATGCACTGTATGTCTAACTGATCCGTCAACCAGGCCTATATCAATAATGTCTACGTCGGTAGAGAATGGCGTATGCTACAATGATAGGTTACTCATTCAAACTATTTATGATGAATAATAAATAAGATGCCATCGATATGCCTGGTTAATGTTTCGCGAGGTGGAGTTTAATATAATGTAATGTGATCGCGTTCTACAGATCCAGCATGTCAAAAATAAATGCACGTACTATTTGTTTGGTTAGCTGTTCATTTCTGTTATTGATTAGTCAGAATGGTTACTGAAGGTCAACTAAGGTTATTTTTTCTTTGTCAGAGTCAGTATCAGAGTAAGAAATTATTTTACTGTCGTTTCAAAAACATTGCACAAACCCCAACCACAGAACAGATGAGACAAATTTATATACACATATTTAATGTGACAGTCTGACCATGGCCGATCACTGTCCGATGGCACCTGAAACGGTGCAATAGATCCCTATCAGTATGCCATTCGTGTTCCACCATTTCAGGTTAGGCAGTGATCGGCATAGACCCTGGGTACTTTCTGAAGTGACTAGGCTATGTATGCAGCCTATATGTTGATTTAATCTGATAGTTTTACTGTGCATGCCAACACTGGTGAGTCTACACAGGCAGGGTCCTATATCCGTCAGGAGGGGGCACTATAGGCTACTACACATTTGGTAACTTGTTCACATTCAGAGCGTGTTTTAGAGCCACCAAACTCAGAGCCCATGAACCGCTCCACGGGTGATGTGTGTGCTGCATTGTTCTTATTTTTATTATTTATTTTATTTTATTTCTATTATTATTCTTATCTTCTCCATGTCCCCTCCTGAGCCTCGTAGTTGCAAAGTGTATCATGAAGAATGTAAGTCTGGAAAGGTAATTATTGATTTAATAGAGTCCACACATTTACCAGTGAGACAAAAATATATATATATTTTTTTTTCTCACTATCTGAGTGACCAGATGTGAGTCTCTGGCTTCAAAGACATCTTTGAAGATGGCACCTCCAGAACTGTAATCTGCTCCCTGAGTGACTGAATCTACCTTCTTTTTTTTTTTAAATCTCCTAAAAAGCAGTCACCTGAACCCCCGTCTGTATCTCTACTCTGAGTCGCAAATAAAAGGACTCAAATTTCCCTCAACATTTTCCTTAACCTTTCCCTAACCTTTAACCTGTTATACAACAATTATGACACTGGATGACTGGTATAATGTGCCAGCTAGGCCTTAAATAGGTGAAATGTTACTTGTTAAGGTTTATTTAAGTACATCTGTCCAGAATATGGTCGGTGCATGACTTTCCTTGGCAGAGCGAGGTCAGCGAACAGAAAATGAGATCATGTCAACCCCCATGGATGACCTCAAGATGAATGAGATTAGGGTTATCATCGCTAAAGACACGCTTCGCCTCACTCGTGTCCTCTAGCTGTCTTTACAGGGCAAGAGACTCACCTCTCACTCATGTGCCTTTTCAAAGAGATCTATTAAATCTCAGCACAAGAACATCATAATTTTTCATTGACCCGATGCACTTTTCTCTCCGGAGCAGCAGCAGCCACACACCTGCAAACATCAGAGGGTAAAAATTATCCATCATCTGTGACCTTTCAGGTTTCACAACAGAGAGCAAACAACCAAAAACACATTTTGAAGTCCTGGCCTGTTCCTGTGAATTTTAAACAATTCTCAAGGTTGCCAAGAGCAGTATGCTGAATAATGAGATACAGGAGAGACCCAGGCAAATGCAAGCATTTGAATATGTTTGATCATGCACTGGCATATGAATGTTTGTAGCCCAGACAGACAGTGAGGCAGCCCGAACCTCCAGGGTGGAACAAAGCAGAGACGCCTTGAACACTGGGACCCTGGGCGCAGCTTCCATTTCTCCCTCCCTATTATTATACATACAAACCCCTCCCCCCGCTCCTCAATGGATAGAATCAACCAGTTCAAAGGCACGTTTCCTGTTAAATATAACTGTGACGTTGCTTCATGTCCTGCCATTATTGATTTCAAGCGAGGGGAAAGAATGAAGGGGAGGGATGAAAAATCCCTCAGAGGGGAAGAGATATGCTGTACACAATGTTAGCTGACCCCTATTAAAAAGCAAATTTCTGCAATTTCCACGGATTACCTCAGATTTGTTCATGTGTAATTGTTGTGACCACTGGAGCCTGTGTGTTTGATTGTCTTCTTTGTTCCCTAACCCTACACTTATGTGCTATAAAACATACCCTCACTGCTAACTGCTAAAAAAACCAAAAAACTATTATCAAGTTTGAAAATAATCCTCAGGCTTTGACACCACTGGGATGTGGATTATGTAACGGGACTGCAAATCAATATCAGGCAGCTGCAGCTGATATTTTATACATTCAGGTTGTGTTCCGTGTATAAGCCCACATGCAGAGACAAAACTCACAGCTGTGGATGAGACGGATAAGATTTAACTGATGATGAAAATGAGGCAGAGATTAAATCGATGCATGAATATTGATGAGGTGACATGTACGTGAGGAAGTATGGGTGTTGACTAAAAGTCGATCTTGGGTGAGTTTTACAGGGCAGTCAGATAAAAGATACAGCAAACACTCAGGGTGTGGGTGAAGTCTCCGTAGAGGAGCATCTCTCACTTCTCTTTGACGAGAAGAGACTGTATCCTTTATGAGAAGGTGTTGTTCTAAAGCGTACGGAAACTTGGCTGCGACCAAAATAGGATCATCGGCAAACCTAGAAAGTGAGCAAGAGCCACTCTGTCAATTTGGCTTTGAGCAGGATGTTTGACCCCCATTTCCTCTGGGAAAAACTCCTCAGCAGCCAACACTGATAGAGCTGTGGCTTCACAGGAGAATGAACATCAAACAGGTTGATTCTGACAAGTGAATGTGGACCCAGCAAAAATTCCCTAGAGAAATAAAAGACAGGGTGAGAGACAGTTGAGAGAGAGAGAGAGAGAGAGAGAAAAGCAAAGAAGGCCAAAAGGAAGGAGGTGTGACAAGTCAAATTAAGTTTTGATGGTGAGAATGAATCCAACATAAGTATGACTGCGCAGCAGGCAGGATGGAAGTATAACGTGATATTCATGCATCAAAATGTTCTTTCATCATCTTATTTTGTGAAGCAGCAGCTCTGGAGTCGGTTCCCAAACACGAATTGGGTTCTACACTAAAGACAAAATTCAATAAAAACATCCAGGAGATTGATATTTTAATGTTTTGTTCACCTGTGCTTTGATACAACAGTTGTCCAAATGAAATGAAACCTGCAAAAATCTTTGATGGTTCAATATTTT
Source organism: Seriola lalandi dorsalis (assembly GCF_002814215.2). Lineage (NCBI taxonomy): Eukaryota > Metazoa > Chordata > Actinopteri > Carangiformes > Carangidae > Seriola > Seriola lalandi. Next base: position 48,255 of record NW_019524973.1, on the reverse strand, counting down.
CTATTAAATTTCTAAAATATAATTTTCCCATTTCCAAGCAGGTGTCTCATACTTATCGCAGAAACAGGATAATACCTGTTCTTTTTCCAGGATGTCATGCTGTGGTACAAAATCTGCTGCAAAATGCTTTACCCTCTCTCTTGCTACAGGAGGTAATTTTCAGATTAAAAAAAGACTCCCACCTGTTTGAGAATGTAATGAAAATGTTTAGAGTCAGATTTTTGCAGCCAGGTAGGACAACAGGAAATCTTTCTAAACAATGATAAACCACTGTTTTGTCTTTAACTTCACTTAACTCATTCTGTTGTTCCGTATACTCCATATTACACATTTACTCCTCGCATTTTGTGAACTATATACTAATAGTATATTGTTTTAGCAGTCAATACACAAAGAAATCAACATCATCTTTCTGAAGCTGTTTCATTCATTTCTTTCCATCTGTGAGCAGCTTCTCCATTTCCTTTGTAAATTGCACTGTGGGAGAGTATCCATTAATAGCATGCTGTATTCAATATGCATGCTGTCTACTGTGAGAACACACTACATACCAAAAACCTACTGAGCATTACGATGTGTATTGATTTGGGACACTGTATGTCTTTGATTGTTTGTTGATTATTGTCTACTGTGTGTGTTTTTATTGCATTCTTAGATTTTGTGTCAACACTGCAAACTAATTTCCCTCTGGGATAATAAAGTTCATCAAATGATAAAATAAAATGTATTTTAATTAAATATGGTAATTGTTCTTTGTTTTGGAACTGAAATTAGTTAGTAACTAGCAAAATAAAGCAATTCCTCTCAAGTGATTTACTCCTGTACTCTTTAACTTTCTAAAATGTAACTTTTCTTGAACGTTTCAGTGGTCCGCCTTTCCAGCTAGGACATATGTGGCACAATGCCAGCAGTCTAAAACTGTAATACTTAGCAGATTAATGATAATTCTCTTACGTATATGCAGGTTCTGACCTGCTACACATTATGAAGAGGACTGACAAATTGCACTAATGATACACCTCTAAGCTGAGATGCTTTGCTGGCTTCTGCCTCATCTGTGAATGTGTGTGCACATTCCCTATCCTGAGCCTTTTATAAAGTCACTGCACCCTGTTCCCAGATGGTTTTACATTGGATTCTAAACTGTAATAGCAGCTCTCATTCTCCCAGCAGTCAGTGAAGGTGTACAGGAGAGACTAACATGACGAATTAATATATAGTATATACAGAACTCCCTCACCTGACCAAGTGACTGGATATCCAGTATTTACAAAATGCTTTAAGATTTATGCTACACGAGTTAAAAAAAGTAAAAAAAAAAGTAAATAAATTCTACATTATATAAACAATTACATACAGATACACTATTTTCTAATATGGTAATGACCAACAAGGTCCTGGAAATAAAACAGCCAAACAAGCAAGCATGTTAAATACTTGACTAAAAGGGAGTGAGCTATTTTGCCGCTACCTATTGGCCAACATCTTTTTTATTATATATCTTGAGGAATATAAATGATCAGATATCAGATATTGATTTACATATCTTACACACATTGATTCACAATGCATTGTGGGAACTGTTGGGTTTCTCTTTATAGTATTGTAAGGTCTTGACCTTAACTTGTAAAGTGCCTTGAGATAATGTATGTTATATTCAAATAAAACTCAATTCAATTAAATTAAAAAATTATTTACAACCTAAACCCTAAAAATACATAAAAATAAATTAAAGTAAAATTTGTGAAAATGTAAAATCGATAAAATATGATGATTGTTATATTTTTACAGACTGCTGTATCATTGGAATACGTGCATTTATTATTATAGATTTTGACAAAATTTTGTTTTTGTGTATCCTGAGCCAAAGCATGATGGGACAGAAGTGAAGCCAGCCAATTTGGTAGAATGTAAATATAAACTTAATGAAGACACTTTACATTACATTTGGTAAATTTGTTCATTCGTAATTCATAATCATTGATGCTTGAAAAAAAAATCATATGACACCGTTCCTCAGAAGTAAAAGAAAAGTAACGTGGTCGAGAATAACAAAGGAAGAATAAGTAAAACATCATCAGCATACAGAGAGATATGATGCTTTGTGGCTTTGCATGTTACTGGTGTTATGATTGATGCTATAGATGGATAATCTTACTGGATGAGTGGTTGACACTGATGAGTCAAATAGATTAGACAATAGAGGGCAGCTCTTTCATGTGCCTCATGTTATTCTAGTGGGACTTCCTACTGTATTTGACTGGCTAACAAATGCCACAGCAGACGGGAAGAGGGGAGACACCCAGACTGATCACAAATGTAAACCCAATAAAAAGGTTTGCAATATGTTATGGTTGTGCATACAAACACAAAAACATATGGTGCTAAATAAAGGACGTAATGACAGATGTACAGTCGGTATCTGGAGTCAGGAGCTGAACCATCCTGTTGTTATTGTTATTGTTGCTCCTGTGGTGTGTTCATTAGCCTGGTGCCCCTGGCGACTGTTCCGTTTTTGAGTCTTCTCTCCGCCTCCCTGCTCTCCCCTGCCACAGGCGCTGTCTTCTCTGTGGCACTGGGGGATTTTTACACTGATAAGTGTATGGGTGGATGATGATGATGCCAGGTCGGGGTGGTGAGGCCACAGAATTCATAGAAAATGCTCAGTGTTGATAATTGAAGTGAGGGCAGGGTAAAGTAAAAAGGGTAGGCTATGTTTTGTTTTGTTTTTGGATGTTGACAGAAACATTTGACTGGAATGGAAAAAGGATCAAATAATAACAGCAATGATGACAGCAATTTGTATTCAGTCCAGCTCGACTGGGTTCCCAAAGGGATAACAGGTTGAAATGTGTTTTACATTAAAAAATTAAAGCAGTGCATTCTCACTGTGGTGTATAATTTTTCAGTATCAAAAAACAGTAATTCAGCTCACACCTATTTGCAGTGAATATCATTGTAAGGCAAAGTGCTGTTTATTATGCACAACGAGCGAGAGTGTGTGTGCCTCTGATTATTCTTGTTTAATCTTCAAGTTTCCTTGGCTGAAGTCAGCATTTTATACCCCCACGAGAGAGTAGATTATGACGAAGAAACCTACTCCCCATTTAGAAAATGCAGCAAGTGACATTTTTGGAATAAATTTTGATTACTGTTTAAATAATTTAGAGAGAAAACATCATTAGTTATATCAGTATGATGTATTCATACTGGTTTGGCATACTGAGAAGATGAAATAGTCTGTTTTAAGGATACAAAATGAGTTCACAGAGACAGCCACATCACTACAACAAAGGCAGGTGTGGCAAGAAATGATAGCAGTCAGATGGTACGGTTGTAAACTGGACATTGGTTTAGCCAGATTATGTCAACCACTCAGATTATGTCAAGTTGCATGTCAACAGAAAATATGTATATCCTAAATGTCTAAATGTGTGCACACAAATATTGCATTAAGTACAAGGTTTAACCAGAAAGTTAAAGGAGTCCACTATTATTAGAATGTTGGCCAGCACTATGAAAATAAGACCCAAGTTCTCAGGAACTGAGAATTGTCATTTAATTTAAAAAAAAACTAAGATAAATTAATAAATAAAGCATGGAACATGACTTTATATCAAACAGACAGCTCTGGGTGAAAATGCCAACGATAGTTAATGTCCTGCCATTTTATAATTGTAAAATTTTCATTTTAGCAAGCTGTGCACGGTCAGTTCACACACACACACAGTGCTGAACTTCATCAGCCCTGAGAACAGCGAAGGCAAGGCACTGTTTGTTTTAGCAGCAGTCAAGGAAGGGTGAAGGGCAGGATTGAGGGCACTGAAAGCATTCAGCTGAGTTTGTATCTTCATGAGCAGTGCGAATTTATCAACTGCAAAATCCCCCTCCTGATACCAGTTGCAATCTCTGTGTGTAATCAAGACTTGGTTATGCAAATCCTCAATCCCTCAGGGTCACACAGCCCATGCTCCAGTGGCTTTAGTCAAGATGGAGCTACTCTTTGGATTTGGATTTCTCTGTTTGTCTTGACAATAATCTACAGATGCCAGACTGCTGTTACCACAAGCCAACAACAAAATTGACTGAAAATGAAAGGTACTCAGTTGAAAGTACATGAGAGTTAGAGGAAATCCCAGTGGCCTTGTATGTGAAATTTCCCTAGAGACAGAGAAGAGAACTAAAAAAATGGAAGGAAAGGATGAAATGCTTTTTTCTAGTAGACACAGTCAACTAATCACTTGTCTTAATTGCAGATAGAAATCTTATTCTAACACATTTAAAGGAAGTTATAGGCAACTTAGCAAAAAAGACTGCTAACAGGGGGAAACAGCTCGCCTGGCAACTCTAAAACTGTTATATCTCATTTGTTGGAAGGAGGATCTTTCTTTCTTAATCTTAGCTAGCTGTTTCCATTGTTCATGCTAAGCTAAGCTAACCATTTTCTGGATGTAACTTCAATTCTAACAGATATGAGAGTGGTATTGAATTTGTTATCTTTAGACAGGCTGTTTCCCTTTGTTTCCAGTCATTAATGCTAAGCTAAGATACCTAGCTGCTGCTTCATTGTACAGATATGAAAGTGGTATCAATCTTCTCATCTAACTCTTTACCAGAAAGCAATCAAAAGGGTTATTTTTAAGTTTTCTCTGCCGGCGAATGTGGTTTCGGAACGAGCGGGTGATGGTGATTGTCTCTTGGCAAGAGCTTCCGCCGTTGTGTTTACAAGACGCCCTCTGATCAGCACTATGTCTTCAGGGCAGATGGGAGGCTACAGTGAGTCACTATTGGAAAGTGATGAGACTTGCTGGTTATCATGCTAACTTCAGTAGAAGAAAAGACGTGATACAGACCCAAAATGTTGAAATATTGCTTTAAGCGTCAAAGCTAAGAAACTGTAAATCCCCAAATCCTAATTTGATATGTATAAAAAAAATAAAAACAAAAACAATACACTGACATTCCTGTCTTCCCTTTACAGCTCAGTGTACCTTACTGACCCCCACTGAGAGAGACGGAGACAGAGGGAGAGTATGACATGGCCCGAAAACATGCTGCTATTCATTTTCTATCTTGAGCAATTATTTCTGACATTGCACGTCAACTGTGACAAACTGTGACAGCTTGAGACATTCAGGACTGACAGTGTAAGCAACATGACAACGAGTGAACCTTGAGATGAAGAGAGAGGGAGAGACAGAGAGAGGGTAAAAAAGCAAAGTGTCATGAGCACACAGCCACACGGCAGCAGGGCATTAGTGTTCAAGGAGGTGAAGTGGACATAAAAGGGTGAGGAGGATGCTGTTGTTGGCGGAGGGAACCTCAGTTGTATGAACATGATGTGTTCAAGTAAAAACTGTGTGGAGGAAATTATGATGCATTGAAACACAGCAGGAGGTGCAGCCCACCCGCAGCGCTTTGTACTTTCATTTTAAGTCATGCGCTGGAGAGAAAAACATGAAGAAAACCTGTTATAATAAGGCTAAATCTAGTGTTAGACAACGTACTGAGCCAGGCGTACGTGTGTTCCTCATTCTCCCTTCATTGCTGTTTGAAATTACATTTCTGTCTCTATTGTTCAACAAGTTCTTCAAATTAAATGACAAAATATATCATTTGTAACTGGCCTTAAGAGCAACACATAGAAGTGTTTTCTGCTCTATCAGCAGAAAAGCATAATTTGTCTGTGCCTTACCATAGTATGGTTAAGTTTGGTTAGGCACAAAAATTACTTGGTTAGGTTCAAGGTTTGGGTTAGAATAAATACTTTCTTATGGTTTGGAGACCTTCGTCATCATCGTTACAATAACAAATCAGTTTAATGTAATAGAATGATCATGATCAGGCTTAATATCGTATTTATTATTCTATTATTTTACTTTGCGGTTAAATTGGGTTTTTGACGACAGTTTTTGGAAGGACTGTCTCATTTTTTTTCATCTTTTATAAAACACATTGTACTGCATCTTTTGCATGAAATGTGCTTTTATTATTCTGATTAGATATCTTAATGGGAACAAAAATTCAGTGAAGTTAATGAGACTTAATAAAGGCAACCATTTACTGCAACAAGTTACTGTGTTAATGCACTTATCAAAAAATCATACTAGTTCTATTAGTGAGGCGTATGTGAAACATTTTAATACAACAAAAGCAAACTAAATGGATTTGAATTAATAACATTACATTTTGTTCACAAATGTATCCAAATGCATTTAAATCTCTCTGTCTGTCCGTCTGAACATTCAGCATGACAAACTTTAGCCTGTGGTGAGTCTTATTAATAAGATAGACTTCCCTTCTTGTGACTCTGGTGAATACTAATGAAGAACAACTAATTCTCATTAGCCAACCTGATACTGTGCTGGTGGACATGTACAGGGCTTTGCGTCTGCGAGGTGAAAAGCAAATTTGACATTTTGAAGAAGGCTGATGGGAAGGAACAAGTACAAGTGTTCCCTCAGGCGGATCCATTTTCTCTAAGGTATCTGAGGTCAGACAAATTTAGAGCCTCCTATTCGTACAAAGGATAGCTCTGCCACTGTTTAACACCACCACTCTGCTAAGTTGTGTGGGTGCACGTGTGTGTGTGTGTATGTGTGTGTGTGTGTGTGTGTGTGTGTGTGTGTGTGTGTGTGTGTGCGTGTATGTGTGTATGTGTGTGTGTGTGTGTGTGTGTGTTTGTGTGTGTGTGTGTGGTGTGTGCATGCATGCATGTTGCTTCCATAGATTCGTGCAAGTGATAGATGTGTACAGTATACTACAAGAAATATTGATTTCAGTGTGTTTTTCTGTCTAATTTTCCTTTAATGTAAAATTAACTCACACATCTATGCCATAAAAAAAGCAAGGCAAATATAATCTCTGTATGATTCTTTGTGCTAAAGTTTCAGTATAAATTCAATCCAATTTCAGCACCACATATTTTGTAGCATCTTGATGGCTATCTAGTAGCTGTCTCCATATAAATCGCTTCAAAAACCAACAAAGAACACCCCATTTAAGATTTAGTGAAGGGTAGAGGCAGAGCTCTTTCATTCATACTGTTATGGAGCTCAGTCCGTGCAATGCAGAGAGGAAAAGAGGCAGGCAGGGTGGGGGAACATGAATTATTCAGCAGCTCTGCCACAGTGAGCCCTGGATTCCCATCCTCCTCCCCACCAGCCTTGATCCCAAAGGACCCTAAGTGGGCTTATAGTACAGCTCGATCAGCACTACATACACACTGATGTATGCACTCCACAGCAGGGAAGATCATATGGGAACTTCCGATCCTGAGGTGACTGAGGGGATATTGGCAGAAACCCACAACTGAAAATGCTAAAGCTGGAAATGCCATTTCCTGTCACAGTGACAAACTGAGTAAAGCTGCCCCTGCCCAAGTTCAACCCTTGAACTTGTGTACTGTATATTTAACATGCACCACACTAATGGGAGGCGCAGTATTTGGCACACCAGGAAGTTTAGGAAATGTATTGTGCTGGTTCCCTCAGTGTAAACTGTTATGGATGAGAGCAGTAGCTAAAAATGCTAATGTGCAAAATGAAATGCGAGCTAAGCAAACTTACTGAAACCCAAAAATGTTCAGTCACATGTCAAACAGATAAACGGACAGACACAAAAAATGTCAAGAGGGGACTGATGTCTACCTACCAAAGAGAGGACCTCCTTAACCTGCAGTGGAACAGTCTGTGATCATTCAAGTGTGTAATTGATCACTATATATGGTGTATGCAGTTTATATTACCAGCTGTAGTCGTGGCTACTTTAGTACTTTTTGGTTTTTTTTGTATAGTTAAAAAATTTTTCAACATTTTTAAAAAGATTGTCACAACTTTATATTTCAGTAAAACCTCAGCTGCTTGTGGTTTTCCATCCCATATCCCAGTGCTTCTGTCTATCTGGAGCGTCAGTTTGGGTAATGGACTTCATGATTCACTCATTCACCTCGTCAGAATCAAACTCACATCCCCAGAAATTTCAAGCTTCTCTCACACATCAAGTAACTTGTCTCCTGACTTCCAGAGAGAGACATAACAATTATTATTATTCCCCTAACCTTAACCATCAGAAATCAATGCTTAACCCCAGCCCTGGCCTCATCAAGCGGCCCTTTTTGGGTCAATGACCATTGTATTGTCTAACGGTCCTTTGCCAAAACTTTGCACCATGGAAGGGAATTAAAGAAATCAAAGGACAGCCATGCAAAGATAGTGGGGAGATAAGAACAAAGTGATCTGTCAGGGTGTTGGTGAAGCATGAATGAAGCAGCTGATGCCAGCAAATGAAAGCGCGCCCTCAGTGCTCCACCTGAGCACTGAACTCAATGCACAATGATTGTGTGGTGGAACATTACGATGGTGTATCAACTGTGGGTGAAGAGCCGTTCTTTGCTCCGTTAAATGCCAGTGACATCTAACTTCAATATTTCACCAAATAAATGGTTCTTCAATTGCATTTTTCATGCAGGCAAGAATAAATGGGTTTCCATCCACCTATTTTTATGTGCATTTTCAATTTGCACATACAAAAAAAACCTGAGTGGAAACATTGTAAAAGTTCCAAAAAGATTGAAAACAGTTTTTCTGCTTGGCAGAGGTGGAAAAGTCGGAGTATCATTAAAAGAAAAACGTAACAAAGTGCAGTTATTTGTGACTCAAGCTTACACTGAGGAGCCTAAACATAGCGACAGACGAAAACATAAAATCTGTGTGGGACAATAAGGACACTCTCACAACCCTTAAATTAATACATGAAAAAACATAAATACCATATTTCCATATTGTTTTCTACATTGTTTTCCACCATTCAAGGTTTTGCTGGTGCTCTTTTAATATTTTCTTCTTTAATTGTTTAGTATCACATGACTGGAGAATTAGCATCACTATTTATTTTAAACTATTTATTTTGATGCACTAAACTCTTAATATTTGCACAACAGTAGTGGAAATCTGGATATAATTTGTGCTACATTTTAATGGAAACCAAACTGACAAGGTAAAACTAATTTGCTAGTGAAAACTGGAACCAGCAGTCATCATTGCTGTAGTTTTAAATTTTTCTTTTGTTTTCAAGTCTCGGTTATTTCTGTATACCAGACAATATCCATGATTTAGCAAGCCAAAATAAAAAGAAAAAAAACATCCTTAGGTTTTAAATATTAAGAGCTTAAAGGGGCTATTCCTAAGCGGCAGTATGTGGTTTCTTGCCGGGAGTTGATGGTGGTGATTCTCGCTTTACAAGAGCTTCAGCCATCGTTATCTTTATAAAGCACTTCGACTTTAAGACTGATTGGAGGCTACAGTGAGTCGCTATCGGAAAGTGACAAATGGGTTGGGGCTAACTGCTTAGCGCGCTAACTTCAGTGGAAGAAAAGATGTGATACAGACAAGAGATAACATTGACGTTGCTTTTCACCGAGACAGCTCTTGGAGAGTAAAGGAGTGAAGATTGATGGTGAACTCGTAACGTAGACAGGCAT
>NW_019524973.1:32960-38754 GCF_002814215.2 Seriola lalandi dorsalis | reverse complement strand
GGCAGAAACCCACAACTGAAAATGCTAAAGCTGGAAATGCCATTTCCTGTCACAGTGACAAACTGAGTAAAGCTGCCCCTGCCCAAGTTCAACCCTTGAACTTGTGTACTGTATATTTAACATGCACCACACTAATGGGAGGCGCAGTATTTGGCACACCAGGAAGTTTAGGAAATGTATTGTGCTGGTTCCCTCAGTGTAAACTGTTATGGATGAGAGCAGTAGCTAAAAATGCTAATGTGCAAAATGAAATGCGAGCTAAGCAAACTTACTGAAACCCAAAAATGTTCAGTCACATGTCAAACAGATAAACGGACAGAAACCATCATTCATTTGACCCAATAAACACAAATTAGATGTGAAATAATTATTAACCTTTGCCTTTATCCTTTCTGGGTATTTGGGATTTTAAGTGCACAGAATGAGCTACAATTAAATGTGGTGATGAATTTCTATATACTGCTATAATTTCTATATAACTGACAACATTACAAACCCACAAAGCCTCTCTCTCACACACTTACAGACACACACACACACACACTTGCAAACATACATTTCTACCTTATCAGCAGTGGACTGTCGGACTAAGTTGAACATGTGTGCGCTACTATTTAGTCACTCTGAAATAATAATAATAATGATAATGATAGTATAACTAAAAACTGGTTTTGTAATTTTCTATTAAAAAAATGTCAAGAGGGGACTGATGTCTACCTACCAAAGAGAGGACCTCCTTAACCTGCAGTGGAACAGTCTGTGATCATTCAAGTGTGTAATTGATCACTATATATGGTGTATGCAGTTTATATTACCAGCTGTAGTTGTGGCTACTTTAGTACTTTTTGGTTTTTTTTGTATAGTTAAAAAATTTTTCAACATTTTTAAAAAGATTGTCACAACTTTATATTTCAGTAAAACCTCAGCTGCTTGTGGTTTTCCATCCCATATCCCAGTGCTTCTGTCTATCTGGAGCGTCAGTTTGGGTAATGGACTTCATGATTCACTCATTCACCTCGTCAGAATCAAACTCACATCCCCAGAAATTTCAAGCTTCTCTCACACATCAAGTAACTTGTCTCCTGACTTCCAGAGAGAGACATAACAATTATTATTATTCCCCTAACCTTAACCATCAGAAATCAATGCTTAACCCCAGCCCTGGCCTCATCAAGCGGCCCTTTTTGGGTCAATGACCATTGTATTGTCTAACGGTCCTTTGCCAAAACTTTGCACCATGGAAGGGAATTAAAGAAATCAAAGGACAGCCATGCAAAGATAGTGGGGAGATAAGAACAAAGTGATCTGTCAGGGTGTTGGTGAAGCATGAATGAAGCAGCTGATGCCAGCAAATGAAAGCGCGCCCTCAGTGCTCCACCTGAGCACTGAACTCAATGCACAATGATTGTGTGGTGGAACATTACGATGGTGTATCAACTGTGGGTGAAGAGCCGTTCTTTGCTCCGTTAAATGCCAGTGACATCTAACTTCAATATTTCACCAAATAAATGGTTCTTCAATTGCATTTTTCATGCAGGCAAGAATAAATGGGTTTCCATCCACCTATTTTTATGTGCATTTTCAATTTGCACATACAAAAAAAACCTGAGTGGAAACATTGTAAAAGTTCCAAAAAGATTGAAAACAGTTTTTCTGCTTGGCAGAGGTGGAAAAGTCGGAGTATCATTAAAAGAAAAACGTAACAAAGTGCAGTTATTTGCGACTCAAGCTTCCACTGAGGAGCCTAAACATAGCGACAGACGAAAACATAAAATCTGTGTGGGACAATAAGGACACTCTCACAACCCTTAAATTAATACATGAAAAAACATAAATACCATAAATACCATATTTCCATGGTAATGATTCTCGCTTGACAAGAGCTTCAGCCATCGTTATCTTTATAAAGCACTTCGACTTTAAGACTGATTGGAGGCTACAGTGAGTCGCTATCGGAAAGTGACAAATGGGTTGGGGCTAACTGCTTAGCGCGCTAACTTCAGTGGAAGAAAAGATGTGATACAGACAAGAGATAACATTGACGTTGCTTTTCACCGAGACAGCTCTTGGAGAGTAAAGGAGTGAAGATTGATGGTGAACTCGTAACGTAGACAGGCATGTAAACAGCTGTTAATGCTAACATTAGCCATGTAGCAATAGCAAAACTTACAAATCGCTCCTTTAGCAGTCAAAAACTAATCTGCTTCATCAGGACTGTGTGGATGTGGTTTGATCAGATTTTGACAACATACAGTTAATACCTCAGAGCTGCCGGCAGATTTTGAATCAAATGTCATTTCTTCAACGTTTCTTCAACGGTGGCTTGCCAACTTCAATCCAGTGACAAGAGCACAGATAAACCAGCGCAGACAGAAATCTCTCATGTGAAATAACCAAAACTGTTAAAAACTCTGACAGAAATTGGTGTGTTCATATAAGAACCCATCACTCATGGAAATAAATGTGCATATTAGACACAAATGCCTGGAGGAATATGGGCATGAAAGAGCAGGAGGTTTACAGTCTGTTATTTCTGACGTGATGAAGTCAGAGGCACAAACCCAGAAATAACATATCCATGCCCTGACACCACTCCTGAACTGCAGGTTCTCACCATCTCCAATCAGCTGTGAAAATAAGCAGCGTCTTGCCTTACCCGTGTCATCTCTTCAGATCAATACATCCTGTGGTATGTGTGTGATGGATGATCCCTACAATTAATCCAGTTTGATAGATGAACCTATTGACTCGTCACACGTATTCTGTGAGGCCAGCAGTTAGAGGAGCAGTGGGGACAGATGCGCTGCAGCAGCCTGAAGGTAGCTTGGGAAATAAACTGCCAATTAACAAAAACCACGTAAACAGTTAATATAAAGTATTTTGTTTTTCTCTTAGTGAAAAGCCTTGATTACGAACTGCAGTTGACTTATGGGCTCATCAGAGGGTAGTTAGAATTGTTTCTCTTGTTCCCTCCAACAATGCACATGCACACCTTTCCCAGCCTCTCACACATGTGCTAATACACACACACACACACACACACGCACACCCTCTCCCTCCTCCCACCTGTTCTTCACAGATCTGGTTTTCAATCATGGGGGTGGGGGGTTGCTCAGGATTGCGGAAGATCGTTTCTCAAACGCAACCAACAGTAATGCTCTGGCTTATTACACCAGCAGTGGGATTAAACTGGGTTATATCGATCCCAGGCTCACTGGAGCTTGTGGCTTGGACCAGAAGACACAAATCACCCAGCCATATCACCCTCAGAGAAAAGGATAAGGATCCTTCTGTAGCGCTGCTGACAAGTGGAGATAACACGTCTTAGAAAAAGCTCAGTAATCTGCTGAAATCATCAAGCGGGAGACTATACAGATGTTTTGTAACTGTGCTCCCTTTGGATGAACATATCTTCCAGGAAGATTTCACCTGAGAATCCTGAACCTATTAGGACCCTTGCTGCTCAGAGGATGTAGTGGTGCAGATAACCTTCCCCTTTTTCCTTTTGGGCTGCAGATAAAGACTTGTGTGTTTTGCCAGGAGCATGTTATTGATGGGCGCAGTTTTGTTTTTGAATGCACAATTAAAATTCCTCCAGAGAACAGAGAAAGTCGTCAAGCCTTAAAAACAGTGGACTGTGCAAGGCATTGATGCACTAAGGGGATATTTTGAATGTACAACCTGTGACATACTACAGTCCAACAGTCATGGAAAAGGTCCACAATCATCCCCATCCCCAAGAAGAGCAGCCCCAAGATCCCACATGTTAACTCCAGCCTGCTTCTGGCCTCCTCTTCATCTCTTGCCAGTGACTGTAGCCCCACACATACAGGTCTGCCACAATCCCCCACCCCCACTGCCCTTTTATGTCATTTTCAGGCACTTGACTGCTGGATTGATCAGCTAAATCTTTCAGCTCTGATAGAAATGACAAATTGTGGAGCCTCCAGGAAGTGACTGTGCCCCCACCCCAGGAAAAAAACCCACAAATTGTCCTTTTTACACTTATACACTGCAGTTTAAACAGACGAGATATAACGGGTCAATTAGAGCTTTACACGAGCTGGTTGGATGATTTTTTTGGCGAGCTGTGTTTCCTGTTTATTCTATGCTAAGCTATTCATCACCGTGCTGTAGTTTTATATTTAATGGACAAACATGAGAGTGGTATCAATCTTCTCATCGAAGTCTCTGCAAAAAGGTGAATGTGAATTTCTCAAAATGTCAAATTGTTCCTCTAGGAGAATTTTAATATCTATGGGCTTTCAAAACCCTTTTTCTGAACATACAAGGGGCAGGAAAACATGGAAAAAACTGGATAGTGGGAACAATGAGAAGGCTATTTCTCCTGTGTCTGACAGAAACCTCACACCTGACCTCACCGAGGCTGCAGTCAGTTCAGATTTTATAGATGTTCCACACTACAGTAGCTTAATCAGTTCTTTTTAGTGACCTAATTCAGAGCTGCCTTGTTCATGAGCTCTATCTAATGGGGACAAATCCTCTGATCCAGGTAAATCAGAGATGCAAGTGGGCGTCATGATTCTCCATAAGTCCGATCCAGGCTCTCCAGTTTACCAGAGAACATTATGTCCCATTCGTTACTGGTAGCGTCTGTATAAATAGCCTCTCAACATGAGTCAGGATGCACTTGCATTACAGATTGAGAGACAGCGTGACCCAGCAGGATGGTTAACGTTGATATGCTGGTTGTGTTCGCTGGCTTTTCAGTAGTTGTGCAGAGCAGCATGACGGCCTGTCTGCGTGTGCTCTCATTGGTTTCTGTCCTGCCACTTTAGAGACATTATTTTTGAAATGACATGTTTGACGATGGATGTTTTATTGGCAAGTAGAATAAGAACATACTTTAATGTGAAAACATCCCTTTAAGTTCACAAATCAAAGGCAATTACTCATTCTTCCTATTATTCATGTCAGCATGTGTAGTGCCACAGACATCATCTTCACATGAGTCACGATTTATTCACATATAGGAGTGGGAGACTGCATAATGCTGGGGGAGGACTGATGACAAAATTTGATGTGCTCTGGGTTTTCAACAAGCATTGGCTGACACAGGAACATTGGGCCTCATTCACCAACCATTCTTAAGAAGAAATTTCTTCTTAAAACCCACTTACGCACTTTTTTATGAAGAATCCGACATTCACCAATGTTTTCTTATTTGGGATTTGTTCTTAGGTAAGAACAGAATCTAAGCAGAGTAATACTCTTACACACATTTGAGTGCTGACATGTTTGAGCAAAATAACTGCTTATTGCATTTTATTCTGTTCTACAGTTATATAATTATGTAATAATTATAAAAATATATATAAAACTATTATTTTAATTACAATAATATATTTGTCGTTTTTAATATTTTAAAAAAAAACTTTTGTTATTTTATAAAGCATTATAGTCCTTTAAAATAAATGAACACTACATTAACACTTAACCGCTTGTTTGCAGCTCACCTCCTGCAGCAGTACTTCCATTTCAGAATTACTAAAGTTCCTTTTGTGTTTTGATTCTGGTGCTCCGTCTTTAGATTTTCGTTTTGGCATTTTCTCAACTTTCCCTTACGGCATCTCTTTGTGACTTCTGTCTCTGTCTGCACACGACCCTTCAGTCTCATTCAGTCGCCCTTTTAAGATCGTTTTCGGGTGTTTCCCTGTGCTAATTAGGGCCAACTGGCACCCACTTTCAATTTAGGAGGAGATTGGCATTCATCAATCTAAGAACACAGGTGCGGTTTAATAACACGTTCATGAATCTGACGTAGAGTTTTTTT
>NW_019524973.1:0-32756 GCF_002814215.2 Seriola lalandi dorsalis | reverse complement strand
AATATCCAAATTACAGGAGCTGTAATGTTTTTGATAAAGGTAAAATGTGTCACAACATTGTTGTGCATTGTGAGAGCCATTAGGATTGTGCTGCTCAAGAGACATCCTGGCCTACAAATCATATTCTCCAGACGTTTGGTACAGACCCCAACAAAAATCACATCATCATCATAATCATCATCATCATCATCATCATTTGAATTTTTTTTTTAGTGAAATTGAAATCATGACTGATATCGCAATTGCAATATCTGCCAAAAATAATCGCAATATGATTATTTTTTTTGCATATTGTGCAGCCCTACTTTAGACAGAGCCAGGCTAGCTGTTTCCCCATTTCTTGTCCTTATGCTAAGGAAAACCAAGACATACTAAACTAAGCTAAGCTAAGATTATATAAACTAATCCTCTCATCTTACTCTCAGCAAGAAAGTGAATGAGTGTATTTCCCAAAATGTCAAACTATTTCTTTAACATACGGAAGAACAATATGAAATATAATACACACAATTGCCACAAGAAATTCAGTACTCGAAGCAAAGTTAACTGACTGAGTTCATACATATTAAATGTGTTAGAGGGAGAAGGAATTTAAAAGCCCAGAAGCCTTGTAAAAGTTATGTTTTCTAGATCAGATTGCAAACCTGCGTGAAAAACAGCCTGTTCTACATGACAGTAAAGCAAAAAAAGAAACCATCCTTTCATTAGCCCTATCTCTAAAGAGGAACGACAGTGCAGCTCATTACAGGCACATGATGTTGACATTTCCCTGCAAAATTTCTGTGCAGTGTGGAGCCAAGGTCTGAATAATGAATACAGATCTATTAGGCAGCCTTGATGCCCTTCTCCCGACAGGCAGACTGTGTCCTCGCCCGGCCCGCTGGAAAGCAGGCCTGCAGATTGTTCACTGATTTCAGTGCTCGACTCTGACTACAGTCTTCACATCCACACGGAAAACAGCACTGCTGTGAACAACAAATCACTCCTCTTTCACCTAAGAATAGGAAATTATACTCTACTATATTGTGATTATAATACTGGGCATTTGAACTGTGTCAACAGTGACAAGTAACCCTCATTATAGTTATATGACAAGAAAACCATAATGATAATGGTCTTTTACCATTAAATAGAGATTGTCAGTAACTTGAGGTAAAAAAAACCCACAAGATTAAGTCTAATAATCCATCGAAAAATTCCTAAAGGGCAAAGTTATGTCATAACATCAGCTTTAAATCATCAGTTTAAGTTGTGAGTGCAGTTAAACTCTGTACTAACTGCATCATTATTGTGACAGAGTGTCTATCACCTCAGGCAACTTTCACCCAAATGACATTCATCCATAACCACAGCCTGTGCTCTGAATGTTGCACTGTGATTTCTGAAATTGAATTTTCCCAGGCCACAGATATCTAATAACCTTGCAGCTAATGACAATTGAGTCAGAAGAGATGACTGACTGAATTGCTTTGTATAGGCTTTAGGTGTTTCAAAATTCAATATCCATTTAGTGAATATTTGGGACTTAGAGTATATGAACACGATTTAAGACTTTCCTTTCTCAGGAGGGAAAAAGGGAAGCAAGTCTCCACCTCTCTGACCTAGACTTAACAAAAGCTGAAAAATATAAACTTCACACGTAGTATCAGTGCACTCATACTGAATTACATTATTTTGTGTTCATGTTATTATGTCCATCCCTTATAAGTTATAAGGAATACAATATAAGGTTTATGTGATAAAAGCAGCAAATAACTGAACAATAAGAACAGGGACGGGAATTTATTGCTAAGCTTTCCTGAAAACTATGGACTACGCTGCACTAGTCAATATCTATGTTAAAGATTCTCCTTTAAAGGACCATATGCACTATCACAGTTACTGAATTTACAAGTACTTTAATTCTTGCAGACAGTAGAGCTTTTTAAAACATTTGCTTACATGGTTTAATTAGATGATTGTTGACTATGTTATTATGATATTGTTGTTATTTTGCTTCTAAACTGTGTTGCCCCTTCCTGTTGACAAAAAAATTCACTTGAAAAGCTCATGTGAACAGTTTGTAGTCTTATTTTGTCATAATGGGGTTACGGACAGTTTCTACATCCCCCTTTATGTTGCTCCAAGTAATTAGGTAAATCATACCCACGTAGAATATGAAAACGACGCTGCAAAGAACAATGTAAATGTTGTTTTGCAGCACCTACCAGAATCCATAAAACAAGTGGTGAAGTTTTCATCTTATTTCAGACAAAGATGTGTGAGAGAAGAACAATATATTTTGGGCATCAGACAGGCCTTTAGTAGTGTCACAAGTTTACAGTCCAGATAAAGGCGATGCTACATTAACCTCAGGTGTGTATGGACACCACTGTATAAATTTATATGTGACAGCCAGTTCAGCCAACCTGAAACGCTGCATCAGTGCAGCAGAAACACAGAGGGAGAAAATTCCTGAGACGTGATAGAGCTGAAATCTCATGTGACACAGTGTCCTCAAACACAACATCAGGCATTTTTGTGATTTTAGGCTGATCCATCTTTGCTGATACATAGATGTCCAATAATTTAAAAGTAATTAGGGCCACAACCAATATTTATTTTCATGAATGTGCCATTTATTTATCTTGATTAACCGATGAAATGCCTTCACCTATGACACCAAATACTCATGTTTAAGTATTTTGAACCATCAAACATTTGGCATTTTTGCTTAAAAATGATTAAAATGATTATTCTATTATCAAAACAATCGTGTGTGTCTCATTTGAAAAGGACTTATCCGTGTGCTAGAGCTGGACAGACTGTCCCACCTGATGCTGCTTTTTTGTACAGTTTTTCATTACTGGAGTGCAGCGCTGGCGTGAGCGATGACTTAAATCAGCTTCATACAGCCCAGTAAAACAGTAAAACAGATGGTTTGGGAGGAGTTCGGGTTATTAGGTCAGTGTGGGAGGACAGGGAAATATATGCACTGAATGCAGCTTTTCTTGCTTTCAGTACAGAGCACAGTGAAGTCTGCACTGTCCTTGCTTTGTTATTCCAGTGCAGGTGAACGAATATAATGCCTACAGGTGCTCAGATACTCCTTGAAGACGAGGCAGACACGGCTGAGATGACTCACTGCTGAAAGATAAATTTTGATTTGTGGATGTGTATTGTTTTCCCTTGAATGAAGATCGTCTGTGTATCTTAAAACAAGAATTGTTGGAGCTGGGTTTGATGCCAACAAGAAAATGAAGACAGAAAAAAGAACAGGACAAAGGCAGAGACGAGTGAAGAGATATGAACAGCAGGTGGCGAAGAATGACAGACTGAATAGAAGATATAAAAAGGAAAAAAAATATGAGGTATCTTGTCTGGGATCCTACACATCCACACGGACACACGTTCTCATAGTAATTATGTCTGTTGACGTCCCTATGGTCCAGAGGTTTCTGCAGCCATTTTTAGTCAGGCCCTCTTGTCTCCTTCACACAGAGAAGGAAGTGCACGGGATGCAGCCTAAAGCATCTTTTCACTGAACAGCAAGGAGATCTCCCAAAAATTGGTTTGGGACTGTACAAAGAAGACCCCCAGGCCTCATCTAGCAGCAGAGGTGGGACCACAAATAGTGAGCTTTGGGGGCTGAGGTAATACGCTCTTCATTAAAATGCATCAAAATAATGCTGTTACACAAGAGATGCTCAACTGCTGCAGGCTGTTTAGCATGTATTATAGAGGAGACAGTCAACAGAGGATTTCCCTCTCATCTTTTTTTTTTTTTTGGCTTTTAATTCATCTTCAAAAAAACAGATAGGAGCGACTGGTTTCACTGTAGCAGTGACTGTTAAAGATGAAGGTTTAAGGTTTTGCTTTTTGGAGAAACAAAGCAAAGATTTTGTCTGTGGCACCACATGTACAAGTGATGCAGAAGTGTAAATGTCTGCCACAAGAAACAAGAGCTAAAAAAATACATACTCTTCTCTCATTTAATGTTTCAACCAATGAACAGCATGCTTACTTTGCAATAGTTTTAGCGTTTTTGTGCGTCAGTAGACCTGGATATTCATTGTCCCAAGAGGACGTTTACTATTATTTTTGGTGATCTACTGGCTTTTGGTCTAGAGAAACCAACAGGCCAAATCTTTCACTTTCAGAAAAAAAAAATTGCTGTGAAATTGATTAAACACATCCCAGATAGCAAAATAAATCTGGTTCCAGACTTGGCCACATGCTTGTTTTCTTCTGGTCCAGTGTATGTCTGGTTCCATGACTCAAAACTGGCCCATATACAGCATGATTGTAAGATGCTGCCTCCACATCTGGACATCTAGTGAACATAAAAAATCTTCCAGCTGTCAGTCAATACTGGAGGATAATAACTGGACTCTAGCCTAGATGGGAATGTGGATAGAAGTGGAAGTATATGGGCCAGACTTGGGCCAAGGAACCAGATATATGTTGGGCCGGAAGTTTCATTTTGCTATCTGTGATCCTCAGGCTCCTCAGAGGATGGATCATTTCCATTTTAGGAACCTCTCGAGTCTTCCTCTTGTACCACCCTGTAGCCAAAATTTGAACTTGGCACACTATAAATCTCATAATCTAATGGCCAGGCCACCATGAAATTAACTGAGAAAGATTCATGCTCCAGGGAGGGTAAGTAGCCCTTTCAATTTGCTGCTGGTTTTAATCCAACATTTTCTTGGTGTAATGAACAATGCATTCTCTCGGAGCTGCCATCAGGAGTTTTGAACTTAAAAAGCAGATGCCTCTCACTTAATGAAAGTGAAGATTGATAACAGACCCATATTTTTTCATATGATGAAAAGTCTCTGCACATTCAAGAGAGACATAACATTATTTACTAACATTATGGGTGGAAGAAAGTTACCATTGATTTCTTTAGTACACGACCACTTGACAAAGGCAGGATGATATAGGAAAAACACACCAATAGTGACTCTGAATTTTACTTAGGCGGAGCCCAAATAAAATTTTACCGTGTTCGCCACCTTAGCTTGCTAACATTTGATTAAGAGCACTATACAAAGTACAGCTGAGGTTATGTCCCGTAATATGTTTTCATTTAAAAATCTGTCCATGTGTGCATTTTAGCTCTGTATCAGAAATAATCTTCTTCCATAACACACATGAAAACACATGTAAGATGACCATTCATGTACACTGTGTAAAAGGGCAGGTGTGTGTGGATCCAAATGCAGAGAGAGTCAGGCAGAAGTACAATGTCCGAAATCCAAATCTTTAATCCAAGAAACGTAGCAGAGGTCAAAATACCAAAAAGACAGTCAAACCAGGCAAAAGGGCAGATCAGGAACAGGCAGAATCGAGGGTCACAAAAATACCAAAAAACAGATCATACACGGGGAATCAAACAGGACTTAAACGCGAGAGAAATTGAACACTAGGGTAACAAAGACAATCTGGCAAAGACATGAGAAATGAGGCGGGGTTTAAATACACAGGAAACAAGACACAGGTGAAAGACATTAGGGCAGAGACAGCAATCAAAACAGGAGAGAAAAACCAGGAAGTAAAACAAACAGCAACACAACAGAACCAAGACTTCAAAATAAAACAGGAAATGCCAATAAAATGAATACAGATCCTGACACACTGGACATAGGTGTAACAAATCAGGGAAGGATACGTCGTGACTTATAAGACCCAATCAGGGAGTGAACGTGTGTGTCTGCGTCCTCGTTTCTCGTCTGATGAGACTAAAATGCAACTCCAGAGTTTTCAAACTAAAACAGGACCTGCAGGGTTTCCAAAATTCTCTGTTTTAGAGGCTTCGAAAACTCCGCTGTAATGTGGATGCCAGACAGAAAAATAGCAAAAGTAATGTGTTTTAAAGCTAAGCACATAGGCTGATGAGCATGTCATTAGGTTTGCAGGGGTCATAATGGACAAATTGAAATTTTGACCTTATAACTTCATCACAATCCATCCAATACTTTGCAAAAAGTCTAGACTTCATAAGAGGTGATAATAACCAAATTAATTAGAAGATCATTAGTGTCAGTTGGCTTTGTTCCATGAGAACCATGAATGTCAGTGCAACAGTTTCATGGCCAGTCCAATATTTGTTAAGATATTCAATCTGGCCTGATTAGACTGTTCCAGCATGGCTAAAAACATTTGTTCCAGCACCTGTTGAAGAGTTTTTCTTAATCACCAGGAGTCTCCTAAATTGTTCTTTCTATTCTGTTCTATGTTTTTATGTTAACATAACAATCACAGTGCTTACTCCCATACATACATAAACCATTTTTAAAGTTATGACTATATTTGAACTTTCTGCTTTGGTGGTTCGGTCTCAGCGCTTCCATCCATTACCCCGGTGGGATCCATGATTTCACTGGCTGGAGTCATGCGGCTTCACTCAGCCGTAGACATCAAATCCCCTCACATCAGCAGTGCCTAAGGCGAGATACAGCCAAACACAAATCGCTGATGGACACGGAATGACTAGAAAGATGGATGAGGCTTTGGGAGGGGATGGTGTGTACAAAGCAGCCGGGGTTACATCGAGCACACGTAGGCTAATGAGTGGAGGTAAAGTGTATGATTAGGTAGAAATACTAATATATTCCCTTGGACTTGAATTAAATTATTTTTTTTGTGGTCTTTATTACAAAATAAAACCCATGCACATTCCCCTTCCCTGTTATCTACTTCACAGAAGAGTATATTATTAATGCTATGAAAATGAGCAGAGGTCCTTAAAATCCCTCACAATTATTCCAATGTGGTTTTGGATTGTAATGCATTCACAGCGGCCAATTACATGCAAAGTAAAAAGGGTGAAGGCGTCCCCCCCCCCCCCCCCCCCCCAGCTGTTAAAGGCGGCATAGTAAGCTGCAGCATTATATGGTGTGTGAGAGGATGGAGGAGTAGTAAGGAGCGCATTGGACGGTGGGGAATGGTCACATGACAGTGACAGCATGTGCGATTTAAAAGAAAGGAAAAGAGAGATTTGAGCATCAGATGCGGGTTGATACGTAGTGAGGATCTGGACCTGGACCTGGACCTGGACACCGCCACCTCACCGGGCTGCTGAACCGGGACACCAGCTCAAATCCGCTTCTTTCTTCTTTTTTTTTTTTCCGGTTCCACGTTTCATCAACAATAATCTCCTCCCTTCAGTTTGTGCAAAATTCACAGCACTGACCCACCTTTGTTTCGTTCATCACCATCACAGCAACGAGGAAGCGCGTCCACACAGGGCACCTCTCATCATCCTCCAAAAAGGTAAAAGAAGGTAACTTTTTTTTTTTGTTTTCTTTTTTTTTTTTAAGGAATCGTTTTACACGTAATTGTTATTGTGTAATCTCGCGATTTTCTGCGTGCTGCAAACCCAATTAACAACCGGATTTACACAATTTTTTTTTTTCCCCCTTGCGATATTTTAAACAAATCCCATGCATGGTGTGGCTGAGCATGTGCACCTGACAAAGAGAGAGACAGTTAGAAATGAGAAAACTGCGCCAACATAGTGCAGCACTGTAATTTGCAAGGGTTTTTTTCTTTTTTCTTCTATGACTTAAGGTTATAGGATTACTTACTCACAGTTCCTGCAGCAGCCTAATTAAACATGTGATGTGTAATTAATTCTGCCAGTAAATACAGTCTTCAAATAACTTACTAGAAATACATTCAGCTGAAATGCCTTTACATGCAGAGGCAAGGACTCTTTTCTTCTTCTTCCTGTTTTAGCTCCTGTATTACTGACATGTGTGTTTGAAACTCAGGACAACTCACTGCAGAGAATGTTACCGATCTTTCTTTTGAGTTTTATTTTTCTGTATTTACCTGTAGTCACATGTAACTATATTCAGTTAACAACAATGTGTTGGTTACAGAATTGAGCTTTTGTTTTGAAGGCGTCCGACTTGAGTCCTATCTGTGGAAATGTGAATTTGACAGTCTTGCCATATTGTGGTGCCTCTGAGCAAGGCACTGAACAGCTGGTGGGAAGCTGTGGAGGGTGCTTGGCAGCTGCTGTGTGAATATGTTTGGGTGGATGTGCGGGGGCTGACTGTTTCTTTAATGTAGGTATTTGATGGTTCATACGTTTTGGTGAATTGTGGACAAACACAGAATGTCTCTCACGACGCTTCTCTTCCTCCGTTGATCTCTGCAGCATTTGGCTCCTGCAGATATTTCAGTAGTTTTCTGGCAGCTAGTTTGTCCCATCAGAAAAATGAAGGAGAGAGTTGATTCAGAATTAATGTAATCGCTTCCAAAGTCAATCTGGGGTCGGTCAATGTGACTGTCTGCATCTTAATGACGACCTGCACGGTCAGGGATGCAACCATCATCCTGGGTGTCCTGGACGCCCAGCTGGCTGCAGACGCATACCTTAACCTCGCTGCACATTGGGCAGACCAGACCATCACCTTTACTGAATGTCAAACCTGCTCTCTTCTTCTGCCAACTTCTCCTGTACTTTTCACAGCACAATTATGAACAGGACTTAAAACTAACTTTGATCTCTGTGGCTTTTTTATACGTTGCTAAATGGAAGTAGTATGGTGCAATCCTGTTATGTTCATGCTCAATCTCCTCCTGCTGAGGATTAACTGTATGTGTCAGTCAGATAGGTAAAATGTTGAAGAATTTGCAAATTGACCGAATTATTCTGGATTATAGAAACGAAGATTTAAGATTTGATTGTATACATCAGAGCAGTGGAGTCTTGATCATTTGTTTCCATTAGAGGAGACAGACAGTTGGTAATGAGAGCGTTTGGCTCCTATTTCTTCAACACAAAACAAAACCTTTTCAAAAACAACATTAATGCAATCATTTGATTGTAATCTCAGTTTCACAGCTCTCTAACTAAACACACATTTGACTCTGTATAAGAGTTTTCACTGTTTTATTTGCTGAAAAATGCTCCCCTTGGTCAGTGGAGACCATTTGTCAACAACAGCCATAAACTATTCCCTAATCTACCATAGGAGTAGTTGAGAATCTTTTATCTGTGTGTGATGTGTGTTTAATAGTGGCCTGACCAAATAAAATATTTATTTCCTACAGCATATTAACTATATCTGTTACCAAGGAAACATATGTACGGTAGCCCTTAAGCACAAAGCACATACAAGAGAAAAAAGCACAAACATTAAAACCTTGGTGTTGTCCTTAGGGGCCACCGTAGCTATGAAGCTACCACAGTAAAAGGATCTGCTTACAATGTTCCTAAATTACACATTTGAATATTGAATTACAACATTAAACACATTGCCTTACCCCCGCTCCCCCCAATGGGCATGTACTGTATAAAATGATAACTTGGATATTAAACTGTGAAATCATGTATATGTGATTTGTGAATCCTCCAATCACTTTCACCCAAGCAGCTTGTTGCTTTGTGGTTCATGTGTTGAATGTACAGTTCCTCGTGAAAGAACGCCACTTACAGTAACATCAAAGTCAGACGTTGAAGTTACCAGCCAGTAGCACTGAACTTGTTTACACGGGGAGCAACGCAACCAGCGCTCTACTAAAATATATGTGTATGATCTTACAACCAAAAGATTTTACAGTATAGCATTAAAAGATTTAAATGATGCAGCTCAGAAAACATCATGTCTCTCCGCAGTTGCTCTTGCGGCCTAAAAAACACATTGATGAGACTCACAACAAACTCTGCAAACTTTTTTTTTTCCTTGAATGAAACCTTAAATTTGTGCTGCTTTTTATAGCCTCTCTTTTGTTCTTCCTGTTAACATTGCAGCGGATATGCTGTTGCCTCTCTACTCACGTCTTTAATTTAAGGGCCCCCGATAATGTGCTTCCAGTAATCCTTAAGGCTTTCAGTCTGCAGTTTCTCCTCTGTTCAGGCATTATTCCAGGTTAACATTCACCTCGTGGACTTTCCATACACGTCTACACATCTGTCCTTAAAACAAACAGAATTTATACCTCAAGTCATGTAGTTTTACTCAACAATATTCCTATGTAAATATCCTTCGAATGACCTACGGCCAGGAACTGCTCGTAAGCCTCCTTTAATGTCTGTATAAGAAATGCTACTAACCCTTAATGGCTGTAATAAAAGATGTTAAATCATAAAGGGGTATTTTGCTGTTAATATAAGCAGAGTGCAGTATGTGTATAAGAAAATTCTGAATATTACGCAATGTTATGTAAATTGACGGTAAAAGAAAAGGTCTGTACATATTGTGAACAGTAAAAGGTGCAGAAATACTGCTGCCTTTGCTGGTCTGCAAGAGTTGGAACATTCAAGGATGTTGCTCTGTCAGAGTGAGCTGCCTTTGAAAGCAGCTGTAAAATACAGTCTCAAGCTCTGCCATATAAAAATGGTGAGGGATGCAATTAAATTTCCTCTCCAGACATGTTCTAAACTATCTAAAAATACTCTGTTATGATTAATATACTTCCTCATTGAGAAAGCTGGATCAGACCTTGTGTCCCGACTACCACCGCTGCTTGCGCTAGGTTGACAGGTGAAACATCAGTGCGTATCAATATGATTAGTGGAGGAAACATCAGAGACTCAGCCACATGCTTGAGCCTCAGTCAGATCCGCACTCAGGAGTTCCTGAGCAGTTTGTTGTGCAACAAAATCGGCGACTAAAAGACGTATCAGAAAGGTAAGCGTAGTTAGCATCTTTTATTAGTTTACGCAGTTTGTTAGCTCACATCTGGCAGTGGCTGATACAGTGTTGGTGGCTGCGCTAATGCAAACTCTTGCTCTCTCTACTGACAAGATTTTGGATTTATTTAGCCTGCTCCTCGTCTACAGGATTGGTTCCTAGGTTATATGATGTATGAAACCCTGGCTGTCCCAATCTCTTTTTAGAGACTGTCATTGCAGTGCCCAGCGATGGCGTTGGCGGCTTATTTCGCTCCTGATATGTTTTGTATTATATAACAAGGTTAAAAACTTTCAGGGGAGTCTTTAATAAAGATCAAAATTGAGGTCTCTCAGAGGTCTTAACTGACACACCACTGATCTGATTTTGATGAATCTGGGAAGACAGGTGCCTGTTGTTACCAGCTGGCTGGAGGGGTTCCTCCATTATTCATGGGGGATGTCAAGTTTTTTGTTTCCTTTGTCTTTTATTTTATAGTATTTATAATGGCACAGCAAACCTAGGACTGGAAGACATGCTGTTGTGCTGAGAAAGGCACCCCTGCCGTGAAAAGAACCCCCTTACGGTTTGGTTCAGGCAGGAAGAGTGATCATTGGTTAGAATTAAAAATGCATCAAATGTATAGCATGTAATATATTGCTTTTCACCGCAGGGATGAGTATTACAGCCCAACACATGCCAGAGTCTGTCAGGGCATTACTGGAAATCATTGCACTTAACTTTAAATCCTCGATCAAACAGATTTTCTTGCTCTGCAGCAATGCACATCCAGAATCTTAGCAGGACTCTCTGTGGTTCTTTGAGTAGTTGTTATTCTTTCACTTTCATTTTTCTTCAGCAACTACTTCTTTGTATGTATCAGCTTTTATCAGTGTATCTGAGAAAATGTAGGACGATCCACAGACTGTTTCAGGATACACACTGGGTTACAGTGTTCCTGTTTGTGTGAGTGTGGAACAAAAAATTGTTTGTAAACCATGAAAACATTTACTGCCTTTTCGGTGAAAAGGTAGTGACTGCCTATTCTGTGTTTTCTTGAGTACCACCTGGCATAGAGGTAGAGACACTTTCCTCCATATTATACGTTTGAAAAACGGAAAGAAAGGAGGGAAGGAAAGAAAGAAAGACAAAAAATAAAAGAAAATGTCTGTATTTATTTGTTGGAATGCAGCCTGTGTTTTTTATGTATAGTAGTATGCTGCATGTATCAAGGACATTAAACACATTATCATGCTGGACTCAGTCTGTCAGATGTTGTAAAGGTCTTTGAACGTGAATCTGTTTTTGTGACCAACAAGTGACCTATCTCATGCCACACATCCACACACACACACACACACATATACACTCTCTCATGTGCCTTCCTGCACATACACAAGCATAATTTTTGATTTTCAAGTTGACTCATGTTATAGCACATTGCATCAAACAAATCTCGTAGTTTGCCTCATTCTGTCGGCTGACATTGATTTTCATAAAGGGTGAAAAGATGAAAGAGTGGATTAGTTAAGCCTGTTAGCCTTAGATGAGAGAAAAGTGAAAGGGAGATAAAAGAATGTACAGCTGCCACTGTAGACATGCTGTAAATATAAAGGGTATATGTTGGTTTTCATGTCATGTTTCTATGTTTGCATATTTGTGCCCACCGCCCCATGTTGTGACTATGAACTTGTGTTTTCCTTTGTCTCTTCCTAAATTTGGCCATCTAAAGCCATTACCTCCATGTTCACTTTTCCTGGAGATAAAACAGTGCACAATAACAAGACAAATCACTGTTTGCCTTACAGTAATGATTAATGAGTTCCCCCACTGATTCCCCTGAAGGAACCTCCCGCTGCTATACCGAAGCAGGATCAATGCCCCTGTTGTACAACAAAAATCCATTACTTCACAGCACTCTACTACAACAAAAAATGTGAAGAGGCCAATTCATAGTGGTCCTGCCCCATGTATGTTGTAAGGTACAGCGAAATGGCCTGCAAGCTTCAGAAAAAGCCGTCTCGCCCCTGTGCAACAACAGAAGCTACTGACGCAGACTGTAACAGATGTGCTCAAATGTCTGTTTATTGTTTTGAAGAATTACCATCCAGCAATTTCCTCGCACACATTTAAAAAAAGCACTATTTTGTTATTTCGAAGATGATGAATGTTTTACACCGACATCTCCAATAAACAGATAACTGACATCTCAATCCAAGTGGGATAATTTAAAGTTGCCTGAAGTGTAGGGTAACTTTTTTTAAAAAAATACAGATATAAGCCTGATTTAATCACAATTGAGATATATGTCTATATACAGTTTATGGTCAAGAATCACAGAATCTGCAAACAGTCAAAACAACATGAATCCAAACATGGTACAGGACTATACCTCTGACCCAGAAATGTACAACAGGCTATCTGTCCTGTTAACCAATATGTTGAACCACTCATTAATTCACCACTCCCTACTCACTATGTATGGATGATATAATGAGCTCAGCAGTGAAATGAAAAACACAAGTTGTGTCTCACTAGGCCTTATTTTCACAGAGATATACATATGTTGTTTGGTAATCAGCTATGGGCTCAATTTAACAATAACACAAACCTAGTTTAAGTATAGTGTCATAATACAGTATTATTGTATAAATATATAATATTGCGTTTATGTTCTGTTAGAGACACATTTGAATAATTTCCACTGACATGGTTTTAAAGCTGTTATTTTTGGGAAGCATGCCCTCTAACCCTCCTAGCAAGCTTAGCTGGTGAACCTCTGGTTGTAAAAGCCTGTGTACAGCCATGACTGTGTTATGGTGTATGTGGTGAGTGTGTCGATCTACACTCAAAACACATAATGGCAAAGTGAAAACATGATTTTATAATTTTCTCCTTTAATTAACTAACTAACTTTACATTTATTCAACTAGA
Source organism: Seriola lalandi dorsalis (assembly GCF_002814215.2). NCBI lineage: Eukaryota > Metazoa > Chordata > Actinopteri > Carangiformes > Carangidae > Seriola > Seriola lalandi. Next base: position 19,212 of record NW_019524973.1, on the reverse strand, counting down.
TTCGTTAAGATACATGCTGTTTGTGTTTGACTCTTTTACTTCATTGAGGAAGGTTTCCAGTTTTTCACTGGTGCCTTTTTAAATTAGTTTTATTCTAACATAAATGCAGGTGAGTGAATGTTACAATATTAGAAAGTGTACTCGGTGGGAGCAGCATTTGAAGTTGTGTGTCTAAAGACTGTTCTCGACTAGTCTCCACAATTACAGACACCTATGTAATTGACCGTAATAAGGTGTCTGAGTGTGACTCCATTATATTAGCCACCTGTGCAGCTCTGTCTGTCTCCTGAAGATGCAAGTCACAAATCCCTAGTTCTAACCCTGCAATTGTTAGACCACAGACAATGGCTCCTCTGAAGCTAATAAGCCTCATTTGTTCCCTTTTGCACATAAATGTCTCTCTTATGTTATTTAGGATCTTAGTTCATTTACTTTCACCAAATGCAATAATATTTGGATAAAAGATTGGTTCTGCCTTTGCTCATGTGTTTTTTTTCCTCCATATTCTTTCTCCTTATTTTTGCAGTTTTGCTTTGTCACTGTTTTTATATTTGCATGTCTGTTTTAGAAATAATGTTATAATGACACACAGTGCAGATAAATCAACAGATGGGATAAGAAAGAAAACAAGCAAACAATGCAACAATTCCTCCAACCTGAACAACCATATATTGTTTTTTTTAACACTTTTATATTACCCATTGAAGGGTAACGCCCCTACAGCGGCAGATATGTCAGACCTTGGTTGTCATGGTTGCAGTAATGAATACATGGACTGTACTGAGAGCGGTGCACCTACCATCATCGCCATGGTTACTATGATAATGGTCATGGCTTGGTTAAGTTTAGGCACAAAAACTACTTTGTGATTTGGGTTCAAATAACATTAGATGATCTTTGTTGTCATAGTTAAAATAAGTACAACGTGGTTAACTTCATCAAACAGTTACTGATAATAGAAACAACATAAACTGCTGTCGAACGCCGCTCTCCTGTGTTATGTTGACTCATCCATCCACCCCAACCTCCTCCTGACATGGACTTTGTCTCTCTTAATATTACATCACTGCACTTTTGCCTTCGCTCCTGTCATAATTACTACGGTTGCTAGATGTTGCCTAACAACAAAGCGTAACTATGGGTCATAATAACCTGCCGCACAGACGACCTATGGGTTCATTTTTTTCACAGGAGGACAGGATCAATAATGCTGTAGTGCAATAATCGTCAGAATAGTTAGTTTGACAGTTTTGTACATTTGAATAAGAATCACCAAAATACATAGTTCTTAAGAAAATCTCTCTAAAAGACAAAAATGTAAAAACCACTGACATAAACAAAATATTTGTCACAGAGTTGATTTCCTTCTCTCTGTTGAGCTGCTGCTTTTTCAGAGACGCACTGTAATGCAGCTCCTTGCAGTCTCATGGTGTTATAAATGTGAGAAATAGAGACAGTCTCAGCTATTATAAATGGGAAACATGTTTGGTATTCTGTGGTGCTACCACAGATCCCATTTCATGTAACAGCTTTATTGCCAGAGAGAAGGACTCAACTAGTCCAATAATTCCCCCTTCTAATAAAAAGCTATTTGTGTGTATATGTAATGAATGCCTACCAGCCAACTTTGCACTTTCCCAAAGACAGGTCTGAGATCAGTGTCTTTGGAAGGACGTTATTTGTTTTTTCTGGTGCCACTGATTTGTTCTTTGATTGCTTTTGCTGCTGTTGTTCATGGCAACATGGAATCCATTATCCTTCAGGTATCAGCACCGTGGCAGAGACAGGGCACGTTATCAAAAATTCCTCCGCTTTCATTACGTTCCTGTTTGCCAGGACAGCCCATTATACAGTGCATTACCACACTTTCACATTTTTCTATGACTTCAACAAATCCCTCCGTTGTCACATTCTCAGCTGGAAAAATGACTGGATATGAGTTCCTGATGCTCGGAGAGGAATTTCGATTTATGAGAGACATTTGGTGGAGAGGTTTTAAAGAGCGGTATTGGGCATCTGTGAAAATAGAGCAGCAGCAATCCATCATTTTAATAGTTAAGACCCGGAACCATGAGTGGGGATGATGACCTGAAGAAAGTGATTGTGCAAAAGGTTCAGTTTGAGCCACTGACCCCCATGAAACATATTGCTTTCTCTTTCTCTCTCTCTGAATAATACAGTTTCTTGTTTCTTCATCATTCATTTTAAATTTGAATTAAAAAAAAGACTTACCTGAAAACCTTCCTGCTCACAGTTCAGCGGTGGTGCAGTACTAAATATGCAGATTATTCTTACTTGGGCTGAACAATTTGTGGAAAACATCCAATTCCAATTTGTTTGTGCAATAATGCAAACCGATTTTAAATTGCAATTATTTTTCAACTAGAGGCCTGTGTTTTTGGTGTACATAGTATTAAACAAGAAGATATGATTGTGCCAAGCATGAAGGGAGAGACTCCGGTGGTAGAACAGGTTGCCTATCGGTCCCTAGGTTGGTGGTTTAAACCCTGGCTCGCTCAAACCCCACAAACTTCACAGACTGACATCACGAGCTGCTTCACTGCTCTGAATCCTGGAGGGTCTTGATTCAGCGTTTTTATTGTGATCGGCCTCAAACGTTGATATGGTGTGCTGACAAAGTTTCACTGGGAGATTCCAACAGCTATGTTCAACAGCTAACAACTATTATAACTATAATAGTATAACTATTATAGTTGGTAGCAAGTTGATATGAAGTGACCTTGTTGATGTTCAAATAGTTGCCACTCTGCCAGTCTGAAGAGTGAAAAAAAGTGAAAAAAAGTCCAAATGTTTAGTCAAAGATCAAAAATGACAGAGAGTGGTGAGAGCATATCAACCAGACAACAGCCTAAAGTTTCTTGTTTCACCTCATTGAATTACTATCATTTAACTACAGCTGAGTGAATCTTTTCAATGGCAAATTATAGCTGGTGAAATTAAAAGCCTCGGTTTAATCTTTCACTTGCTACAATTTGTTAAGACATCATTGATCATGTAAGTTGTAATTAAAATCGCTGCACTTAAAATTTAAAATTTTCAATCTTTCGAATCACAATTTCAATTTAAAAACAGGCAGGTAGGACACTGTGATGCGGAGATCTGACAGTGAACTCAACAAACGTGTCGCAGTGTCCCGCCCACAGCAGCGTCTGATTGGTTAGACGTCACGAGTAACAGCCTATCAACGCTGAAGGCTGCTGTGAACACAGACGGGCTCGAGGGCAGCTCCGGTTAACGAGGGAAGATGATATAAAGGTAAAATAAATAAATAAATAAAAATAAAAATAAATAACGAGCGGAGTGTGTGTGCGTCGAAGGTAAGACAGGCAGACATCACTGAAGTTGTAAGCATCACAATCCTTTACACTGAAGTTACAACAACAACAACAACAACAACAACAACAACACACTGATGAATAAATTCACCTGTTGATCCAAGACACACCGAGCAAGAGAGGGGGAGAGAAGCCGACGCTAACTGCTAAGCTAAAGTAACTAGCACATCTGAAAAGCATGTAAACAACTGCGGAATTGGTGAAAGTTGCTAAAGCTCCTGGAGCAGACCTAGCGTAAGTTTTAAATGTACAGCAGGTGATGAAGAAGGCAACAACGTTAACCGTGTTCAGACAGAGCAGCAATTAACTTTACCAGTAACAGAAACTCCAGCACCTGGAGATGAGACACTACACTGCAGCACGTGAATGCTCACTAACTACTTTTTTGACTACTGATTAATATATATTTTATTTTACCACAGTAGAAGTAAAATCACTGTGTGAAAATGTTCTCTGATAAAAGTATAAAGTAAGTCAGCAAACCCTAAAATGAAGTAGACTGCACCACTGCTTGTGAGTAACTTTTGGATTCTGTGCTGTGTGTGTTGGCTCTTTTGTCACAGTTGGCATTGTAATTACGTGGTCAACTTCCTTCACTCCTTGCAACCCACAAGTTCCTATCTGACCTCTGTTTGCCTCTGCTTTCCATCGTCAGTTTGTCTTGAATGATATGTTTATACAGTTAGTCTTGTGTTTTACTGTATGTCAGCCCCTGCCTGATGATTTTCCATCCACCTTATAGATGGTGCCTTTCTTGTGCGGCATTATTTCCCCTCACTGATTCGCCAGGTTTTTTGAGGTACACCTACTGTAGCTACTCTGTGCAGTAATGCCTCAGTAAATCCAACCTTTATGAAGCTTGTCATATTCTCGTCTTATGCTTGTCAGTTTTTATTGAGATTATGAGAGGCGTTCATCCGTTATGGTGAAATCTATGGTAATTTTGCGGACTGTAGGTTTGTTGTGTTGTTGAAATGTGTAGGATTAAATTGGAGGCAGTTTTTTTAATGCAGCAACGATTCCAGGGCGGCTACAACCTACACTCTTGAATATACAGTATGAAGATGTCTCTCTGTCTTGCAGCTTTTCACCATTTACAGATTCTCTTCTGAATTGTGTTCACTGAATCACAAATGAATTTTCTGAGAGGATAGGACTCGGTGAGGTGCAGAATTTCATGGCACAAAAGATTTGTGAGCTTCAAGAAAGAGTAGCCTTGATTTGAACTACAGGGTGTTATTACATGAAAAACAGTCTAAATCAATGTGTTCTTCAGGAACACTGGAGTACTAGAGAATGGAAAATGACAAATGTGTTTGAAATTATGATCATGACTCCTCATTTAGCTCTCATGCACTTCTCTGAGTAATCATGTTTATCACAATTTAAAATGTGCATAATGATTAGCAAATCTGAATTGGTTATGAAACATAGGGTCACAGTGGGAGCCTTTAAATAAGACAAACATTAGCAGCCCGGGTGTCTGTGCTGGGGCGGAAGATGACACATTCCTTATGGTCTATATTTTTAAAATCATCAAATCCACACGCATGGTGTACCAAGGCAGTCCACATTAGACCATTGGATTACAGGGTTGACTGGTTTTTCAGTAATAAGCATTTTTTTTGTGAGATGTAATACGTGGCCTTCAATTTGCAGCTTGACAAATACCCCTAATCACAGTAAAATATTCACTTCAGTGTGTCCAGGGTTGTTATTATCAGTACATGATGGATTAAATCATTGAGACATTGCATGTGATTTTTCGCTTAATAATTAAGCATGTCTACCATTCTACTTCAAAATGAGCAGTCAAGTTCATGAGTGTAGAGGGACAGTTATGAGGTGTTCAGCAGGTTCTGTAAATCTTCTTGTCAAGTAGTTGTAGTAGTAAAGTAGTTTTACACAGCAACATTAGCATTGTTTCGTAGCCATGTTTTTCATCCATTGCTTAAGTCCACTCTCCTAGTAGCTCTGTTGTCGGTCTCCATCAACTCCCAAGAGAAATGTCTGGCTCTTTAGCTGCTAAATATTAGCGTTCCCCAGTTTGTCACTAACTTTGTGTGTATGCTGTTTGGTGCTGGCGAGGAGAGAGATGAGGAGAGTGATGAGACTGAACCAGAATGGTAAAATTTAAAGCTGTAAAATCAAAACGATTAGCTGCAAGGTGCTGAAACACTTTGTGGAGCTTTAGAAGCAGAGTATCTCTGGCACAACGTCACCTACTTCAAAGGTGCATGTAGAGAAGATCAAGTCTGAAGATGTAAAAAAGCCTCCTGCAACACTTGCATTAAAGCACAACTTTATAGTCAGAGCTGACAATAAAGTTTAAAGTTGTATAAAGAATGGCTTTATTTTCCTGACAGTGTTGTTGGTCTTTATGCTCAAGTGTTGCTGGAGTTTTTTTTTTTTTTTACCTCTTCACACTTTGTAGAGCTGACAGAAGTGCAGAGTGTGATTATCGTTTTCTGTGGGGTTTTCACTGTGTGCTCTTTATATTTTGACTAATCTTTACACCAGTGTGTCTCTTGTTCAAATGAAAACAAGGCTACAGGACATGCTAAGAGCTGCACAGTGTGAAAAGATCTTTTAAGTGAAATCATTTGCATCTTCTCTGGACTTTACCTGTTATGCAAACAAAAAATTGTCTCTTGTGCTGTGTTTCCGGGGAAGTGGGGAAAAGGAAACAGACAACCCTGGAACTGTCGAAAGGTCAGGAGGCAGGAATGAGTTTACTGATAAGAGTCATCGTGCGCTCTGGGGCTGATGGGCAATGTTGGCTGCACAATCCCTTCCATTACTCATGCAGCGTGAGGACCTTGGTTCTGTCACCTCTGTAATTAAGTAGTGTAATGACAGCCACCTCCGACTCAACACACACACACACACACACACACACACATACATGACAACAGAAAGACGAGAAAGCTGGGGCGCCTAATCTTACCTGCTAGCCACCAATGCCACTATTATTAATTTAACAATTATTAATTTACAAGTTTAGTTTGTTCAGAGTGCATGTAGCTGCCTGTACTTAAAAATAATGACCGGCTGAAATTGCATTCATGCTGCCTTGATGAATTGAACTTTCTCAACGTGAGTCATGATTTTGCTGCTTTGGTAACCAACATATTGTTAAATCTCTTTTCCATAAGAAAGTACAAAGCAAAAAGCACAGCAGTAAATAAAGATCAACAGAAAAAGCTGCCAGTGAGCTTATGTCAAAGCTTATAATCAATTAGTCATTTCCCAAGCAACATTTTTGAAATTTCTTTTGCTGTCATTTCTCAAATAAAGGCTGTTGAGAAATGGGACAAGTTAAAAGGATGCAATCAACAGCTCATATATCTTACATGTGCCAGGAGACCTGTTTGAAACAAAATTGCATCAACAGGGAAACAAGACATCACTATTTTCTGACAGTGTTTTCCAATTCATATATATTATACATAGGGTATAAATAGGGTTTCTAGCAGTATTTCATTGTGGCAACATCCTGGCTCATGTTAAATAAAGTGCCAATATCAGAAGAAATGATAAGCTTTTAATGAGATATAATATTAGGTGTATTAAGCTGCGGGGAAACTGAGCATACCTTACTCAGCAAAAGCTATGTATGGGAGTGAGCATTAATACATTCGCACATATATCCTCTTCTTGTGGGAGGTCCTGTTCGTACTTACTGAGAAACTTCGAAATGAGCCATCTTTAATGTTATTAATTCCCACTGTGCTGTCTACAATGTCTGCATCGAGTATATCCAACTATATTTTCCAGGTGTAATCCTGTGTGTTTCCTCTAGAAGTATTGTTTTCTAAGGTTTCAAGACACTAATTGCCTTGTATGCCTTAAAAAAAGGCAAAAGCAAGGGAATACTACACTTTGAACAAGTGAAATGAAATGTCCTCACTAGACTTTTTCTCCTGTTGTGAGAAAAGATTTCAAGATTTGAGGGAAAATAACTAGAGACAGATATTTTATGCAGGTTGCATCTGCTGGTCGAAGCTCTGCCAAAGCCTCCGTAGTGCAGTGATTAATGGGCAGTACAGAAAGGAAGCCAGTGGTTTAAATCTAAGCCCTCTTTTTATGTAAACCTCAGCCTGTCAGATGTAATAAAGTGACAGAATGGGTGCTACATCCAGGCCAGGGCCAGGCTAGAGTAGTGATGCAGTGTGGTGATGACGTAATGAGACACAGAAATTTGAAGTTGGGAGAGCCTGAACCTCAATGCATCGCTTACAAGCCTGCAGGAGACATGAGTCAGAGCTCATGACGATGATGACCTGTTTGCCCTCATGCCGCTGCATCCCCACAAACATCTTTAAATTTTCAGTTTCTCTCCCATTACTAAGCCTCTGCCACAGAAATACAGTGAAGATTTTCAAGTAACACAAACACACAAAAAAATGAAATGTATAATGTTGCTTACTCAGTGGGAGGGTTGAGCTTGCATGTAGGTGGTGAGGTGTTCCAGTCACAGCTGTGGAAGAGGTGCAAACTATCTTTAACCCCAAAATGGGCTCTGTGCTTGTTTTTCAGGAGCGCCAGTGCTGCAAAGCCGACCTCACAGAAATAATAGTATTTACCTTGGACTGATATGACCAATATTCAGCCAGTGGCTTCTCCACAATTCTCTGCTTGAGATCTATATCAGTTGCTACATTAATCAATGATCCGTGATTATTTACACTAGATTTTATTTTCGTGACAATCTCTTAGCCACAGCATCATTTGATACTGGTATCAGTGCTAATTGATTTGCTGCTCTGTTCCCGCTCATAACTGAAACCATCTCTTTAGTTGCATGACGGTGAAAAAAAGTGTCAAGTCGTGCGGCTTCCCACTTTTAGCAGTCCAATGAGACATTCTGCAAGACTGATTTTTGACCAAGTTGCTACTGTTGTAAGACTCAAGCTGCTTTGTGTGCAGAAATTCATGTTGAGTCTGCAAGTGCCCGAGCATCTTGGAAGGTTTAAGGCTCTCCTTCGCCAACACACCGCAACAAATCACACACTGTGGGTTGTGGATCCCCGCCACCTGAGGTCTGAGTGAAGCCATTCTCCAGGTACTTTTTTCACCGTATTTCCTGCTTTCGGCTTTCTTAGCGGGGCCAGTCCTACAATCACGAATGTCCGTGACTGATTGACTGATTGAGTGAGAGAGTTGAATGATCTAAGGTCCATAGTTTTCTTAGCTTCCCCATTGGTTGTTGCTCTTTCAAAATGAATTGGCGCCAACAGTTTTTGTTGCAGGGGTGTTTACAGCCTGCAGTGTCGCTGACTTAGCACATTTGTCTCTAGATTTAGAGACATTCTTTTTTAAAAAAAAAAGCACCAAGCGACATATCTAGAAACTTTTTGGACAAACCCTTGTTACTTAGAAGAGAGTCGCCAGCCCTGCCCTGTCTTTCTTACTCAGTGATCATTTTATAAATAAGTATAGCTGAGATCACAGCACAGTCCTTGTTTTTAATTTATGTATTTGGTGATTTTGTCAGATGATGTCATGATTATAAAATCAGGAATATAGCAGCAGAGCAGCAGCTTGGAAATGGCTTGGAAGTTAACATAGTTTTAATGCGCTGTGTTTCAGTTTCAGTCACTATTTCAAACTTGTTCCGTTGTCTGGCAACAGAAGCAGAAAAACATGTCAGAGAACAGCTTTCTGCTGTATTAAAATACTGTATATGTTAGCACAGAGAGTAAGAGAGAAGCAAACAGATAAAGGGTTGGAATTGGCTGACAGTAGGCAGAATGCTAGTAAGACATTATGATGACCCATGTCCTAAATTTCACACATTGACCATATGCAGTCCAGCCATATACTAGGTTTTGTCCTGGTCTTGTTTCCTTTAGATTCTTTCTCTGCTGGACATCTCCTAGCGTTAGCATTAGGGGATTTTGTGCTCCTTCCTATGTCTCTGTAGCCCAACTACACTGGTGAAGTCACGAGTTAATCTTAGGTGTTAACGTGTTTCTATGGCCTATAGGTGGTGCAATTATGGCAGTATTTCATGCACTCATATTTCATGCAATATATTATGTGCTTTTATTTTTATATTAACTCATTAGAACCATTATCACAACCCTCCTGCTACCTCCAACCCCCAGGTCAAGAACCATGGCACTCAGTAGGTATAAAGATTTTAGGCTTGTTAGTTTTATCAAATAATGCATTTAGTGATAATCAAAACAGTGAGAAAGACACGTGCTCTGCCATGTTGTACATAATGCAGTTATGCTGTGTCACAGGCATCTCTGCAGGATCCAAAAGTTAAACAGCCAAGGTGGAAAATCTGGTTTAAGAAGACAAGCAGCAAGTTTGCAGTTCCAACTAGCAGGAATAGCAGGAGACGTTATTAACATTCAGTATACACAAGCCAACAGGGATGTTTAACTTGTGATTTGTATGTAAATGCATTGGTTGCTCACAACGGGATTATTTGTATATATTTCTGGTGTGGAGTACACAGAAACCGCAAGGTGCAAAAAGTATGTTAATTCATAAAAGGGAAACAAGTGTATTTTGTTTGCTATGAAGTTCAGTCGGGTGTACCAAAAAAAAAAAAAAACAGTGTCTGCATTCTCCAGAACCAAGTCAGGAAAAAAGATGGCACTCCATTGTAAAAAATAGTAATAAAATAAATCATCTTATTATGATCTTTGAGGTTGTTTTTTTTTTTCTTCTTTTAAATCAATAGGCTGACAAGTGTACTGATGACAACGTTGAGCTGTTTCTTTCTAAAGAGCACGTCATGTAGATAGATATTATTATATACCACCAGATATATTAGGTGAATGTTATGCATGCCGGTAGTGTGTGAGGAGGGGACCAGAGGATGGAGTTTCTGTGTTTGACTGTCCGTGCAGCTGAACCATACTGTGCTACTACTACTTTAATAGAAGATGTGATGATTTTCTCGATGATGGCTGAGTAGAACAGCCAATAATCAATAAAAACTGAACATTATAACCTTCATGAAGGTAGGGTTTATTGTTTGACTAGACTGCATTAGTTTTAGCTAGGTGTACCTAATAAACTGCCGAATGAATGTATGTGATATTATTCAATTTACCTTTCTCAAACTCACCTTTAAAGTAAAACTTTCATAGTTTGGATCAATATTCTCAATAAGTCCTTTGTCCTCTAGATCTGACGCCTTATCAGCAGGACCATATCATTTACCTGGCCTTCTGAAACTGTCTTGCTGAATAATGACTCAGTTTAATGATAGGGAAATAGTTAAGGTTAGGTTAGGCTTAGGGAGAACGTTAACACGGTTAGGTTCAGGGGGAGGTTCTGGTTTGGGTTAAAATTACTACCTTGTATATGTTAGGGGATCTTTGTAGTCATGGTGGCAATAATTAACAACAATAAGCACTTGGCATGGAATGACCATGGTCATGGTTCAAGAAAACAACATTGATTATCAGTTTGTAGTCATTTTTGGGGCATGTGCTGAAACAACTGATGTGGTTGTTCTTCTTGAAAACTCTCAGTATCTTTTATTCTTTTAGTTTTGTGCGAAGCTTTTACTCTCAAATTTAACTGCTAAAGAGCAGTTTAATCATCTAACTGTGACTCTGAACTCAGATTTTGTTATTTTGGTTAAGTTAATTTGGTGATTAAAATTATGCCGTAACCCGAAAACTCAAACTTCATGAAAAAAGAAAACAAAAATACAAACTAATATAACCCTTCTCCCTCAATACCTAAATAGAACAGCAGTATCAGATCTCCATAAAATGTCCCACAGTCACTTTCTTTGAATCATTGCTCCACAAAGCATATCCCTCAGGTTCTGTATTCAGCGAATACGAACACTTGATTGTGAAGGCTTTGTTTACTTCACCATGTTCCATGTTTTCATTTTTTACCTCCTGGCTACTCATTGTTTCTCCCTCTCATCCTCCAAATGTTTTCCATGCCTGCGGCCCTCAGGGACATCTGCCCTTGCCAGCCACCACTTCAACATGTTTTTATTTCCCTTATTGTTATATTTTGTCAATCCTCAGGGGACGTTAGACAAGGTATAGCATCAAAAGTCAATTAAATACATTATTTAATGGTCTTTTTTTTATTCTAATGAAGCAATTAAAGTGTCTTAACTGCAGCACATATTCAGTAATCCAGTACTATTGACACATTGCATGTTTTGAACTCTGTGTATTGTTTTCATTTTGTTCTCAGCGGTGTCAGATCAAAAGCTTATGTTTTACCTGTGTCAAAGAGACAGTTGCACACATACTGTGTTGTGTTTACTGTGTAATTTGGCAGTAGGTGGGGTTTTTGGGATGCTCTCCTGATCCCCATCCTCCGTCCTGCTTCCATCCCTGGAGATGTTTCTGTGCGAGAGGGATGAGAGCGGCTTTCTGCTAAGCTGGACTGTGTGATTTGTGCTTTAGTGTAGGTGGTATTGTTGTGGAGAAGTTTACAGTAGTTGTTTGTGTCTTGTGTGTCATAACTTATAAACAACATACTGTATTGACCCTGCTGTGCAGTCAGAGTTGGCAAGAGATTTATTTCTGTAGTAGTATATTGTACAAGAGAAGCAAAGGGTTTTGACTTTTGCAGTGTTTTCCTCAGTATATGACACCAGATCTTTCAGTGAATGACACTAAAGATAATAAGTGGGATCTCAAACATTACTCCAACCACCCCACATCCCAAACGCTGACAGATTGTAGAAAGTGTACAACAGACTGAGCAGTGCTTTATCCCTATTCATTCCTGCCACTGCTGCACTTCTAAGAGTAATTACTTGCTGCATCAGTCACTGTGTTGTACGAGTAAAAATACTTAGATGTCATTCTACTCTGAGATGCCTGAGACTCTTCTAAGCAGACAGCACGCATTTCCCTCAGTGTGAGTCCTAATACATCCTCCTTGATTGAGTTACAAATTCATTTATTAAAACAAGTGTGTCACTGCTCTGATGTTCACTACTCTTTCCATTAAAACAGTCAGTGTTCAGAATTGAAAACACAGGGAAAAGGAATGGATAAAGAAAAAGAAATTATGTACAAAGCGAGGCACTTAATTTGGTGCTGATGCATTGATTTCTGCATGTTTTCATTTTTCTCATGTCAGACCTGAGGGTGAAATTCAATACAACCAAGCTATGTTAACACGTTGCGGAAGTGAGCTGCTTGCACGCAGGCTCAGTGCAGCACGGTATGCAGAGGTGTAGCTAGAAAATAGTATGATCAATGTTTGTCCTCTGCAAGCTCCTTGATGGCAGAGTTTGGGTTTAAAGCTGACTATATGAACAAATGCAAATAAACAAAGATTTTATGAATCATTTTATCAAGTCTGAGGCTGCCTCAGAATCTCCCCTCTTCTGAAATAGTCACCTGGGTTCACTTTTGCCATTATTACTCAGTTTGTTTTCTCCTTTGTGTTCACACAGTTCATATTTAAATCATTTATTGTGCTCTTTGTGCACCTGGACACATGCTGTATCAGAGATTATTATCCCATTTCTCTTAACAAGACATTGTGATTACAGTTATGGTTGACTCAATTAAATTCATTCCCTCTCCATTTTCTCTGTAGTGGAAAAGGTAAATTAAGATAACTGGACTGGCTGATTAGCCCCACCTCCAACTGTTAATTAGGATTAGTGCACTCATGAGATGGTGGTGATAACGATAATGGCTCTGCTGTCTTAAATTAGGCCTAGAGTGTGAGGCATTGTTGTCTGAAGAAAATGCAGCACAAGTTAATTATTTAATGCAGTATGAATTAATGCAACCTTGAAATGCATTATGGAAATTGAGTCAATCCTGGATTGGTGTGGAGTGTGGATTACCAGTTACAATTTTAACCTTGGTTATTTGACTATAAACATCACTCTTGATCCCTGCTGTTTTCTTTTATCAGTTTATACTTGTGTAAACTCCAAGCCAGAAAACATCTTAGAGTCTAGTCAAAAAAACATCTAACTACAATTGACTGAGCTGCTAGTTTGAAGCCAGAACAGTCAGCAAACTGTGTCCCCAGAGCTAATTTCTTTACCTCACTGGGCTTGGGTGATGTGATTACCTTCCACCTCCTAAAACTCTCAAAGTCTTGCTTTGCCAGGTAGCTGTAAACGCTGAAAATGAAAGCTGCTGTAATAACCAGGTCTCAAATGATTGCTGGGGGGACAAAAGATAGATAGAAAGTTTCTCTTTCAAATTGTAAAGCTGGTGTTATTCTATATTTCCCAGCCGAAACACTGTTTCACTGCTATTGTCTTCACCTCGAGAGTCTGTGTTTGTGTGTGTCAACAGAGCAAAATGTAATCCTGGGAACACCTACTGTAGCAGGAACTATCACAGAGGTGGTTTTAAGGACTTTGGCAGGTGTTTATATGTCTGTCTGTGTGTGGACAGATCACTGTGTTAGTGTTGCAAGATGCAATAAGGACACTTTACTAGTGTGTAGTGAGTTCCAGGATGTGTTTATTTCAACCCATGACTACTGAGTGCTCATATAATAATGTAGGAATGACTACTGAGTAATCATGGGTTGGAATGTCAACATGTTGATGACGTGGTGTGATCCCATAGCAAGATGATCTCTAGTTTCGTCTTGTCAGCAAATTCCATGGAAAAAACTAAACCAACAATGTGATAATCTGTTTCCTAACACTGTACCTACTCCCTACCCTGTCTGCGGCACTCAGCTGCAAGCTCATTGGTTCTTGCTGAAGACGTAATTCTATAAAGATTTCTTTAAAAGGCTCAGTAATTTCCTAAAACAGCTGGATACAGTGAGTTGCAGCAAACTTCACTGAAACAAAAATAATTTTAATTTGTTGGGGACTATTTCAGCTCCAGACTTTCACACATTTGGTGCTCTAGTGAGTATTTACAGCAGCACTTCATTGGTGGTTTTGGTCATTTGATGGGATTTGTTGACCAAAAAAAAGAATATAGCTGCTAGTGAAAGTCAACACTTACTACAGATGTTTCACGATAAAAGCCATCAACAAAAATAAAGCGATTGCACTCTTTGAACAACTGGATGTGATTTTAAAATGACACAGATTGAGAAAGTGTTGAGATTGAGTTAGTAACAACAATAGTCAGGAGCAGATCAAAACTCAAGGAAGCTTTTAAATAAAATATCAAATATACCATTAAAACAAGGCAGTTTCACAATAAAGGCTCTAATATAGCACATAAAGTCCAGATTCATGACTCCAAGATGTTAATGAAAATATATTTACAACGACTGTTACCTTATCGATTTTCATTGAAGAGGGACTTTAGCTGAAGATATTATTTATTGATGTTTGAGGTATGATTTAAATATCACATGCATTTTTCAAATGATTGATGCCAGAACTGAAGAGGCCTCTTAGCTGAGAGGTGAAACGTCTTCAAGTATCTACAACCAAGTGCAGTTGCCCTCAATACATCTTTTCTTAGATGATTGATGCCAAATTTCGAAGCAACACTCCTCAGGCATGAATGTAATGTTTTTGAAAAAAATAATTTGTTTTCTCTTCCCTATATGTTTGCTTTCTCCATTTTAGTAAACCCAATTTTTCATGCATTTTGCAAACCAATCATATAGGCCCACACACATTTTCAATTTATTATTCAAGCTCAAGGACAGAGTTGTCATGGTGGCTTAGTACTGGCATTAACCCTACAGTTAAATGACTGTCTGAGTTTCCATTAACCTACACAATAGAACCTCCCTGCTAATTTTCACAGCTCCACTTTAGCAATAATTGATATTCATGATGTGTGTTCTCGCAGCTGCCAGTTAAATTCAGTGTACACAGACTCGGGGCTGGTGGGTGGTTTAATCTGCTTGGGGATGTGTGTCATATTTAAGTCAACAAATCAGTCAAATAAGGCAAACTATAGTCACGTTTTCAATGGGGCGCTTAAGATGTGATTGACTGTATATCAAACTGTGCCATTAATTATTATAAAATGGGTTGTACGAGCCAACCAATCTGCTTGGTGATGGATAAGTGCATTCAGCTGCGGCTACAGCTTGGCTACATGAAAATCAAGATGTATATCTCCATCTTATTGTTTTTATAATTGATTTCTTTTCTTCCGCAGAAAGGGCTGACAAGAGGAGCATACAGCTTGGCTGCTTACAGGTAGGCCAGCATTTATTTTATCATTACCCAGATCGCATCACAACATTATATCGACAGCAAAAGTGATGACAGAATTCAAGCTTAGATAGTGTCACCTACCCTGTGGGAACATGGTCCAAAAAACTGAAATGAAGAGAAAAAAACACATGGTGTTGTATTGCCACTCTGTGTATGGTGAGCTGCCATGTGGGGGGAGTGCTCCAGGTCACTTCCTGTGGTGTTTGAAATGGCTGTGACCAGTATCTGTAGAGATTATTGCCTCTGTAACAGAGGTGGTGAGCAGCATGCAGGGCTTTAAACCCTGCAGTCTTTACACAGACTATGTCTCACTACTGAAATTACCTTGACAAAGATGTGATACTTATACAGGTTTTAGTGCACAGCCTTATAATTATAGACCTGTTCCGTAGTTAATTAGTAAGGTCTAATCCTTCATGGACTCCGTTTGTCTTTAGATAGAGGGTTTTCTAAACCTTTTAACGCATGCACTCTTATTTCTTTCTGAATTCCCATTTAAGCATTTAAACACACTCAACCGCTACTTTTGCCAAGACATTTATAAAGGATTCAGTGAATGGCGTTAAAAGCTCCTCTTCTCCTTCTATTTTGTTTTTTCATGAACTTACTCACAGTGTAGCTGAACTCCTGAGTTCCCCCTACATTAAATGTAGCATCACATTTGTTGCTTCCCCTACTTCTTTTTGTGATTCTGAGTTTTGTTATTTTTGGGGTTTTTTTTTTACAGCTTCCATTTTAAGAACGAAAATTGTGAGTGTCTGTGTACGTGCGTGACTCATATCTATTTATTTGAAAATTATTATACTGTTTCTTCCGTTCTTCCTTGATACAGTGAGTTTTAGCAAACTTCAAACAGAAGTAATTTGCATTTGTTGGGGACTATATCAGCTCCAGACTTTTACACACTTATGGCAGCAGGACAGTGCATGCCAACTCATGTTCATCTCAGTGAAGGACCGTGTCGCTCACTGCAGTGGCTCATTCATGTGTTTTGTAATATTTCATTGGCAACAGTGGAGCCCTATGGCACTGAGGAATAACCTCAGGCTTCAGCCACAGGGGAAATTAGAAGAATCACTTCATTGGTGGTTTTGGCCCTTTCGTTGGAGTTGTTGGAAGAAAAAGATTATAGCTCCTGGTGAAAGTCAACACTTTTTTTCCTTCTTTTTCTTTCATTCATTTTTATATGAGTAGATGTATTTTGTATCATACTGGCTGTAAAATTTGTAAAATTGTTTGGGTATCATACAGACCTAGACTTAATTTGAATGTCACACATAGAAGGTAAAGAAAATAGTCATCTTAAACTCAACTGTCAGCCTCTTGTCACCTATTTCTCTCTTTTACTCCATCCTGTGCTGCAGCTGTGTACTCTATGTAGAGCTTTGACAACTTTTCAAGTTCCACATTATATCCAGCACCGCAGCTGAGTGCCTCTATCCTTGTGTTATCGACAGTCTGAGTAGTGCAAGCCCATTCAGTTAACAAGAAAGCAATCTGTATTGGTTGCCTGTGTACTTCAGGTTGAATAATTCATGAGTTGACCGACTGTCAGCTCAGATTACAGAGTGCAAAAAACTGTACCCTGTGTGGACTGCCAAGGCTGTGTTACATGAAAATGACAGTTTTTGTGTTTATTTTCATGGAGCTATCACGTGCAAAAATCAAAGTGTTATTTTAAATGTAATGCAAAAGATGCAGGACAACCCAGCTGAATTTCTGAATTCTGGATCAGACTTTTCTGGCTATTCAATTTAGCTAAGAATAGTTCAAACACTTCCACATATCCCTTGAAGACAGCATCTATGTTCTTGCTGCAGCAAACTGGATGTGAAGCAGGTTTACACAGTATCCTCCTAGTTTAAATATTTAGTAATTGCAGTGAAAACATTTGCTATATAAAACTGTGCAATTTGAAACATGGATGCAGTTGTTTTAAGGCTGGGAAATTGACCAATTACGAATCTTTCTCCTTTAAAAGATCTAATCTAGAGATCTAATACCATATCATTCATGTCATGTGTTATATACAGTATATCACATCATTTTTAACAAATACATTGTCAGTTCTGGAATAAGTAAACTGAAAATCCCCAGAACAACCAGTGACTTTTAACCAGACATCCAATCAGCCAGTGAGTCCTCACTCCAGTCCAGATGCCTAGTCATGCTCTAATTAAGAAGGACAAACATAAAAGTGAGTCAGCACGAGAAAATAAATGATGTGCTTTCATTAAATGTATCATCGTCACAATTAATGTGACAATTTGTTGTTATAGGGGGTGACATCATCCAGCCCTGCCCTGAAACCAAAACCTCTTTGTATGTGTTGGGAAACTGTAATGCTGTAATGTTATAGCACTCAATTAAAAATATTCTGTGCCCAAACAGAACGTTAGCAGGCATGAGAATCTCAAATGAGTTTCAGTCTTTTTTTCCTGATAAATCCTTCCAGAAGTGACAGATGTGGCCGCTGTCCAGAATGTACAAGCATTTATGTCAGGTGAGCTAGCCTTGGAAACAAATCTGCATTCTCTATTTAACAAATTAGTGGATTATTATTGACACATTTGTCTGACTGACTCGACTGTCGAGTCATTTGTACATCGGAAGCTGGCTCTGCAGAGGAAGCGGCTATTTCACACTCAATGGTGTTGTCTCCTGTGTGCAGGGTTATGACTGTATATCCAGCACCTCCTCTGCGTTTATATTTTCTGTGATGACTTCTTGTGTATATGTGTCCACTTTTGCCACTTGACTCTCACCTCAGCTGCGAGGAAGTCAAGTTTTCTGAACCTCGGGTCAAAGAATGATGCAGTAGCCTACGCAGTGGTAGCAGAGGATCTAGCTCACAGCGTTAAATGACAGATGAGCCTGTCAAGAGCGGCATGTTGCACGTTGTGGGCTCCATGTCTCAGTGCAGGGTCACCTTCATTGTATTTTTCAGGTACTCTGGATTTACCAGTTAGAACAGGCAGTTAAATGTGGTACACTATTCTGACCTAAGAAGCATATGAGCCAATTCAACTGGATTCAATACAGGTATGACTTGATTGATTAGGGTTACTTTGATGATGACATCCAGAGAGAAAAGCAGTGACAGATGTTTTTATCACATCTGGGTCTGAAACACACACATCTGTGTGTGCATCCTGTTCATCATTTCCTATTGAGGCAGTGGTTGCCATTTTTTAAATGACTTAAAAAAAATGTCTTGTCGTGGAGGACACTTCCCTACTTTCAAACTGCACTCAATGTGTCTCAAGGAAAACACACCTCCCTCACTCACAGCTCCAACACATTGTGTCTGCAGTATTGTGAATATACTGAATGCTACTCGCTTTATCACTTATTGTAGTCTGGTGTTGCGTAGTGACATGTAAACGGCAGGATTACAGGATTGTGGCTTATGTCAGTTTCCTGTCTGAGCTTTCTCATACACATTGATTCACTCATTATTTTCAACACTTGCAACACAGCAGCTGGTAGCCTCGGGCAGTGATTGGGATCAGGTTGTTGAATGCCTCCCTCCTTCTCTCTCCCTCTCTCTCTCTTTTTCAACAGAGTTTATAGATAACCCATTTATATCCATGATTTTATTTGAGGCTTTTGTAAAGTGAGTTGTGTGCATCCATCAATGGTGTTGGCTCATGAGCGATCTGATTGTAATGCTGTACTGAGTGGTCTCACGAGAGTTATAATAAGTGAGTAAGTGATTCTTAATCACTG
>NW_019524972.1:313875-337966 GCF_002814215.2 Seriola lalandi dorsalis | reverse complement strand
TACTGTACTATGACGTTTTTATGACTTTTTATGCCTTACTATACTATGACTTTTTATGCCTTACTATACTATGCTGTTTTTATGAATTTTCATGCCTTACTATACTATGTCGTTTTTATGACCTTTTATGCCTTACTATACTATGACTTTTTATGCCTTACTATACTATGCCGTATGTATGACTTTCTATGCCTTACTATACTATGAATTTGTATGCCTTATTATACTATGTCGTTTTTATGACGTTTATGCCTTACTATACTATGACTTTTTTTGCCTCACTATACTATGTCGTTTTTATGACTTTTTATGCCTTACTCTACTGACATTTTTATGCCTTACTATACTATGACTTTTTATGCCTTACTATACTATGCCTTTTTACGATGACTTTTTATGCTTTACTATAATATGCCCTTTTTCTGACTTTTTATGCCTTACTATACTATGACGTTTTAATGCTTTACTATGACTTATTTTGCCTTACTATACTATGACTTTTTATGCTTCACTATACTATGACTATTTATGCTTTAAGATACTATGACGTTTTTATGCCTTACTATACTATGTCACAGCTTGGCTCAACAGCTGGACAACCAGGAAGGGGAAACAACACGACTTGGCATATAAGGTTCAATAATTTATTTACAAAAAGAAAATAACATTTAGGTCAACCAATAACAAAGAAACAATAAATAAAAGAAAGGCCACAGCTGCCATCAGGTCTGCCGGAAGCGTGGGATCATCAATGACACCAACAGCCAGAGTGCGAACAGGGAGGGTAGCCAGAGAGAGAGCGCCCAGACAGGACTTAAGGGAGATGCCTTTGTGGTGCACACCGGGCCCAGGTGTAGCACATCAGGCTGATCCTGATCCCTGCAGTCAGCACCTGAAAAAACAACAACAAAAAGAAAGGGGGACATGTACTGCCCTGTTTGAGGGGTTGTCAACTATGACTTTTTTATACCTTTATTGAGTTTCTATGCCTTACTATACCATGACTTTTTGGGCTCACCATACTATGACGGTTTTTATGCCTTACTATGAAATGTTATACCTTACTATAGTATGACTTCATAACTTACAATATTGTGACGTTTTTATGCCTTACTATACTATGATGTTTTTATGACTTTTTATGCCTTACTATTCTGACTTTTTTATGACTTCTTATTCCTTACTATTCTATGACGTTTTTATGAATTTTCATGCCTTACTATACTATGTCGTTTTTATGACTTTTTATGCCTTACTATACTATGACTTTTTATGCCTTACTATACTATGATGTTTTTATGACTTTTTATGCCTTACTATACTATGACTTTTTATGCCTTACTATACTATGATGTTTTTATGACTTTTTATGCCTTACTATACTATGACTTTTTATGCCTTACTATACTGTTGTCTATTTGACTTTTTATGCCTTACTATACTATGTTGTCTTATTTGACTTTTTATGCCTTACTATACTATGACTTTTTATGCCTTACTATACTATGCCGTTTTTATGACTTTTTATGCCTTACTAAATATGAATTTTCATGCCTTATTATACTATGACGTTTTTATGACTTTTTATGCCTCACTATACTATGTCGTTTTTATGACTTTTTATGCCTTACTACACTGACATTTTTATGCCTTACTATACTATGACTTTTTATGCCTTATTATACTATGAATTTTCATGCCTTACTATACTATGTCGTTTTCATGACTTTTTATGCCTTACTATTCTATGAAGATTTTATGCCTTACTATCCTATGACTGTTTTTAAGCTTACTATACTATGACATTTTATGCTTTACTATTCTGACATTTTTATGACTTACTATACTATGACTTTTTATGCCTTATAATAATATGACTTGTCATGACTTTAAAATTCTATCTTTTGTACATGATTTTTCTTAATAATTTCTTGTTAAATTTAACCATACACGGTGGCTGCTTAGGGCACCATAAAGGCTTTGGCTGGCTCTGCTCACACGTGTTTTTCTGCTCCTGCATGATGACATATGTTTACACAGAGTGTGTAGCAGGCCGGTTCGGAGCGGACTGCCAGCAGCAGTGTGAATGTGAGAACGGCGGTCACTGTGACACACAGACTGGACAGTGCAGCTGTGGCGCCGGCTGGATCGGAGAGCGCTGCGAGAAAGGTGAGCCAGTGAGTCTCTGCTGTGTAACTGAAGCGAAACTAATGAACCTGCAGAAACTTTGTCATGCATGGGAACAGCTGCACTGTGGAAAGTTTGGGACTGGCCATACTGTGTATTTTTGTTAATCATTATCTTTAATTTGCACTGTCCTCTGCTCAGCGTGTGACACAGGCCTGTTTGGTGCTGGCTGCGAGGAGAGATGTCTGTGTGTGCACGGGGTTTCATGTCACCACGTCACTGGAGAGTGTCAGTGTCCTCCAGGGTGGAGAGGAAAACTCTGTGACAAAGGTACAAACCTGCAGTTACAGCCACTGTGGAGCTCTTGCAGCCCCTGGTGGATGGAGTTTGTATGGTTATATAATAATGAAGCTTTTACATTTTTAAAACACCAAAATTCAGGATTAGAGAAAACTTTGACATTTCATTTATTCCACTTGATATTTACTAAATATGATGTATTATGCATTACTTGATATTGTCATTCAGTTTCTCCATATTGTAATTCTATTTCTGCTACTGTTTACTTCCTGGAGGAAGGATCCCTTCCCTCTTGCACTTGTTGAGGTTTTTATCCTCTTTTAAAATCTAATTAAAGGCTTTTTATAGAGTCCTGTGTTTCCGGTCAGTGAATTGGTCCAGTGAGGGATGAAATGTGAAATGTGATATTGCTCTGTTTGTTTTCTTTTAGCATGTTTGCCGGGTATGTATGGGAAGAGCTGTATGCAGCGCTGCAGCTGTGCTCAGGGCACATCCTGCCACCATGTCTCTGGAGAGTGTGGCTGTCCTCCTGGATTCACTGGAAACGGCTGCGAGCAGAGTGAGTCCTGCAGGAGTAATGTTTGTCTGATAAATCCACTGCTGCCATCCATTGTGAAAACTAAGCAGCTTCCCTGATATTATAAAGTCATTAATGCACAAATAAAACACACTGATGGACACTTTTCTCTTTCTCTCTCAGCTTGTCTTCCAGGAACATTTGGGAAGAACTGTAACCAGGTCTGCCAGTGCTCAGAGACAAACCAGCTCTGCCACCCAGTGTCTGGATCGTGTTACTGCGCCCCGGGTTTCCAAGGTCCCAAATGTGACCAAGGTAGGTAGAAAAGCATAATCATACACAAGTGTTAACACAAAGCAGTTTAAGAGATGTAACTCTTATTTGTTGTTAACTTTTAGCATGTGGAGAGCAGCGTTATGGTCCTAACTGTGAAAAGGAATGCAAATGTGAAAATGGAGGGACATGCGTTCCTTCCACTGGAGCCTGTGAATGTCCAGCAGGATTTATAGGAGCACGCTGCAACATCAGTAAGTCCATCAGAAGCTGCGATGGTGACAGTGCATACATAAATGAGCGATACAGTATGTGGTGACTGGTGTGTGTCTTGTTGTTGACAGCGTGTCCAGATGGGCATTATGGAGTTGACTGTGCTCGGGTGGCAATATGTGGAGACGGAGCCGTGAACGACCCAGTTACAGGTCGGTGTGTGTGCATCCCTGGACGAAGAGGAGAGGACTGTGGACATGGTGAGAAGGGGCCCTCTGATCATTTCAAAGTCTGGACTCATTTGCTTGCCATTAGTGTCACTGAGGCTGTTTTTACTGTGATGAATTCAGTCAGGTAATTTTCATACCATTATAAGTTGTTTTTCTTACTGTACTTTTTCGTCATCTTGTATTTGTACTTTACTCGTGATAATGACGCTTCCATATTTAGCTGGTGGTTTGGAGTAAAGCAGGATGTTTTCTTCAGTTTAATTTGAGTATGTGTGTTTGGCCTCAGGCTGCTCTCCAGGCTGGTTTGGAGCCGGCTGTGCCCTGCGTTGTAACTGCAGCAATGGAGGGGTGTGTGACTCTGCGACTGGCAACTGTACCTGTGGTCTGGGCTGGACTGGTGCACACTGTGACAGAGGTGACAACACTCACAGTTCACGTTTCTCATTGCAGTCAAGCTCATTTGTTGCATCAGTTTCTGCTCATATATGATCTGCTGTGGCATGCTGAGTCTAAACACAGACAAGTCTTAAGCCATGAATCTGATTTTTATCCTGTTTTTCTGTCTCAGAATGCCCTGCGGGCAGATTTGGTGCCAACTGTCAGCTGAAATGTAACTGTCAGAATAATGGCACTTGTGACAGAGTGATGGGGACGTGTCAGTGTGGTCCAGGCTACTATGGACATCTGTGTGAACATGGTGAGAACTGAAATATTCCTCTGTGCCACACACCTCCACTGTTGTGCAAAAACTGTTTCTCTGGATGACATGTTCCTTCATTATGGTAACTGCAGTTTGTTTTGGGTTGATCCCACACCATCCTGCTGCTGCCTTGTCTACTTGTGATATTCTGCATATTTTATTGAAGCTCTAATATTATTCACACATTTTCCGCAGATCTATGATTCATTTTTGCATAAAATAAAGTCGGGGTGGGGAGCAACACACTGACCTATCCAGTAGTCACTCTAGATGGATCCTCTAAGAATTGATTAAGAGTGAGAGTTATCATTCAAGTTCATATCGACTTCTTCCAGATTACATTTTTCTAAAATCCTCAAGTTTCTCCGTCCAAGGAAATCTGATGCTGTCAAGGTATAGGGTGCTCAACAAATAATTTCTGGTGCTGTAAAATTCCCACTGGAATCTGCTGTAGAAAATAGTCCCCAACAAATGCATTATTTACTCCTGTTGAAGTAAAGATTGCTAAAATCTACAGTGCCCAGGCTGCTTTGGGAAATGAAGTAATCTTAGGATTTAAGAATTCAATAGGAATGAACAGGCTTTTGGCTGTGCCACAAAGGAAGACTTTGGTCTTCTTCTGGGATTTGTTAACAGTCAGAAAAATATAGAATACCTGCAGCCTTATCCTTGAAAGAGTGGAGTGAGTGGATTAGCATTATTGTGATACACAACAGTAATGATCTGCCAGTGTGACTGAAACAGAGTTGGGTGTCATTTAAAATTTGTCTGACTTTATCTTTGAAGTAAAAGCTGTACTTTTGAAGTGTCAAAGTTAAACTGCTTTATACTTTTTTAATCTAGTGAGAACATTTTAAACCGTAAAAGTCGACTTCAAATCTTGTTCTATGAAATTCTCAGCCTGTCCTCCTGGTCTCCACGGCCCGCTGTGCCAGCTGCAATGCGACTGTATGAACGGAGCCTCTTGTCATCCTGTGTCGGGCCTCTGTGTCTGTCCTCCAGGATATTATGGAGCCCGCTGCCACAGAGGTCAGTCCAATTACTGCTGATAACGCCCAGTAAAATAATGGGATTACTGACGGTTTGTGTCTGATTTCTCCTTTTACTGAGAATCACTTTCACGTCCCTCAGTGTGTGAACAGGGTACCTTCGGTCAGGGCTGTGCCAAGGTATGTGACTGTGAGGACGACGCTCCATGTGATCCTGTGACGGGACGATGCCTCTGCTCCTCGGGGAAGACTGGACCCAGATGTGACATCGGTAACCCTCAATGTTTTCCTAACTTTGAGAACACACACAGCAAAGTGCAGACCACTGTGAATTAAAACACATCGCAGACCTTTTCTTTTTGGCTAACTTTCCTTCATTAGAGTGGCGTCAAGACATTGTTTCAAGTTTCTGTAGAAAGTAGAATTATACTGGTACAACTGGTTGAGGTGGAGCTAATTTGACTATTTTAAACAGCATCTATGGGAAGTTCAATCTACAAAAATGCATCAAATTTTATAAGATGATCATGTTTTGTAGAATATTAATCTGTAAATTAACTAATAAAAATATCCATCAATTAAATGTAGGAGAGTCCAATATAACAAGAAGACGTAAAGTCTCATACTTCCCTCTGAATCGCAAGTAGCATGACAGAAATACTTCAGGAAAGTACCTCACATTTGTACATTGAAACAGTAAAAGTTACTTTCCACCACTATTTGTAAGTCCTTTTACTAATCTCTGGACTGCGTATAAGTGGAAACCTCAGCCACGACCCAGATGAAGCAAAAAATGTTTGCGTAAAGCGAGTTGTACTAGAGATGAGTTGAGTCTTATCTGTTCGTGTACAGAGGTTGGTGACCTGCCTGCAATTTTAACAGTGACTCCACCACTGTTTCGTTTAATTCAACCTCCTCTCCTGTGTTTTGTGTCAGACTGCCGAGCGAATCGGTTTGGGCCCGACTGCACTGAGACCTGCGAGTGTGAGAATGGGGCGCAATGCGACCGACGCAACGGGCGCTGCAGCTGCATGCACAGCTGGATCGGACTCTCCTGTCAGGAAGGTACATAAATGACTAACACACCTTCATCCCTGCTGTCTGAACAATTATCTCGCTTCATTACTTCCATAGAGACAGCAGGTGACAACCTCCATTGACTCTTTAGTCGGAGCAGAGGTGACATTTTGCTGACTGGGGAATAAGTAAATAACTAGTTTAAGTGCTGACAGTGTTCATTAGTGTCTTTGTTTGGGGGCAGAAGTACAAGGCTGCACTTTCTCTTTCGAATGTGAATGTTGTGCATTTGCCAAGCTGGACTTTCTTTTTGTGTGCATTTCCTCAGGTGGACCTCCACGCCTCACCTATGGGAGCAGCAGAGGAGACTCGCAACACAAGTCATTATAGCAGCTCCATCTATCTGGAAGACTCCAACTAGAACTGGGACAGATCAGCGGGTTTTTACTGAAGTGACTCAAGTGAGTGAAAGCTTGTGACAGGAAGTTGAAGCAGCTGGAGGATTTGCATGAAAATAGACTCTCTGAGGAGAACTGCAACTCCATGTTTGAACCCGAGCTGGATTTTTTTTTTGCGTGCCAAAGTGTCCTTTGAACTGTCTGAGCCTGTGGCATCAGTCGGACCTGTCACCAGTGCATTGTTTCTTTCGCTCAAAGTGGAAAACCGCTGTAAAAGAAAACTCGAACACCACCTTTACTCTTCAGGATAAGAATTGTGCCTCAAAAACTACATCCTCACAGTGCAGTGTCAGGAGATTGTGATTGCGTTTACTGCACTTTTGGTATTTTGTTTAATGTTTTGTCCTCAAAATGCCTTTTGCGGGTACTGTATATAAAATAATCTCTAATTTTGTAAGAAAATAGGTGATATTGCTGGATATGATGCAACCATATCACATTACTTGCCAGTACTATGAAGTTGTTTTTCAGTCTATACAAAATGAAGTACTACCCTCAGTCCAATGGTGCTATGGTGCTTTACTGTACTTCAGATGTTTAATAGTATAATGTCACAGTAAAGCACATTCTTGTTGACTAAAGCCTTAACAGATAGCTGGAAGTGTATATCACTTAAGATTACAAAGCTAGCATTCATTGTTTAAATTCTTCCTTTAGGATTGATTTTGTGTATAAATTGCTTCATATTTATATTTAACACAGTTGAATATACCACAAATTTAAAATGCATCTTTTGTTTTCCACTGGATAAAAGAGACTTTGCAGCTCTGCCAAATCTACAACCCAGAATAAGGTTTTACACATGAATGCCAATAAAGACAGACACATAAAGGTTTGTTTACCATTCTTATTTTATCATTATTTCATTTTCATTGAAGATCGAAGCTGTACATCCTGTCTAAATTTCAGATTCAAGCACAGTGCAGATAGCAACGCCTGCAAAAGAAAATTAAAAAAGAAAAGAGAAAAGGCAGAGGTGATCACAACCAGAAATATATACAAAGGTCAAACTATGTACAGGAGATACCAGGCGCTCACTATGTCGTCTTCAGAGTGAATTCAGTCCACCATTGCATTCACTTCAGAGCATTCCTCATAACGCATACACAACACAAAGAAATTGCTTCTTTTTGTCAGTCTTTAAACTGATACAATACAGATAGGAAAAATGCAGCATGATGAAAAATAAAATAAAAACAGTTCTTTAGATTCTCTCTACTGCATTAAAGGCTAAAACATAAAAAATATATTCTCTGTATAACCTAGAACCTTCTGTAAAATAAGCTCTACCGATCTGTGGGTCTGGTTTCATTTCTGAACTAGTCAATATGTTAGAACAGCAAATATGATGAAACTAGGACCACTTAAAGCACAAACTTCTCTAACTGCACTCCAGCCTCAAAACATTAAGAGTTATTTCTACATTGGGCATTAACCTGTAAAAGCACAAAATCTTTGCTGGGCAGGTCAGCACAGTGTGGAATAACACTGATGGTCACACAAAATGCACAGAGATATCATTGAAAAGAAAAGTTTGGGAAATGTGCTTATGTGCTTTCTGGCTGAGAGTTAGAAAAGAGTAGTATCAATCTTCTCTGTCTGTTCAATATGAAGCTACATCCAACAGCTAACTGAGCACAAAGACTGGCCACAGAGGGAAACAGCTAGCCTGGTCAATTAGCACATATCTCTGGTTTAACCTGAACAAAATCCAGTGTAAAAACACCATTGACGGGGGCAATTAAGAGAGAACCGAACAGCCTCCTTTTTCCAAAATACAGCACTCTAACCATGAATATTCATGCAAATGCAACTAAAAATGAACCTCATTTTAAAACCGCTAACAATTCCTTTTGTAATTAATCTAATTTCTGAATGTCTATTGCAGGCATGAAAAGAAAACAATCCTCATAATGTCATTTTCAAGAATAATTTTCTTCTGAGACATGTCCGTTGCGACATTTTAAATAACTCAAAACATTGTCAAACATGGTCAGGGTGGACGAGACAACTAATACCAGCTAGAGGTGGTCGGATCGATCCTACCGATACAATGACTTGTTTTTGTATCGATACTAGCGTCAATAGAATCGATAAAAAAAAAACAAAAAAAAACAACTTGATCCAGGATAGATCACATCCTGGGCACATGAACACTTACTGCTGCAACATTTAAATCTCTCCTGCGGCCATGTTCATGTGCGCAGGAATCACCTTTAGTTCAGAGAATTCACATAATGAACATGTCTTATTTACGATTAACAACTGTGTCATGTTCAAATCTAAATGTAACAACAGGGCTCTACCCTACAAAGAATGGTACAAAGACAACACATTACCTGCTAGTAACAGAAAGTGTGGGTGCTCCTGGTTTTACTTGGAATTGGATTGAAACCAAATTCTCTGGTATCACTCACACCTTAATAGCAGCTAGTGGCAATGCTAACAAGCTAAGTACAAGGTGACAATTGCTCCACCTGGTAGATTCTGTTACCTTTGGACAGAGTTAAGCTAGATGTTTCCCTGTTTCCAGTCTTTATGCTAAGCTAAGATAGCCAGCTGCTGGCTGTAGCTTCATATCAAGCAGACCGACATGGGAGTGGTATCAGTCTTCTCATTTAACTCTCGGCAAGAACGCAAATACATGTATTTCCCAAACTTTGCCTTTTAAGTCTCAAACTTCCTCTCCACTCTCGGCGGATGAAAATATTAAGACACAGAACTCCACAGACTAATGAAATAAATATTCTTTGCTTTTCTTGTTTTTTTTTCTTCTTCTCAGAAAACAGCATCAGCTTGCGCCAGTTTGATTCACTCAGACATACAAGACACAGCAAATCAAACGTATACAGGGATCAACTAACGCAACAGGCTAAAGCAAGGGATTAGTTTGGTTGTCCCCCCACCACCCCCCCACAAGATCAACAGCAGAGACATGAAATCACTTTACTGTTGTTAAAAATCACAGAGGAGCTGACTAAACCTCATCCGCACAAATCCACACAACGACACTCACTTTGATTATTCCCTTCCACTTAAACTGAGAAACACCTACATCTCATTCATATCATCATTCGCACTAATGTGACAGTTTTCTTTACTTGTACTTATATTTTTTTCTGCTAAGAATCAGTAGTTTCAGCTGTTAGTAAAGACTGTTATCTACACGTGTTAGTAAGGGGAGTAGCATGTCATTGCTTCTCCTGTAGGTACTGTAGGCTGGGTGACGAGAGTCCATGCTTTGAGGATGTATAACATGCTATCCACTTGTGCTTTAATCACAGTAAGAGAGCACCCAAAGGAGAAAGAATGATATAGGGTGGTGCCAAATTCTGCAATAATACTTCTGACACGTCTCAAGTCGTATGGCGCTTGAAACGAACCTTATGATCCTAAAATATTTAGCTGTACTATGCATTCTGTATATGAAGGACATTTGTTAACTAGTATAACAGCATGGTCAAGTAAAGATATATATGGAGTAAAGTCTGTACCATAGATAACAAGCTGGACAGCACATGCGTCAAGATGAGTTCTATAATCTTGCAGGAAGTGAGAGTGAAACACTCAGGTGTGTCGTCAAAGAGAGAAGAAGAAGAAGATCTTTGGCTCAAGCCACGCTAAAACATCACTGGTCCTCCCCAGTGTCCACACATGAAAGAAAGACAGACAAAGAGTAAATACAACCTCCCGACCATGTGCACGCCAACACACAACTAAAACCACCTGCTCCATTCCCTGAGCTGCTGCCACTCACTGATTAACTGGAAACACCAACTCTTCCTCGCAACAAACGCCACATCCACCAGTCATTGTTCCCGCATATACTGGGTACATGAGACCAGTCGGCCAAGCTGTCGAGCTGTTTGTCTACGCCAAAGCCCACAGCACAGTCTGATGCAACTGTAAATAAGGCAAAAATACTTGAACAGAATTTGATCAAGGAGAAGTTTCCATGAGATGTGGTGCCAGCACTGATATGACCACTTCCTATACAATAAATCCTCAGTCTGAAAAAAAACAGAACAGAGGCTGGGTAACACGGTGAAGCAGGACACTGCGTTTGATTTAATACAGCAGCAGCTTCTACCGTTTGGGATGAATAAATAGCTAATCTCTTCAGTGGCAGTTGCCCAGACATCGGCCCACGCTCCTGGCTTGTCATCACGGACTGTTCACTGGTCAAGGACGGAGGAGGAGGCTCCCAGGCAGAGGGCGGTCATTGCCCCTCGTCCTCTCGGCCCTGGCGAACACAGGACTTCACCGCCACGCTTTGACAGCAGGAGTGTCAGAGCATCAGGCTGGACAATTGCACTGCCAGTAAAGACACAGTGGGAGGATGAGGAGAGGGAATTATCAGGAGGCTATGCGATTCTAATAGTGCAATGGCTGTGAGATAAGACTATTGTACAACCCATCCTCTCCCTTCCTTATAACAATACTAAAGTGCTGATTGTTAAAGCCCACGATAGGCTTGTACACTGATGATGTCGACAACACAAACAAATTCAGAGAAACCGTGACGGACTCGTACAGTACACAGGTGTTTGTAAACAGAACGTTTGAGGAACAAATGCATGGCTATGGTACATGTGCAACAGGGTAGTTCTCGTATATTCATACAGTATGAACTTCATCTTCCTTTTAGTTGCATTCAGTTTTAGAAAAAAGCAGAAAAAAAAGAATTCTGGCTGCCAAGCAAGCGTGTGCTTTTTTTTTTCTTTTTTTTTTAAAAAGGTATTTTTCTCTATGGTTTTAAAATACGTTCAGCTGAATTGAATGTATAACTGATTTAAGTATGAGCGCATATCCCTCTTCCACTTTTGTCTTTCTTTGTCAATCCCTTCCTTTCCTGTGGAGGTGACTGTATTTTTTCCCCCTTTTCTTATCTTATCCCTGTAACTCTAAATGAGGTGCCCTGGGTGGCCTTGGTGTGGCCAGACTCATGCGCCAGGGTCTCACTCAGTAAAAGCTCAAGCAAACAGAGGATCAGGCAAAGGTGGGGCACTGCGGCTGCAGGCCGGGTGCAGCCCTGCCGGGCGGGGCCGTGCTGCACGTTAAGAGCGGTAGTCCTTTTTACTGTACGGCTTGTTCCCCAGGATGCTGTCCACCTCGTGTGTGATGGAGGACGACAACTTTGGAAGAACCTGTGATGGGAGAGAGAAACAAACAATTAACATGTTCTCTTTTACATTTCCTATCAGTGCCTTTGGTCATTCTTTAACTGTCTTTAGAGAAAATCAACAGTAGTTTGCATTTTCATATCTCAGCCTCTAGATAGCGCTCAAGAGTGACTTGAATTTTTTGTAGTCGTCACCAACTTTTTGGCTTCTAACCAAAGACTGTACAGTTTCTAACACTTCGCCTCCAATACAACAACCAATTAAAATCAGGCAAGCAGGCAATAGTACACATGATCTTCAAGTACAGACTGTATAAAGCAGTGCATGTGGTTGATATTAAAATACTTGTTACTTTTTTTTTCCCAGCTCATTTCAGTGCATTTAAATTGAACTCAAATAAAGGAATTATCACCAAAATGTACTTTAATTATTGCAGTGTAAGAACTCATTACAGCAGAATTTGTTGTTTGTCGCACTATCTGGTGGTTCAATCTATAACCATGTATCATATTTTATAAAGTGATAATAGATTTTGTATCCACAGCAAAAAGAAAAAAAAAAGAGTGCATTATTTCCCCAGAAATTTAGCGGAGAAGGAAGTAGTGTATACACCTCAGGTTGTAATTAATTGATTTTAAAAGATATTGAGTGTGGGATTATTATTCTGGTGGTAAATTTATATTGATTCTGAATATTTATTTAAATATATATATATTTTTTTTAATAAAAGAAAGATCAAAACAAAGATAAATTAATATGTTCCATTAAAACTGTAACCTTTCCTTTACAGGAGTTCAGAAAAATGGTTTTAAAAAAAACTTTAATATGATGCAATTAAATGCAAAGTATTCCCATGTAGAAAATATAAAAGAGAATTTGTTCTCTAATTCTCTCTTCCCACAGAGTAGGCATGAAGCAAATGCTGTAATGAACTGAAAAAATTTGTATTTGGACATTCTTTTCAGCTCAGGGACTGTTTCTATTTCAGGGTCTGTGATGTAAAATTCCCAGTAAAAGGAAAACTGCAGAGCCCTGGGGAAATTTGAGCATAGCATTTCAAAACTGAAATATCAAATGTGCTAGGGGAGAGGAAACATATAGCGTGCACCCATCTAGTATACTAATGTGTCTACACACACAAAGCGTCAGAATAGAAGAGTGTAGCAATGCTCTTTACTGCAGGCCAGACATAATGTGAGAAGAGAACGTAGACCCCCACCGGTCTGAAAACCCCATTAGAGGAGTGCATCTTATCAGGAGAGGTAGAAGTGGCCATAAGCTTGCCTCCAATCCCCCTGGCAACTGATATGCTGCTGACCTTATTAACTCGGTACAGTAAAGCACCCAAGCATGCAGCAACAAACTGCCCATGAGGCCGAGCTGTACCCAGGAGATGAGGCTGCTGTTACGGACTGTAAGGCACAGATACGGGCCTGATGAAACAGATCAGGTCACATTTTCACAAATTAAACCACTGATTTGCTCTGTAGGACAACAGACACGTGTACACTCACAAACATACATTCATTTTGTAGCCTCACCTGTATCGCTCCTATGTTTTCCATCAGCTGGTCAGTGTTGGACGCCCCTAAAAGGACAGAGCTCACCCCCTCGTTCCGTAGGCACCACGCTGCAGGAGACCAGTAAACAGCAATGACACCCCCAACATGACTATGGACAGACACACACACACACACACACACACACACCATCCCTCGAAACACACACCATAAATTCACACCAGTCTGATTTTCTTTTAACACACTAAATGACATTTCCTTTACAAAAACCTGGTAAAACATCAAAGCTACTGCAACACTTTGTCCAAAACTACAGCTTGCCTCAAACCTTCACACTAAAACCCTCCCAGTGTGGAAGAAACATTCAGATCCTTTACTTAAGTACAAGTAGCACTACCACACCAGAAAATACTCAACATGTAAAAGTACCAAAGTAATATCAGCAAATGTACTTTAAATAGCAAAAGCAGGAGTACTCATTGTGCATCAGTGTTTATTTACTAGAGCTGCAACTAACAATTATTAGCACTATCAATTAATCTGGCGATTAGTTTCTTGATTACTTGTTTAGTCTACAAAATGTATAAATAGTGAAAAATGTCCACCCCAGTTTTGCAGAGGCCAAGGCGACATCTCTCAACAATTTGTTTTGTCCAAAACCAAAATATATTTAGTTTACAATGTGCTCACCACTGAGGAGCTGAAACTATGGATTTTTTTTTTTTTTGCTTTGCCACTTTTGCTTCGGAAAAAAAAAATCACCTAAAAGAATAATCAATTACCAGAGCAGTTACAGATTAATGTCCTGTCGATCGACAAATCAATCTTTTCCAGCTGTACTACTTACATATCATCATATATTATTTTAATATTACTTCTGAATTAACATAAAGCCAGTATTTTATTATTGTTGCTCCTAATTTACTTACCAAATTACCTGTAAAATTAATGTGGAATAGAACGTACAATATTTCATAAAACATAGTTAAGTACAAAAAAATTGGACCTCAAAATAGTCTACCAATTAGCTCTACACCAGTACTGCACTCTGCTAATCTTATGCAGGGAATGTGCTTTCTTTAGTGATCTCTCTAAAGAAACCAACACAAAAGAGCCATTTCTGCTTGATGTGCTATCATAAGTGTGAGTTCTATTATGCAATACAACTGCATGCTCCTGCAATTGAGCAGAATGTACTTGTAAACAGATTTTAGCATAAAGGGATGGAGAATTTGCTGTAAAAACAGTGGGATTTATGACTCTACAAAAATCTTCCACCAACATGAGCATATGGCCAAAAAGACAACAGTTGAAGGTCTTCCACTAGACTGAAGAAAAGTAGACCTCCCCTCAGGCCACTGAGATACTCACAACATTTATGAACTCTATTCTCCCACTCACAACTACAGTCTGACCCCTGAATTTACCACTTGCTCCAGCAGCACCAGGCCTCAGCATCAAGCCAAAGGCAGGAAGAAGTCCGTCATTTTTATATAGTTTTCATTCAATACTCTAGTGCCACAATGGAGTGTAGAGGACTACATCGTAGATATAAATCTCTTCTGTTGCCTTCAGGAGCGCTAGAAGGATTTATGGTAATTGGGAGGGATGAGGGTGTCCACTAATGGGCCGTGAAACCTAATCTATGACACTGCATTACCGAGAGGGTGAAAAATCTGCTGTGATCCATGCTGAGATACGAGACAGAGTCCCAGATTTACTTGCTGAGTCCCTCAAGACTGACGCTTTAACAGCTCTCGCAGGAGTGTGCTTCTTTGGGGTTTGCACATTCTCACTTTCCTGCCCGGCAGTGAATCGATATCGGTCACTCAGTGGATTTATGTCTGGGATGCTATTTTAATGCTGACACTGGAAACTGTTAAATACATGTTAACACCAGGGAAAACCACATACCTGCATATAGAAATATACTGTTAACACATTTGCATCCCATATGTTGATATTTACATCATCACTGTCTTAATATATTCAAGGGACTGTGCCAAATCTTTAAGAGGTAATTTTGTTACTTTTCCTTTTGGATCCTGAGAGACAATGAGAGAGGTTGAAGATGAGTTAATGTCCTTTTAAAATACACTGTTTATTTTTTATTTTCTTATATCTATATCTATATATATCTATTTGTTTAATTATTTTCTGATTAAAAACTGCAGTAGATACAACACAGACTCTCTCACACACACACACACACACAGCACAACACAACACAACACACTGACAATCAAACCAGACAGCACCAAAGGTGCTGATCTCAGCCCGTCCGAGGGAGAGGGACGGACAGACAGACAGAAAGAGAGAGAGCGGCAGAGTGTATCTGCGTACCGATGGCGAGTTGGGGCAGAGTGCAGCCCAGCCGCTCCGCGATTGCCTGCAGCTCTTTCAACTTCGCCTGCTGACGCCGGCCCTCCTCACTCAAGATCTTGTCCTTCAACCACTGGTAACCCTGTCAAAAACACAGCACACCTGCTCAAAAACACAGCCCTGCTCACACGGCTGCGCTGCAGCTCCTGTGTCACCAGGGCCTGTTTTTAAACACGTGACTGTCTCCTGCTATCTACACCTCAGCCAGGGAAACGTATCTCCAGCTAAGCTTACTGAAATACTGAATATTCAGTTCATTATGTCATAATTACAAAGTTAAAATAGAAAAATTCTTAAAAGAACTATTACTGTTGTTGAAATTATATAGTAGCTGTCTAATTTTTATATCTCAATGTTAGAACCAAAGAGTATCAAAAGGTCAGGAATTATACTGTAGCATAATGCTATTACTAGCACACTAGCACCAGAAGGAATAATCACTGAGTTAAAGAGCCAAAATACCACAAACATCCACAGGCAACACTGAACCAAACAGGAAGCAGCACATTCCACACAAGTCGCCAAAGATACTGCACAACACCAAGATGGAGATCTAGGTTCATGAACCAGGAGAGGTCTAATCGACAGTCACTGACACGCAATCCACAGATACACAACATGCCACTCCACCACAGGGACAGATCATTGCATTAATTCAGGTGTTAGCTCCTGTGTAACGCAGAGGTGCAGTGAGTTATCTTTATGTTTAAAGGTCATGATGAGAAATGGCAAACTGCATGTGTTACTACTATTGTTTTAAGTAAAATTATCAAAGTAATTTGAATTTGACATAATGGGAAGTGTGTTGTTGTTGCTGATTAAACTCTGTTACCACACACTTGCTGAGTTTATCTGTCACTTTAAAGAGAAATATTCCACTGGGTTTCTGAGTGCTCACTGAACTAAATCTTTGAAAGTTTTTCTCCACCTCATTAATGTTTGGTTAAAGTGACTGTTTTGCTCGCTTATGCTTGGAGCAAAACAAGTCTTTCAAAAAATGATTCTAGGTCACATATGAGTCGTCTGGATTAACAAACTGAACTGCTTCATGATTCATCTACCAATGTAATTCTTTAGCTTCAGTTTAAAAAGTGTTGGTGTACATCAGGGTAAATTAAAAAACAATTGTTAGTGTGCACGCACGCCGTACTGTCATGGTTCTGTGTGAATGCATTGCTGTGCACATGTATCATGTGGCTCATGTGCGTTAAGATGACACCAGCTGGCAAACAGTGTCGAACAACACTGCTTGTGAAGAGGTACACAGTGCATGGCGTCAACATGGCACTGAAAACACACAGATATATGTGATGTTGCACAGAGTATACAGAACCTGAAAGACACAAACACACAATAAGCAAACAAACAACCAGCAACCAGTAGGGAAAAGATCACAACAGCGACACCAGCACAAATGATCAAAGTGGGATAAAGACAGAAAACAGCCAGTGAGGTTCGTCTACCTTCAGAGAGGCCCGAGAGTAGGGAGGCACCCTGCCGTCATATTTCCCTGAGATGATCCCACAGGCCAGTGGTGACCATGTCATGGCCCCCACACCTGAGAACACAAACACGTGATCATCAACATCGCTGGAAAACAATAGCTTACTTTCTCAAAGGATTATAATATAAAATTTGGTCTTTAGAAGGAAAGGGATAATAGCAACACCACATTCCTGCTGTTTGAGTTTTAATCCATTTGGTCTGATTCTTCTTCTCAAACTGGATTTTAAGTTGGGCCTGTTTTTGTTGACTTGGTAGATTGAGTACAGCAGCTGGCTAAAGAGAATCTGCAATGTCAGAAAGGACTCCTTTTCTGTCATCTGCCAGTCAAGCTTCAGACTGCCAATTGTTTATGTGACAACTTATATAAGACTCAAACCTGGATGACGTCAGCTCATGTGCTGTTGCTTTAGATGGACAGTGTCACAGCCACTGAGAATTTACAGCGTTTGTTGAAAACTGCTGTCATTCAAAAAAGATTTCAGTAGCGTATTATGACGATGAACCCTGTGACAAAACATTCACTTATCTTCTCGGGTCAGTTTTTATGAAATAATGTATTTAAAACACGAAGCATTGTTGGTGCAGAATTTGTGTCCAGTATTTTGCAGTCACTTAATTCCTCTATCCCTACTGTACTTGAGAGAAGACTTAATCTAATAATCCATGCAAAGCCACAAATCCATGACTGCTCACCTATCTTATGGAAGAGCTCAGGTAGCTGCACCTCCACCTTCTCTCTCTGGAACATGTGATACTCAGCCTGCTCACAGATGGGAGGAATCTGGTTGAACTGTCGCGCCACAGAGTACGCTTCCTACAGGGAGACATGGAAGAAACAAGATTAGAGCCATTTACAGGATCAGCATTAAACAGAAACATCTAAGATAAAGCAAAGTGAGAATTAATTCCAACCTCTTGAAAGAAGGAAAGAATCCTAAAAGGTATATTGGCAGTCATCTACAGAGATAAATTAAGTCTCACCATAATCTCCATTGGGCTCCAGCGGGATGTTCCCCAGTACATGGCCATGCCTTGATTGATCACATGGGTCATTGCTCGAACCGTTTCTGCAAGTAAAAAGACACAAAAATGTTAAAAACAGCTTTAGTGATGGTGTCAACCTGCTGTGTTTGCAGCATAGTAT
Organism: Seriola lalandi dorsalis; assembly: GCF_002814215.2. Taxonomy (NCBI): domain Eukaryota; kingdom Metazoa; phylum Chordata; class Actinopteri; order Carangiformes; family Carangidae; genus Seriola; species Seriola lalandi. The sequence continues at coordinate 319,467 of NW_019524972.1, read as the reverse complement.
TATTACAACCATGTTTTTCATTTTCTATATCTCTCTCTATAGAGCAGATAATGTGCTGAGTTCCTACTGAATGTGTATCTGAGTTCTTTATTCTTATAAAAGATGTGCGTTATCATTTGCAATCCAAATGGACAGGGGCCATTCAGCAGAAATGTGGAAAAGCTGATTATGTGAATCAGAATGGAGAGTGATTCATTCTGAGGAGGATGACATCTATCCACAACAAGGCATACGTGAATGACAGTAACGTAAAAATACACTAGAATCTGTCTTTTTTGATCTGCAACGTGCAACAAAAAAGAGGCAGGTGAAGTAAATTGGAGATGACAGGCATGTTTGCACCAGTTCAAATCTTTGCTTATATACAAAACTGGATGACAGCTTCTGTATTTTAAGCACAGTAGGTTAAAAAATGTTTGGTTCTATAACATGAAAAATATTTTAAGGATTTTTTCAATTAATGTACTGACCAGGCTTGACTGAATGTTACGCAGAGTTCAATCTCATGTTCTTCTCTCAACATCACTTTATTCTATTTAAAGCCTTCAGATCAGGGATTTAAATGTACAACAATATCTAACCCTGTGTGACCGTGAATTAAACCTCACATTATCCAACTGTAATTTCCATCTTTTCGTTGGTCGACGTGACCCACTGTCAGTGACCGCTGACCAAAATATCAAACATGTTAGATAACGATCAGGGTGTCCCCGACAAGATCAGGAGCACAGGAGAGCAATTGTCAGGAGTGTTGTCAGCTCTCAGTAATCCTCCATCCATCCACTCCTCTTGCTGATGTGCTGTTTCTCAAAACTTTCTTGGCTTAACAAACCAGCCCTCCTTTCATCTAGTGGGTGCTTGGCTTAAGAGGGTTTCTCTGTAAACTGAAAGAACAGCAGTTCACCTCCTTTTCACCGTGTATACTGCCCTTTAGCTATAGCCAGAATTAAATGTACCAGATGGTTTAACCACTGTAGATTTGAAGGCATGGACTCAGAGCTGTCCGTGCAAACTGTGTGCAATCTTTAAAAGGGCAGATGGGCAAAAGAATCGCCTTGACTTTCACATCAAACAACACCTGCTACTTCTGACTAACAAGACATTAAAGTATTGTGAAAGAAAGAGCCTGAGCCGGTGATGCATCAAACTGAAGGCATGAAGATGACCTGTGACCCGACTGTAACCCAAAGAGGAACTCTGACACAGGAGCAGATGGATACAGTGTGACCAGCTGAACCCACACACAGTTAGCCCACTGCCATTTAAAGGTCTCCAGCATCAGTATCTATCTATCCTCATTCTGACTGTGGAGGTGGAGGACAACATGCAGCATTTAAAAATAGATATTTCAGTAACAAGAGGTTTATATATCCCAGCCTTCACTTTGCAGTAGTCATAGAGACAGAAAAGAGGGGGGTTTGTTAGTTGTAATATGACAATACACAGGGAAAACATGGTTAAGTGTGTGAGAGTGTGAGAAAAGCAGAAGAAGCATTACCTTCCATAGGTGTATTAGGGTCCGGTCTGTTTGCAAAAACCACATCCACATAGTCTAACTGCAGTCTTTCTAGAGAGGCCTTTAAACCTAAAAATAAGCACCACAGTAAATAAGTGATAGTGAATGTCTGTTGTGTTACATTATTAAGTTCTTCATAAACACCCAGACTACAGTTTATACTGCCAAGTTATCAGTGCATAGGATTTTCAAACAATTTATTTTTACAGGGCCATTGTACCAAAAAGTTTTCTCGGCAACTCCAATAAACCCAAGAGTATGTCAATTATTAAAATGTAGCCTTGTTTCCCTTGAGCCAGAACAACTTATTAGGAAGTATTTTGTTGTTGCTGTGTCAGCATTTAATCCAATAATCTGCAGCGCTGCTACTTACCTTCTATAATGTGTTTTCGGGATAAACCCCTTTCAGTCTCCGCTCTGGAAAAATAAAAAAATAAATAAATAGACCTCGGTTTATGAAAGGTTATTTGAAATATAACACGAGCTGCGCCTCCTGGATGATATAATATCACATATCCTTTGTGAAATATGATCTAATAAATGTTTCAGCTTTACTGAAAGTACCTGACAACAGATTAGTTTGGATGACGCATGATCCCATTACCAGGAACATCAGTCAAGGAGTGGAGAAAAATTATACATTTCTCATTTGGAAGCAACCAGATGAAACTTACTTTCCACCCCAGAAGATCTTTGTTGTTATCACCAGACTTGAACGTCTGAAAGTGGGAAATGAAAACACATCTGTTACAACAACCTGCCAAACACAGAGAGTTATAGCCAAAAAGCCTCATGCGTTGGGAGTTGGTGATATCTGAGGTCTACACAAACCTTATATTATACAATTAACAAGATGAAAAGCTCAGACACATCCTCTCAGTGATAATGCATTTCTACCTTACTCCTTCAATGTCACACTCACCCACATCCCACAGTAAGTGTGACTGTGCCAGAACTCGGCCAGCGCCAATGAAAGAGTGTTGTAGGTGTATAACCTGACAAAGCTATACAAATGCCAATCCAGGACAGATAAAGTAGATGACAAGGCACTAGAAGTTCATCCATTATTCAGCGTCTTTGAGGAGGGACACAGGAGTGTGGGCATGGCACGGCGGCCCGCATTAATCTTTCATCTGCCTACCTTACCGTTCCAGTTCACAACACGCAGCCTCCCAATATGTGCAAGGAAGGAGATGATACAAGATTAGGGAGGCTGGCTGGGACGGAAATTAAAAAACACCAAACCCAATTTAAGTGTGCATCATACCTCCACCCTTTCTTCTTTATGATGTTGCCGAGCACCACCTCTGCCCTGCGGAGCAGATGGAGAGAAGGCGTGATTGAATAAAGACAGTCTTAAAATGATAAGAATGTTTATACCCAACTGTCTGAGGGATGATTTTGATGCCCTAAATTTAAAAGAAAAAACAGTCCAACTCTGCACACATAACAATATTAATAATAATAATAATAATAATAATAATAATAATAATAATAATAATAATAATAATAACAACAACAACAACAGTATAAATGATATATAAGGGAGCTTTCATTGGTAAGTACACCTGTTTAGGACTGGTGAGTGTGAACTAGCTGCCAAGTCAGAGTCAATAGGGCCTGGGCTCAGATCTGCTTTGGAGTTGGTCATCAGCAGCCACAGGGGTGCTAATGATTGGCATTACCTTCGACATGGGGCTCATTAGGACCAGGCAGAAACCTGTCAGTAGGATGTCTCTCCAGTCCTCCTACTCTGACAAATAATGAGACACCTCCTTGTAACATAGCCTCCCATAAAATGTATTTGTTCAACTCTGAGAGGTAAAACACAGCAATTACTAAGATTTGTTTTGGATTCATTTTGGGTGCATCGATGAATGACGTTAGCTGCTCTAACTGATGCAATTTTCAAATAAATTACATTTTGTTGTCAAAACCGTGCGCAACTACAAGGACCATAATTAATCTCGTCTATGACACAGCGCATTAGTGCTCCTGTCAGTCGCAGTGCGGCTGTGTCGACACACGCTGAGTGGTGGCTCCTGGCTGTGGTAATCAGATGGAAGTTTAAACAGTCAGCTAAACGAGATATACTTGTACAACTTGTACCACTGACAAACTGACATGTCTGTATAAATGTTACTTACTGGGATTTTTATATGAAACACAGTGAGGAAAATTCACATATTTTCTAACCTGGATTTTATTCTCATAATTGTGGCCATTTCTGACAGGATTAATCTATCACAATGCAATTAGCTACATTGGGTAATTCAGGGAGCTAATTTCTTTGTTTCCTTTTGGTCAGACTAAGAGACAATTAGAGACAGTTAATTAATTTTATTGACCTTTTTTTTGTAAAACTGAAGTAGTGCAGTCTGGTTTTGTTCCCTAAATTTCAACTACAGAACCCGAGTCGAAAAAACACTGGAATTATCTTCGAACAGGACACTGATAGTCCTCCCTCCTGACGTTGCTGAAATGAACTAATAATAGAATCAGAGTGATAAATTTGCCAGGCCGATATATAATTGGATTTTGAAATTGGAATCCCAAATATCGATATGAATATCAAAACCTCAGGATTGTTTGACCTATAGCTGATGACAAACAACACAGTAACCTCAATGCGCTAGAAAAACCTGTTTGATATTTTATGCAAAGTGCTGTTACTGTTAACCAGTAACCTTTGTTTTGAAAAGTGCAATATAGATAGATTTATAGCATTGTGTGTGTCAGTGCCAACACTTTGTAGGTCCATTGATGTGAGGAAGTGTGAAAATTGATTGAACTCAAAAATATATGAATTCATATTACTTTTTTAGGATATTAAGGGCATTGACACAATGTTAATTTTTCCTTTTGTTTGTCTATGTTTTGTTCTGAAGGGTCCTGCTTTAATATTAAAGCCCAAATATGTGCTTTTATTATTTATTTCCTTCCTCTTTGTTTGTTACTTATTAAAAAGGTAAATTCAATAAAATATTAATACCCAACCCCACACCAAAAAAAAAAAAAAAAGGAAAAATCTTTCTTCTCTGTACTGATCCAACGAGCAGCGTGGGTACTGTAGGTGCTGCACTACTACTCGCTGGTCCAGACCTATCCAGCTGGAGCCACTACTTTTTAAACAACGAGCACTCAAGCACTCCCGAGAGCAATAATGTGTGTGTTTGCGTGCATAATAGTATGTCTATGTGTGTGTCTCTAGCAAATACCCACACGATGATCTGTGTGTTGCCCTTCGGAAATGTGAGTAATGTGAGAGCCCAAACATAAGGTACAGTGTGCCCTGAGCAGGTTAACTTTCTTCATCCATTAATTAGGTCTTTATCCCAGTGCCGAGGCGATGTTATGACTTACAGCACAAGCAATGGCGTAATGCTGCATTATTCATGGATTTAAGATATTTTATTACTTTCAGATTTCTATGTAATTATGCTACCAATTTGTCACTGGTCTCACACAATATACTGTAATTACTATGCATCTAGAGCACAATGTCTGAGCCTGAAAGAAAATGAAGATGGAATTTTTTATTCTGCCAATTACTCGCACTTTTAATTGCTTTGAAGCCATGTGTTTGCTGATAACAGCAGCGAAAGGGGATAAGCAGAATATGTTTATTCGTGCAATTACACATATTTATTCCTATATTGAGAAACAGTAGCTTGTATATTGGGATGGATACGCTAGTTAAATAACACAGTCAATATATAAATATCGCTATATGTTGAATGTTCGTTTTGTGACCATTTCTCTGTTTTGTAGAGCTAAGGCTAAACAAACACGCAACACAAACAGCCAGAAACTGCCAAGTGCTGTGCATGAGCAGGGCGAGGAGAGTGAGCACAGCTTACAAACCTTATTTATCTGTCCACTATCGCAACCCAGAATCAACAATACAGCAGCCGACTGTACAGCCACCACTTCACGTTCTCTGAGTCTGACTGATGACGGAATCACAGTTAAGCCAGAACCAAAGACTTCACATGAAAGCTGTCTCTATTCTGATGTGCAAAGTGTGAGATTTGTTCCTCTCCTGTGTATGTGCGTGTGTGTGTGTGTGTGTGTGT
>NW_019524972.1:262679-312970 GCF_002814215.2 Seriola lalandi dorsalis | reverse complement strand
TGCTACCTCTGGCAACTACTTTTAAAGAGCAGCAAAGAAAAATGTATTTCAGGTAGATAGTTGATAGCCATCCGCTGATCTCAGTAAAAGGTGGACCATGGTCCGGGTCCAGACCCAGATGCTGTACTATCCAGGCCAGGACCTAAAACCTGTAAATTTAACATTTTCATTATTTCACACTGGTCATGTGATGCTACTCAGCCAATCATTACAACTCAAATCAGTGTGTGAGATACACTCATGGTGAGTCATGACCAGACATAGTCATAGAAATAAATTGTAGTGTCCCAGCATATGACAGTTTGCAGTAGTAGGCTACAACAATTTTAAATTCTTTTTCCATATGTTGTCAAGTAGTAAAAGATCCAAAATGAACAGTATAAACGGACTACTTGATTACTGGATTATTTAAACAGCATTTGTAAAGGAGTGATTCTGGCACAAGCTTTTTGATCACTATAAGCACCTCTGCACATTTAACTGAAGCAATCTGCATTGCCACATGACAACAAAATAAATAAACTAGTATATTTTTTGAAATATGGGTGAAGTGTGCACCTGACATAAACACCCAAGCATGGCAACTAGTCTATAATCTCTACCTGGTGACTTTATCATCAATCATATCAGCAGCTTCATAATATTTGGTGTTTCTGCTGACTGATGAGAGACCTGTGGCACAGGATATACTCACTTCCCAGCAGCATAGACCTCTGCTGTGTCAAACAGATTGATGCCATTTTCATAAGCCAGAGTCATCAGCTGCTCTGCCATCTGTTGAGAGAACAGGGGAGAAGGAAGAGGGAGGGGAAACTATGGGGTGAGTGATCACTGATGCGAGGTGTTAGGGCGATTCAATAATTAAAATTTCCTTCACAAGATTAAAGAAGGATGCTATGGCTTTGCCTTCTTTAAACATATGTTTATTTTGTGTTGGCTCTCTCTTGCAATATGTTGTCACTAAATGTAAAAATAGGCTTCTTGAGCAATCCACGATATGCCAGATCATATTGAGGGTTTCTATTCCCAACCCCTGACTGATGGAAGATCACAAAATCCATCTGCTCTCACCTCATCCGTTATCTGTCCACCGAATGTCACCCATGTTCCTAAAGAGGATGACAGGGAGGTGCACGTCAGTGTAATACAGAAACACACACATGCACAGAGATAAGCAAGTGAACAGTGATACTATATGTACAGCACAAGTGATACTGCACATACTGTACAAGAAACAAGATCTAGCTATTTTATAACTTTTTCTTTATAATTCCTTATAACTTCTTGCCACTAAACTTTTCCCCACACTCTTTTTCTCCCTATCTGAAGTTAAAGCACCATGGGGTTATCAGTTCGCCTCACAAATCTGCTATGCAAGTCTTTGGGGTGAAGAAAACTTCTCAGTGTGCCCGATAATCTAAGAGGCTCTTACCTAATCCAAGGCAGGACACCCGCAGGCCCGACTTTCCAAGGTTTCTGTCAAAACAGAGAAAATTACATTAACATTAATGCAGCACTAAGGTTGCAGTGGTTTGTGATATTTTGCACACTGGCGGCGGGTATGACCATTAGAGAAGGACTTAAACCCCTCGCTTTGATTGATAAATATATAAAATAAACAACCCTGTCAAACTTTTGTAATGGAAGAAAAGTCTGTTCTTAAGATTCTTACTGAAGTGGAAGCTTACAGGCGTGAAAGATGAGAAGAACAGCGCTTTGTGTGGATTTGAAGCCAGCATGTACTGCCTCTACTGCAGCACTGACACACGTTGAGCGGATGGGTAAGGAAGGACAGTAACACGTGTGCTGACAATGAGAGTGTGCGTGCATATGTGCAGTATGTGTGTGCAGAGAAATGTCAGGAGAAAGTAGGAGACAGGAAATGGGACTTAAACAGGCCCACCATGACATCCACTGAAATTTCTCACAGCACACCAGGATCCCTCAGCCGCAATCTGAGTAAAATCCCCTACAGCTACACGGAAGCTTGACTACTCACAACAACTTGCTCCTAAAGCTGGCATCTCTGAGCCTATCAGAGTCCAGACAGACCCCTCTGCTGACAATCACAGCTTTGGTTAGGTCTTTGATCCTTTTGTACTAGCTATTAAAGGTTTCTGACACGTCTATGGCTCCTGGTTAAAAGGCAACATCAGAACAGATTTGTTATAATCACTGAAATGATTCATCTTTTCTTTAATTTTCAGTGTATCTTCAGATCAATGAAAACCTCCAGACCATAATAGTTCTATTTCTTCAGGTATCTCTGATCTCAGAAATGATTAGACAGAGAATGAAGCGTGCTACGTCTGGTCACCCTCCTTCAGGAGATGTGCTGGCAGTGTAAAAAGATAAAAGAAATGTGGCATCAGAGATGATGTAACATGAGCAGGAGTCAAAGTGAGCGTGTAGGAGGATATCTAATATATTTTTATAAGACTGCCTGTATAGAAATACAGTGGAAATGAAAAGGAATAAAAAGGAAGACGGGGATAGGTGTGTTGCTTGTGTGTGTGTGTGTGTGTGTGTGTGTGTGTGTGTGCAGATGCATGTTACATGACTGTTCTTGTGACTGCATGTGTAAGTGGTACTCTATGTGTGTGTATGTATATGTGTGCGTGTGTGCGGGGGTGTTTTGTGAAGCCATGATAAGACTGCTGAATTGCTGGAATGACTAACAAAACACTTCTTTCAATGTGATCTGAACACAAAGTCCAAAAACACTGACTAAACTGTTTTAAATATATATGGAAATCTCAACAGAATCATATCCCCTCTAAGTAGGCTAAGCAGCATACATTTGTGTTGTAGTGAGGAAAAAAAAATCTCATCAAATGCTTTAAGTTTCTTTTTGATGTCTCTCCATATAGTTAAAAGAGTTAATCCAGTTAAATGTTCAATAAATCATCAAACATCATTAGTTACGCTCTTACTCCACTGAACCACCATGGATGCTCGGAGTGTCTCTCCATTCATTTAGATTGTGTGACAGCATATCACAGCAGAAATCAACCAAGTTTGGATCCATCTGAAGTTTCATCAGATTGAGTGATATTGGGAAATAATGAAATCATATCCACTTTGTATATTTTGAAAGTAAAGCATTTGTGTCCAACTTATTCTCTACAAAGAGCCTCATTAAAAAGATCTGATATGGTCAGTGAGGTCTATAATCGTGTTACAGTTTGAATCCAAGAGCCTGATGATGTCATGTATAGGAACCTACTGACTTATAAGCAGACACAGTGTCACAGTCATGAGGGAGAAGAGAGAATGATAAGAGAATCTAATGGGACTACGTGCCCTTGTGTTGCACCGCGGGGACAAGGTTAGCACAAGTCCCCTCTGGCAAACCACTGGAGCTGATCTACAATTAACAGCCCCTTAATTGCATGAGTAAAATACCCCCCAGGGGGCAGCTGCTCGGGATCATAAACAGAGATAACGAAACCAAAAGCAGATTACTGACCAAAATTGTTAGTGGAGTTAGTTTGTGTGTTTTTAATGGTGGACTTGTCAAATGGTAGTGCCAAATATTTTCTTCACTCACTCACAAATTGTGCTTGACTGCATTGTCTTTTAAATGAGCTGCAAACACTGTAGGGTTCATCTCTAAATCACAGTTGAGCTACTGTACATTCAGCTTAGAGTGTGTTTCAAGCCTTTCTCTGTTCCAGATTTAAATACCTAATGTGATTAAACAAATTCATTTTGCTAAATGTGTTAATACACGGTGCACAAGCATGTAGCGCATGACTGACATGCATAGTTAACCTGTCTAATTAGATAAACTAGGAGCAACTGTTTAAAAAAAAAAACAAAAAAAAAAAACAAGCCTCTAGAGTTGTACCATTTTCATCAGCTTGTGTAATCACAAATTGAAGCTTACTGTGTGAGTGTTGCATAAGAATGTTTTAACTATGAAGACTGCACATCTAGTACCAGTGTATTTAAGCACTTCCCCAAACCTAAAAATAAGTAACAAGGGTATCAGAATACACAGCTCTGCCCTTGCCATTGTTTTCATTGTAAGGATGTCTCTTTGTCAGCACATTGTTGTATTCAATATTTTACTAGACCGGCCTTGAATACTGCATTGTGTGTTGCTTCAATGACCCTCTGCCAGGCCCTGTAAGTACACAGGGGTCAGATTCCCGCTGAGCCTCAGCAGACATGAACCACAACAGTAAAGTCATCTCTCTCACACCCTCCTCAATAATAAAGGAGACAGGTACAGTACAGGACTGCAACACCACTGCAGCAGCAGGGACAAAGCCAGATGGGATCCAGTGAACAGGACACATAGTGACCATAGTACTTGTCCAGAATGCTTGTTTGCTTTGAAATACTAGGTAACCTTTCACTGTGGTTTCTGTCCACATCACCCTTCTGATCCAATCAGCACAAAGCCTAAGGGAACAGGGCAAGGCATTTCATTTTGGTTTGTTGGTTTATTTGATTACAGGTGGCTTGGATATCTGTTTGGGGCTTGTTTACACACAGATTGGATTACACTTTATTTCTTGACACAATGAATTCTGAATGTCCAATCATTCAGCTGTGCTGCTGTCTGTGGAGCTGTAATATGTTTTCTTTCTATCAAGGTCAGCATAACAAAGGGAATACCAGAGGTCACCTAAGAGTCTATTTCAGTCATTTATTATTGATCAATGGATTACTGATTATTGAATTATTGTCTCTCAAGGAAAGAAAAAGATATGTAATAATGGGCATTAACACAATCATAGAAGGTATGCAAAGATAAAAATGAATATGTTAATGGTACATAACATTAACTTAAACAGTCCTCAGCTACTGCTATGCCTATTGATAGCTGAGTCATTGTATTCTCTGTTAATGCTATTTAAGTACTGCTAACTGCATGAATCATAATGTTAGAATGGCAAAATAGTGGGAAGTAATATTCTGAACATCGAAATACAATTTAATTATCACACAAAAACAACCAAACATACAAGGACAGAAAGGACAAGTAGATAGCAAGCATTAATAGATACCCATCTTTGACACATGGCACCACTAACCCACACTGCACACTGGGGAACTGAAGTATCTACACTGAATAACCAACATAAAACCAGCTGGTTTCTCTTGTAGTTGACAAATGTCAAAAACAAACTGTGTATTTAGTTCCTGTAAACACTCTGATGTATGAACTAAGCTTTTAGATAAGGTGAGAGCTGCTTAAAAATATTTTTACACAATATCTAACCCCTGTAACTTCCCAATAACAAATAAAGAATAAGTGTAACTGTACGTCTTCAATTTCCTATGAATGACACCCTCCTCTCCTGGGTCAATCAATTGCCCCTTAATTACCTCTAAACAAATACTGTGGTGACCCCTTTAGACCAATCAATACAATTTTAACTAGAATTACCGCCTCATCGTTGCATGCCTCTGCCAAACAGTCAGTTTGCCGTTTACATCCATGTCTGTCAGAGACTCCTAAAATTTGGGTAGTGAAGACTTTGAAGGAACTCAGTAAAAGGTATGTTTTGTGATTAGATTTGTAATTATAGTATGAATTCTTGATTTATGGTGAAAAATGTGTTTTGTGAGGTCACAGTGACCTTGACCTTTGACCACCAAATTCCTATCGGTCCATCCTTGAGTCCAGATGAACCTCTGAAGAAATCCCCTTAAGGAATTCCTGAGATATCGCATTCAGGAGAATGGGACAGACGGAGGGACAGCTCATGTATCTAGAGTATGATGGCAAGTCCTGATATGAATGGATTTTTATCCATTATTATGCCTCATGTCTTCAAAATCTAATTCACGATAAACTTGGTCTCTTGTCTCATAATATGTATCCAAGATCACACCCTATGTCTCAGCAAAAACCACAGTTTTCAACAGATTCCCAGGATGGGAGTTAGTGATGCGTTCAGTCTACTGCTGCACCATTTAAGTCATCATTATACAGGGCATCACCTAAATGCTGATCATGTCAAATCAGCTTTAACTGTGTGTTTTAAAACTATGGTTGAGGATTTAGATGAGTTGGTCCTAAGCAGTTCTTCAATTCTCTAATTATCATTTCAACAACAGAAAATTCATAAACTGGTTTAGTATAAGCACATACAGTGAAGGACTAGAGGCATGGAGTGGGAGGACTGAGTGGGAGAAAGGGCTTAAAGTCACGGTAAAGTCAGCGGACAGGACAGGGTGATGAATGAGCAAACAAGGTCACAGAGCTGTAAAGAGAAACGTGTTGAGAGATATGTTCACTGAGCTGAACTATTAATACTGCCTCACCCGTGGCTTCAACTTGGGAAAAATGCACACGCCGAATTCCACTAACTCGTGTTGGCTGAAGGTGGTTTCCTCCTCCATTCAAGTTTATGTAACATCCACTTCACTAAAAAGGAGTGGAGGGAGGGAGGGATGGAGCGACAGAGCAGAATTTAAGACACTGGATTAAAATTGTCCTGACTAGGCAATAAGAAAAAAAGAACAGGGTGAACCACTTTGTCCTGAAAAGCTGCTTACACATACATAAACAGCGATTAAAGGAACATTTCACCGCGGACTAAATTTTCATTATTATCTGCTTCTCTGTATCATTTGAAACTGTACAGGTATACAGCATATGATCCCTATTTATCTAATAACCTCCTATTTACCTTAGTATTCACCTCATTGGTTGAAACATGAATGGTTGTGCTCTTTGTTGTGCACATCCTCCAGCGTTCCACCATGAGCCTCTATTCACTTGCTGCCAGCCGGACGACCTTTTTTCAGTAGATCAAAAACAAAAAGACTCGATTCTTGTTTTAAATAAAGCACGAGCTGGAATCGCGGGGGCTGAGTTGAAACCGGAGGTGAGTGGATATAGACTTTTTTTTGGGAGTTCAAGTGTTGCTTTAAAGGAAGACTTTTACATTTTGGTAAATACACTAATTTGATGTCATGCAGACAGCCAGATGTGAAGGTCGATAAAGAGGTATGAAGTGAGAGCCAGGAACTGATTTGCTTACCTCAACATAATGACTGCAAGAGAGGGAAAAACAGCCAGCCTAGTTATGTCCAAACTAGACAAGAAATAAGTACCAGTACCTCAAAAGCTCACTAATTAATACATTGTATCCCATTTATCTAATCCATACACAAACAAAAATATAAAAAAGGAAAGTCTCTATAGCTGCTGGAGCTAGCGTTATACTTAACGCACATATGTGAGAGTGGCAACATCACTACACCCTTACAGAGGATCCACTAAATTGTAATTGTCAGAGCTTGGGGTATGCAAGTCTTCATACAAATCAGGCAGTTATTTTTTGAGTGTCAGTCATGATTTTCTGTTAGTGTGGTAAAGTTAAAATGACAGAAATAAGTATGTTCTCACAGGCAACACAAAAGGCTGGTTTGTGTCCAAACAGAAGCACCACACATAGCTTAAGACTGTTACAGTGAGCTCAGACTAACTGCAATATACGGAAAATATGAACTTAACTGGTCAAAAATGCCATGTGATTCATTTCAAGCTACATATTTCATCAGTCCCACAGTTTTTATTCACGTCTTGAGGATGTTTTTTTCTGTACCTTCTGTACAAAAATCAATTTCCTCTCATGGAAACTTTTAAATGAACACACGCTCAGTTATACACTGTATACTGGTGTTAGCTTGCAGCATCGTATCTGACAGCAGCTTGAGAACACAATGTCAAATGTTATTTCATTTTGCGTATAGAAACAACTTCATACATACAGCTGCCAGAAACAGAGTTATTGGCATTGATGGCAAAATGGCAGTTTTGATTTACACATAAACAGATTGTTGGCTCAGAGGGATTTCCTTAGGCTGAATTTGTTTTTCTTCTTACTCAGGCGTTTTCAGGGGCTCTTGTCTGGGGATAAATCTGCCAGTGCCCTAAGCAACGGAAAATCTTCTGCTATATGTTGGAGAGGAGCGAGGGGGAGACTTACTAACACCTGTGAGGGATTCCAAGTCTCTGCAATGTTTTTTTTTTTTTATACTGTATCCTTGCGCTCTAATATTCTGACACCTTTTTAAACTGAGTACTGTAGCCTAAGGAAACTGAATGTATTTCATGATCCTAAATTTGATGGAAAAATTGACGTACATGTCTGTAAAGGTACAAACTATCTGAACTTAATGCATTGGAAGAAGGTTGCAAACAGAATTACAAATAGAACTGCAACAATTAATTAATCAATCTAGAAAATTAATCTGCAACAATTTTGAAAATAAAATAGTTTGCTGAAATTCTCCGGTTCCAGCTTCTTAGACTTGAATATTCTCTTGTTTTCTTAGTCTTCTGTGATTATAAACTGAATATCTCAAAAATATCGATTCATTTTCACTATTTTCTTATAACAAATAAGCAAAACACGGTTAAATCAAGGCCCAAACTGTACTAACAAGTCTTTAAGAGGATATCTTGCAGAAAAAAAAGAGCTTGCATTGGACACTGTAAAAAAGAAAAGAAAATTGGTCCATCTGCCTGATTTAAAAAAAATGAAGAAGTTAAATATTCAAAATACACATGACTAAGCATGATCCTGTGGGGTAGATGGGATTTTTGCCTGCTGGCCTGTGCCCTAGTACTTTCTGAAGTAAGTTAAAGCCTCACTTCTATTTGTTTTACATCACTGACTTAGACATTACATAACATTCAGTCCAAATGCTTCTCATGCAGAAAGAAAATCTGAAGCTAAATTTCACTGGCGAAACAAGTCTGTGGATTCAGCGCTCATTTATAAATCCAAACACCTCTCCCTGCTGTGTGAAGAATAACAGTCTAGTGTGGCTGTTCTCAATAATCTTGTCGAGCATTCATGCACACAAACCTTGGAATAAATCTGTATTTTAGCAATGCTACACTAAGCCCAACAATCATGTGTAACCCCTAAGGAAAATAAAATGCAACGCAAACGAAAGTCAAAATGAAATTCCTACTACAACATAGGACTCGGCTCTTCTTGGCAGTGTTCGGTAGAATTAATAAATCTAGGCCATTTCTAGAGCGTTTAAGAAAATAACATGCAGAGTGAAATGAGTGGTGCTAAGACACACACACACAAACACAGGCCTCTAATTAAACTCTATCAGTGAGGCAAAGAAAGAACAGCTGTCTTCATTTTCTCCTTCAACATAACACAAGTGTCTCTCTCACATGCAGACACGCTTATAGACACATAGGCAAAATGATACACAACAAACCCCCCCTCCCTCCCCATCTGACTCGCTCTCTTATACACCAACACAGACAAAACCTTAGTGCATACAGTGAAACACAAGCCTCCATCAATAAATGAACCATCCCACCGTTTGGCAATTTCTCTCCACATGCCCAGAGCAAACAGATGGCGAATGTTCTGTGCACATTTAAGATGGTACCTAAAGTGGCTACTGTGGCCTGAAATCTGTGCTGTGGATGAGTGTTAGTTAGTATTTACATCAGAGTGGCCAAAATGTACTGCTGTATGTGTGTTCTGTTCAACAACCGTGGTCTATTTATGATTCATATTTCAAGGGGGAGTGCAGGCTGTGGAAAGCTGGCTCCCTGATGAAGAGAGCCCTCAGAACGCAGGAGAACGTCCCAGCATGCACCCACACTCACGACGCCCCAAATCTCACACCCACGGTTTTTGTCACCCAAGACTGGGCGATGCACGCTTTTTGCGTTTGTGTAAAAGAATATCGATGTTCAGTTTCATCTTTCTTAAACATTCCCTAGCAAGGAAACACATATTCCCATAGTTCAGCATCACCAATTCACTGTTCATTCTGCAATCACAGCTAATAACAATAGGCAAACACTAAACTTGCATACTGATAATTAATGTGTAAATGTTGCACGTTTCATTTGTACATCTTTAACACTCTCCTCACATTTCTCTCATTGTTATTTCTGCCATCTGTTACACCAACTAACTTCAAGGTGCACTAAACAAAGACAACTCAGGGGGATGGGCTTTTTTTTTTTTTGTGAGTAGCGTCTTATCTCAGTCATTGATAATGATACATCGCAACCTCACACAACACTGTGGTGGGATTTAAATGCCATCCTCTTACACAACACTGCCAGTAGCAATATACTGGGGCTGTGACTCATTGTCAACTTTACAACCGAAAGTGGACCTCCAGAGATGTGAGGAATCCTACTGACAGTCTGGGCTAGGGCGAGTTACTTGTAGATTTACACTGGGGGAGGAGGTGAGTCAGCTCTGATTTACACGTACACTGCAGTAAATGATACTGAGTGCAAAACAGCAGAATTGTTTTGTAGCTGATAATGAAGTGTGGCAAAGAACAATAGCTTGCTTTGACCAAACAAAACAAAACAAAAATAAAATAAATAATAATAATAATAATAATAATAATAACAATAATAATAACAAAAAAACTCCTACAAATGTTATCCACAGTAGTTTATGGTGAGCTCTTAAATTTCATCTGCATAAAGCACAGAAATGGTAGTGCAACTGAAAAGTAGTATGTATTCAAACTAATTCAACCCGGCATTAGTTTGCAGCAGTTTATTTGCTACGCTGAAGCAAAGTAAATGTGAATCATTCCCTAAAGACCCTCCCTGGGTTTAGTTGATTGAGAGAGGAGCAGATACCGGACTGTGAAAGGGAAGGGGTCTTATGGGATTGACTCTCCACCTGCACAGTCTCCCCAATCTCACAGATATTCTTCCGTTCCCTCAGCAAGACTACTTTACATAATCATAAGCCATTTTGTGTGCATCATTAATTCAGTCCTGACTGAAGCCATTTAATCATTCCTTAGAGGAGGTGCGGGCTCTCACAGCTGAGCTTGATGATTTTAACCAGTCATGCCACGCAGACCCAGTGTCACATTACAGAACGGCTCAGTCTGCGGCGAGGCTGCCCACTAAAGCTGCCGCAATCCCTCTGCACCTTGAAAAGACAGTCACTTTGATGGTTTCCTTGGCCTTGTGGGAGAGGTCACTTTGAACCTAACATGCATCCTTGCTCACAGATGTAGACTGACAGTCTTGATTCAATATCAAGGCTGCCATTCAAGGAAAACAGAGAGGACTGAATGCAAATGAGGCTGATCTGAATTTCACACTGCCATTCTGCAGTGTGGATAATCATGGAAAGTTTTGTTGAGTGGATAAGGCAGCTTTAACTGTATTCTTTTGGGGCACAGTTATAAAACCACTAACTTCGTCAGTTGTCAAAAGGGCAAAATGAAAATTTCAAACTGAATGTAACAGAGAAAAAAGAAATCTTGCGCTCAAGGATTAGAAGAGAATTACGTGGCAATGTTAAAGGGCTTGCAAGATTCAACTCAAAGAGACACATTTGAAACAAAGTGACAGGAACACATACCACTCCAGCCTACTGTACTTTCTCTTGGGCATAGTGCGTACACCAGCATTAACCTCAGCACTCTCCCTTTTTGCCTTTCACTCCTCCTTCCTTCCCTTTCATTCCTTTTCTTAAAAACCACAAACACTATGTTGTACCCTCAGTGCATCAATCTCTGAGCCTCGTGCTGCATTAAGAGCTGGAATACCTTCAGTTTGCATCAGATACAAGCCTGGTTCACAAACACAGAGCCTGTTATGTACTTTGGACCACACAGCAGAAGTGAAGAGCACAAACAGCCGCTGGCCCCCGAGCTGAAAATGATTTTACTCATTCAATATCATTAGCCTCAATAATGACAGTGTGCCAACATGGCAAGCCTGCCGCTAGCAAATCAGATGCAGGGGATTGTTGTGTGCTTTCAGACAAGAGCACAGAGGAAGGGTAATGTGTTTCCTCAGATTGACCCCAGTGTTGATTTCTCAGTCAACAATCAAATGCCATTAATATGCACAATGGAAAAAGAAAAATTCTTCCTTAAAAGGCACAATGTCACCTTGCACTTTTTATTCTTTAGGTTTGGGGCTTTAAAAAATAAACGGTTGATTTCAAAATTTACAGTTAAAATCAAATAATTTACCACTTGCGTGACAACCCTTAAAGATCATAGTACAAACACCCAATGAAATATTTTGTCCCGATTATAATTTTTAAGAGTAAAATTAAACAGTTTAAGAACAGCTTATATAAGCTTTTGTTTAAGCCTGTATATTGTGATATCATGGATGCGGTTTTGATACCGCTGAAGAAACAAATACGTGTGTGTGTTCAATTGTATTCATTTTATATCACAATGACTGGCAACACCTTTAGCAAAAAGACAGTACGCCTTGGTAACACTGCTACTCAAACTAAGGTGAGAAACATCGATGAATGTTATAATATTAATCGATATTTTCATATGACACAAGATTAAGTTGCTGGTCAGAATATTAATAATATGAATGACAACGAACTCTAAACATTTATATAGTAATGGTTGCAGCTGTGCCAGAATCTACTACATGAATTTTGGTGATAGCTTGTCCTTTTCAATTGAAATTCATGCCAAACAAATAGTCTTTAGTGAGAAGTTGAGTTGACAGGTGGGAAATACACACACTGTAGGTTATTATTGCAAAATAATTCTAAACCTGACAGGTTGAATAAAGTCACAGATGCAAAGCAGATACATTGCATTAATGGCCAGCTTGTCGCAGATCATAATGTCACTACCTTACCACGCTGGAAAATAATGTGCATTCATTTCCTCACTGACACTGACTTCACAATTTGTTGTCCTCCAATTCTGTTCAATTTGCCATCCACTCCCCCCTAGGCTCAGCACCTCAATATGTTTTAAAGATATTCCACTTCATAATCTTCTTCTGCTCCTTTTCCAGCCCTTGTATAAAAGCCTGAATAATTTGAATAATTCACCACACGATTAGAGACACGGCATTTGCATTTTGTTACAAATGCTTTTCTGCACGTGAACCTCTGCTTAAATGTTAAATATGGCGTATGGTAGATAAAACACGGCCATTACTTTTCATGTCCCTTAGGGTTTCTACACACAAACAAGCAATATAATTTCCCTTAAATAAAATGCAAAACTGAAGAGGTGGGATACAAATTCAATACAGCATCACATCAACATACAATGTTGTGGGCAAAAACTATCTTTATGCAAAGTGTCTGTTCGTTTTTCTGTCCATTTAGAGAGGCTATTCAAAACGAAAAAATTATTAATAGTGACAACTGACTTATGTAGCTTTTCATTCAATGACTGGAAATACAGCTAATCTGAATTTTTCTGCTATATGTTCAAAAAAAGAACCGCAGTGATAATTATCAGTATAAACCCACACTGTAAAGAAAATCAAGACTAAGACCAGTGAAAGGTGGACAAACAGAAATGAGGTTTTATGAGAACAATATTCTCTCACTCAGATGACTAATCTGGGAAAATACTAATTAGTTCCCCCTTTAAATCTGAACAAATGCGGCTCACTGTATTTTTACAGCTTATTCATGTCATTCCTGCACACAACAGATTAGACATCAACTGCCACTAACTAAATGTCAACCACTTAAATACAAAGATCAGATGAAATTACAAACTGCAAAGCTCTACTTCCAAGATCTAGCCGTTTTTTTAGACCCCACTTGATAAACAAATTCAAATTTGGGGAGGTGTATTAATTAGTTACTGTCGTGATGAAGCATTTCTGTCAACTGTCATCAATCTCAAACTGGTGGGGTTTGAAACTTTTGACAGGAAGGCGTAAGGAAGATAAACTGACTTAGACTAACTATTGTATGTCAAAGTGGAAAAACAGGCCGTCTTCTCTGTGATTTATTGTACCATGAGCCAAAGCATTTGATGGTCATCTGTTAACATATATTATAACAGAAGGAGGCAAACCCTCTGGTTTAAGATTCCTTTAAATTCGTAGTATCAGACCAAAAGTTTTAGGGCCAAATATATAGCCACCAGTTAACAGTTTTTACATGCCCTACCTATATTTCATGCCAGTCTTCATGCTTTGCTCGCTGGAGGAAGGAACACTCTGAACAGAGAGTTGTCCAAGACTGCGAGCCACCATTGCCACTGCTCTGAACTTGCTGCGGGTGCCTGTGTTGGGGCTATTGGCGTTCTGTCGGTTTAGCCGGTCCTCCGTATTGCGGCTCACCCCTCCGCGATGGTCCGTGCACACTAATGACACCTGCATCCTGGATTTTGACCGTCTGTCCCAACGGCAGATAGTCCCAAAGGTGGAAAGCCTGAGGATCCACTGAAGAGAGTGAGACTGTTCAGTCTGTAGGACGCAATTACTCCGAATCTAGCCTCAAAAACTGTGTCTCTGGTAGAAATCACTGTCTCTAAAGTCTAAAGTGACGGACCAACTCACAATGTTCAATAAAAAAACAGGAGGACAGTATTTAAACACAGGAGGACCGCTGATCAGGTGAAAACAAAATCCTCTCTCAGGAAGTCCAAATCCAAGCACAACATTAGAGCATTTCTGCCTCAGCTAGTGTGACAAACAAATCTGCAATCACTGCAGACTTCAGACACATAAAACGCAGTTCCAGTACAATGCAGAAAATGAAAAAAGAATCAAAATCTTCTACAAACCAGAGTCCAAAAAAAGCAGGGCTTGTACGGATTTCCCTCTGCAAGTTTTTCCTTGATTCATCCGGGTGTTCTCCTCTCGCTTTATCTATTAATCAGAGGCTCATCAGAGGCTGACAGGCAGATTTAGAGTCTTGCAATTTCCTTTTAATGCTGAGCTCAGTGCCAGAGATAACACCTCTTGCTTCCAAGCTTTAAGAGTGGAAATGCATAAGATCCACACAAAGAGATGGAGAGAATAAAACACGGCAGACAGTTGCAGGAGGTTTTCATCTCCCTCTCTGAGCCCACCTTGACAGTTGCGCTGCTGCTGAATATTCTACTGAATACTACTGCATGTTAGCAAAAGGGCAACCTCATATTCACGTCCCAGCTCTGACCGTTGCCTGTATTAAACTTACATCTGTATGCCTTGTACTCAGCATAAAGCGGCACGGTGCACACAGGCAAGAGATGGGAGGAGAGAGAGAGAGAGAGAGAGAGAGAGAAAGAGAGGGAGGGAATGTGGTGGGAGGGATATGAAGAGAAGCTATGAGGAGGAATATTCAGAGAGCTACAGCTGCGTGAGAGAGCAAGGCATTGAAATGTGTTGTGTTTAAAGCAGCTCTCTTAAGAAAAAAAGTAGTGCATTTTTTTGTGCTCCTCTTTGTCCGTCTGTTACCCTGCAGTGTGGTTTAATATAGTTTATTCTGTCAGGAGAAAAGGGGGAAGCTGAATGCTCACTGGTCAGGACTTTGCAATAGCCTATGGCCCCAGAGAAGGGGACTCTCACGTGGGTCTGCTCAACTGCCCATGAAATATTCATTATGTAACTTTATCTGTGACAATATATGTCAAAGGCAGACACACAGACATATCTGAGATGCTGTCTTTTTGTTAATATGCCCTTGTTTTTAAAATAAATTATTGAAAGTGATGAAAAGAAATAATTTAATCTTGTATATTGTCAAGTCTTTTTGATCAAGAAAGAAATTTTAATGATGCCCGACTAGCTAACTACAGAATAATTTCTGTTACTATTGGCTGTTAGAAACTGGTCTGATGAACAATAAAAGCATTCTTAGGTGAACAGAGGAGGTGCAGGTACATGTGAACAGTAAAAATATGATAATGGTTGGAGGCTGAAAGTAAACACCACAGTAATTGGACTCAACGCAACGGTGGCTACAGATTGAAGAGACAGTAGATGAGACACCCGCTTGCAGTAATATAATACTGAAGCTTATCTGAGTGGACCAGCTCGTGTGCCAAGGAGATAATTAAAAGAGATGCCATCAGGAGCAGTCATGTATAGTAAAGTAGTCGAAGAAGCAACCTCTATCAAAGGAATCCAGCAAACAGGCTGTTGCTAACTGACAGCCCTATTCTTGGAGCTATGACCTTTTGGTCCCTGGACTTAAATAGAACCCTGAGGGGAAAGGTGGTTTAATTCAACTGAAATCTGATTTAAATTTCACAATGTGTGCAGAGAGCAAACAAGCCAAGCTCAAAAGGGCCTTTCAATTGCTCCTTATTTAAACCAAGACAGAGTGAGGAGTTTAGAAGAGATGCCCTAGTATCCACACTGCACTCGGTGTATGTTTGCATCAATCTCAACAGGAGCGGCAGAACCAATGAGCCTTGTCACCTTTGCAGGGTTATGTCCAACACTTTGGGTCAGGGTGTCGGAGAACAGATTTTGGGCAGATGTCATTCCCTCCATCATCTCTGTCTGCTTGTCTTGACAGACTTTCTTTACAACAGGGTACAGTCCATGCACCCGCCACCACTGCCGTGGAAACGCGATGCCACAATTCACTCCCCTCTGCTCCAGGGCCCCCCAGGAGTCGTGATATGGGTAAGGTACTGAGAAGTGGGAGAGGCCAGAGACAGGAACTCAGGCTGTGCAGATACAGTGTCAGTCTTGTGATCCATGCAAAGCCTACATAACATGCCTGACAAAAATCCAACAGCCCCAGCCAGATATGGAAACATCCAGTCAAAGGCATGCCTAATAATATTCAAGTACTGGCATTATTAAAAACATACCCAGCACATCTTTGGGGCTTTTACTACCCTGCCACAGCTTTTCATGGCCACTGAAACCATGTGACGACTGATGTCTTGACATTACCAAACCATATAACTCCTTTGTTGACCTTTGATTTATCTCCATCTGAAAATCTACACATTTATTGACTGGTGTGCAATGCAAGGTACAGTAATCAATACAAGCATGCATCATCTGACAGACTAGCCATCCATCACCAAAATAAATCAATAAAATAACCATTTGTTACGTATTGCACCACCAGATGAAAACCACTCGGCAGCTGCCTATATTCTCTACTTATAATCTTTATTCACTTTAACATGTGAAAATGTCTAAAATTAAAATTACACAACGCATACACCAACGCCTTGTAATTAATAAACACACTAGGAGCTATAAACAGCTACAAAAATATTCCAACGGAGTGAGCAACAAATATGAGCAATCCAATAACCCATGCCTGTCACGCTTACTATGATTTAATAATTCACAACAGGCACGTTTGCCAACTTTCTTCAGATTGACAGCAAGCGTTTCATCCCCTTTGACTATATCTGGAAAACAAAAAAAGGACCAAAGGACCAAAACACCAGATAAACAGAAGAGAGAATCACTAAAGATGATAGACACCTTATCCCTGCATGATGACATGTATGGTTCTTTTGGAAAAAAAAAAAAATCCCAATGTTAGCAGCCGTCACTGTGAGCATGCCAGACAGACATTTTAAGAGTCTACACCTACTGCTGTCACCAGAAAAGACGATTGGTGAAACCTTTTACATTTCTTTTGTTAGAAACCTGTGACCTTGTTCTACACGTGCCCACTTATCAGCATGTCACACTCCGGCGGCGCAGTCATGACATGGCTGAAGGGGGAGGCGTTTCATCTGCGTGCCACTCATGTTCCATAAACTACCTCTGCGTTTATGTCATTACTGAACTTTTAACTAGCACGACACATAAAATTGCACAGCAGAGGACACACTGCCTCATGGCCTGCCTCTGAACCCAGAGTCAAAGCCGGTCGGAACAAATGCTTAGACACTCTCATCAGGGTTTCTTTTCTCAACACTGTTATCAAATGAACACTGGCCTGAACCATGGGCTGCTTTATGTTCAATCAGCAGAGTCTGCTGGAGCAAATTTGGAAAGAACCTCTATTCTTTGTTAGTCACAAGATAAATCAGTTATAAAGGATGCTGAGCTAAAAATAAGAAACTCTGATCTTTACATAAAGCCTTAGTGTGCTGCTGTTAAATTGCTAATTAGTGACATTGTGTTTAGGGTGCACACAGCGGGGTGACTCAGAATGTACTCATCATGTTTGTATCAATGCAGAGGGAAACAATTGAACAATACCTGAAAACCAAATCCTATCAGTTCCCATTGTTAGTATAGGACTCAGTAGCTGGTTGTTAGAAAGCATTGCTGAACAAACCTCAGCCTAAAGAAAAGAAATCCATCTCCTCCCACTCCACACATTATCACAATGTCCTCCCTTGTGTCGTGGCCTTCCCCTCCTTGCTTTGATTAAGTGCCTGATTTGTAGTTATCCAAAAATCTACTGAGCTGCTAAAATCCCTCTCAGACACTCAATCATGTTGAGCGAATGCAGAGCACTGATAGGGCCCTGCACTTCTTTCAACGTGCGGGGGAGGAAGAGGAGAGGAAAGCTGTATATATATATGGCCGAACATGTGTGTTTCACTGATCACGACTACAGCAGAGTAAAATTCATATCAACAACAGCAGCCCTTTTTTTTTTTTTTTTTTTCCCCAGGAGTGAGCAGACGGCAAAGGAAAACGAGACTTGAGGACAACAATATTCAGATTACAATTCACCACGTAACCCAACAGCTATACTGTGAACACAAGCAAGCAGCTGTAAATACAAGCTGTGGAAATATATACACACATACACTTAAAATGATTGGTTTTGTTCGAGTCATCCTTGAAGGCCTGATCAGGACGGGGCTTTAGGAGTCAATGATGCCATACCATAATGAAGCCTCTGGAGTCCGTCCTTGTTGTACAGGAGTTTCAACTCAGACATCTGACCTCTCCCAAACTACAGCCAACACACTGCAGCACAGTGGCAGAGAGGGGAAGACAACAGCTCTGATCGACAGAGCATTAGAAACTTTCTCTGACCACAGAGGTATTGTGGGATACTGTCATGACCAGTGATCCCTCACCACCATGGCAGCATTAGCTTTAAAAAAAAATATATATATATAGGCACAGCCTTTTTCAATCAATTCTACACAGCGGGCCTTTAGCAAGTGAAAGGAGAAAAGGACTCCCAAATTTGACATTTGTCACCACAGTGAGCATCTCATGCGGTCTTTCACTAATGTGTTCTTAGGGGCAGTCTGGGGACCTCCATCGAGGGAGGCTGGGACTGGGACATGAACTGGCATCCAGAGTTGCTGTAGGGTGCTAGGCCTGATCTGTCTAAGCTAGTTTATCAAGCACTGGCTTTCTGCAGCCCTCTGTAGGAACTAAATTCCTTTGAAAACTGCAATTAAATAGGGATATTACTTCTTAAAGCAAAGAGCCCTTCAAACTGGGTAAACAGAAAAACCTATACACATGAATATGAAGTCACAGATAGTTCAGCTACTTATTTTCACTCTAACTGATCCTTCCTCTCTGTACATCTCTTTCTGTTACCTTAAGGAAACTCCTCCTGGGGCAACCGGCCAGGAGGAGGTCATTTGTGGCAGGCGGTGATTGTTAGAGTCGTGTAGAACCGCGCGGACAGAATGAGCACAGTGGTATCATGTGTAATTGTCGAGCAGCTGTCCAATGGAGGTTTAAGTTCCACTTACTGAGAGTTTAATTGAACAGCATTAGTGAGGATTTGAGTAACCAAGTGAAAAGGATAACATCCATGAGATGGGGGTTGGGAAGGCAGAGAGTGTGTATGTGTGTGAGAGAGAGAGAGAGAGAGAGAGAGAGAGAGAGAGAGAGAGAGAGAGAGAGAGAGAGAGAGAGAGAGTGGGTGAACAGGCTTAAAAGAGTTAATAGAAAGCGATGTGAGGTCAGACAGATTGAAGTGTTGATCGACAGATGTAGTAATGCTTTTCTAGCAGCTTATTGCATCCTAAGGCTGTGTCTAAACATTTCTAATGGCAGACTGTTTCATCACTGTAATGAGGATATAATTAACTGAAGCAAAAAAATAACAGTTTTTTATCAGTTATCTTAGCATCAATATTTACATACTTTAGCCAAAGAATAAGTCTTCTTTAGCTGATCTGAATGATCTCAACTGAGGAATTGGGAGGTTTTAAACAGCTGTTGTACAAATAAGAATAGAGTAGGATATAAGGTTAGGCTAAAGCTAAATACTATTTCAGTTATTTTGGGAATTCATGCGGAAACAGAAAAGTGAAGAGAGACACAGGTCACATCTGTGAGCAACGAGTGCTGCAATTCTTAATTCTCCAGTGAACATGACAGATTCCCTGCAGACAGCAGGGCTCAGGAGGAGTTGTCGTTTCAGTTGTCCCTGCTGACACATCTGACAGAGCAGGAGAGCTGAGACAATCAAAAAACAGAGGACAGGGAACCCCTGCTCTTATGTAATATAGTGTCATAATGATGCCTTTTGGCTTTAGCTAAAGATGCTCTGTAATAAAATGAAATTTTGTTTTTAAATATGGGGAAATGTTGACTATACACGACATATCTGCAATGTTTAGCCAGAACAATATCTACGGAGAAAAAAATGTGCTCCTGATACAATATGTGATGAAGTACATGCACATGTGAATGTCAGTGAATATGACCATTATAAAACAGCAGTGATCTAGCGGCCATGTAGGGATTTCAGCATCACAGCTTGTAAAAGAAAGTGTGCTTAAACCAAACAGGGCTGAGTTACACAGTCCCAGGGAGCACGCTCACTAATCTGAAGAAAGAGAGAGTGAGTGGAGGGAGCGGAATAATCTGTCCTGTTCAACGGAAGATTCTCCCGCCTGCCTGTGTGCATTTGTCATACCTAAGGGAATGTTCACATACAGAAGCATTGCTAGGCAGAAATGCTTTCTACAGCATGCATTTCAGTGGAAAGATGCGGATGCTTGCACTTGCGCCCTGACATGCTGTGTCCAGACTGTTTTAAGAAACTTGTCTTCACAACTCATGATTTCACTCTGATTTATTCAGCTAAAAATCACTGAAAATGTTCCTGGGGTCAGTCTGATAATTAACAACTATGTTTTGTACTTTTATTGATCTTTAATGTGCCTTTGACAGATTGGATCACATCAGCATTTCTTTGAACAGAATGAGACCGTGGAGAGTTTTTCTGCCCTTGATTGTCTCTCTTCCAATTTGTCTGATAGAAAATTCCTTGTTAGCATTGTGGGATTTTAATTTTAACATTTAAAAGTAGCAGAACTTGTCAGCTGGTAGAGCGCGTACCATAAAGGCGTAATCCTAACCACAGCAACCCTGCTTCGAGTCCAACCCGTGGTCCTTTGCTCCATATCATCCTCTCTCTCTCTCTCTCTGACTTTCCTATCTCTCTCCCACTCTCACTATCAGAATTAAGGCAAAAAATAACTTAAAAAGAAAAAGTGATGAGCCTGACTGGGACGCACATGTTAACAACAAGTGCCAGCCTTGGTCTATCGCTTTTTCGTGTCCCCTGGAAACACTTCCATTGTGTTGTGTGTATTTGCAGCGCATGTGTTGTCAAATTGATGATGTTTTCTGAATTTGTTTGCGTTTTGTGTATTTGCATGTCTTTTCTTAAGTTGCAGTGTGTTGACCTCTCTGAGCCACCGTATGTAATACTGTGTACTTTTGCCAAGTTCTCCTTCTGCACTGAAGCTTTAGCGATGTCCCTCACTTGTAAGTCGCTTTTTATATTTTTTCATATTTTTCATTAATACACCACTTTATTCGGTTATCCTCTCTGAGAAAACCTCAAAAATGAGTACATTTACTATTAAGTACATACTCAACACATAACATGTGCACTCAGATTATATCACAAGATTTACTGAGATACAGTATACTATATAGAACAGACTGAGCAAATGAGCAATTAATTGGGAATGTAATCAGAACCATTTTATGAAAATCTTACGGTATTGTGACATTCTTGACAGTCCACAGCTCTGGCATCCAACAATGACTGTTTACAGTGAACGACCCATCGCTTTACAGCAATTTGAGCTTAAGCTTTTGATAGTCCTGTTACACAAGCGCTAAATAAAAGGGGTTAAACCAAGCTTATGAAACAGATTTTTCCCATTTTGTTGCCGGCTGCTGTTTCTGTGACCCTGAATGGCCTCTGCCTGTAGAACATATAGAAACAAGGCAGCTCAATAATGTGGTCAGACTGCTGTTAATAAATCCCTGACCCCACCATTCTGAGAGATAAAACCAGCTTCAACCTTTTGCCTTGTGGTCCTGCCTGTGGTCAGTCTACGCCTGACATCTAAAAATAACAGAGGAACAATCTAAGAGGACACAGCAGACAGAATTCTGTAGATCATGATATACGCAAATGCTGTTTTATATTTATATTTATTCTGTGTTTTATACTTTGCTGTAAAACAATACCTGCATCAAACCCAGTCAGGACCTAGTTTTCCTGCATTTCTGAAAGATCACTCAAGTGTGAAACAGAAAATTTCCCTCTACATTAAATTTACAAGAGTGACCACAAAACCACAGAAATGTACTAAAAGCTTTGGTGAAATTTCCTTATTCACCAGGATAACCTTAGACTTGTGAATTAGAGATGCTTTGGGTAAATATTCCCTGACCACATCCTACACAGGAAGTTGTGTGACAAAGCAAGTGTGACACTTTACTGCATGTCAGGGCTTACATCCATCATATTCTCTTTTGCCTTAAGACCTGCTGTAATTTATTATGAAAACTCCATGAGAGGCAAAGAAAAAGAAAAATCAGATCAGGATTTCTGCCAAGTTTAACATTGATGCAGCACATTCTGACATGTAATGAGCTGTTTAAGAAAGAGGGAAAGCAATAGCCATGGCCCTAGGAGAACTTTTACCAAACAAAACTTCACATGTTATTCAGAGATGGAACTTGACAGTTTAGGAAATATGTGCTGACTGTTGTTAAGTAACAACTTTTATGAGATACAAAGTGACAACCACACTATTCTAAAGCCTGAGTGTCTAAAGGGCTAAGGACAGCGGAGAGGGCCTCCTACCTCCTGTCACTACTGGGTATTCATACCCCAGTGCAGAACAATCCTCCTGCAGTCACCAATGACACACACAGAAACACACGCTTTAAGATAAAGAAAAACACATGGTTATTGCGGCAAGGCATGAAAGTTAACAGAGGTGTAACGCATGATTAGTCACGCCTAATCAAATAGGACACGTTCCTACACAGTGCTTCCAGCTAGCATTTAGCAGTATGATGAAGGAGAAAAACAGTAAAATGGTACTCTTAGCATTTAATTTTTGAAAACAACAACAACAACAACAACAACAACAACAACAACATAAATAGGCCCAGTATTTTATACTCAATTGAAAAAGAATCAATATAAAAACCTGATTATCCTGGACATAATCATCATTTGAATAACCATCCAACAAGTGGTGATAATAATATTGATTACGGCCATAGAAATTGTATCACTGGAAGGAGCTGCAGTTCAAAGACCCCCTGTTTTGCAAGAATTTAGTGGTCTCTCATAAAATGAAAGCAACATTAACTACACATGTGACAAGGCTGCACTTCTGGACATAAATCAGACAGCGAAGTAAAAACTACGGTGTAATACAACAAAATTCAAAAACTCATGGTAAATTCATGCATCTCAAAAATAATACAAAAAGCCATAAGCTGTGACCATGACCATGTCCAGTTGAGCTGCCATAAGTAAGAGACTTTTAAACTGACTTACAACAACAACTAAAACAAAACAGAATTGTGTCATCTCTGGCATTCCCACCTCTTGCGCCCACACTTCATTTCTGAGTAGAATATTTTGACAAGCTGTCAGACTAGGCCAGCCAGAGTGTCTCAAAGAAGAACAGGAGAGGTCACCACTGGAAACCAAATCTATATAACACTCCAAACACCCAAACATCATCTCCCACTCTGGTCACAAAGATTAAGTATAAGCATTTCTGTTGCTCTCATCAAATTAGTAAGATTGCGAGGCAGTGGGCTCGAGATAAAACAGCAGATGAACAGGTTAGGCTGCAGCCCATTCAGCTGTATCCAGCTACAGCTGTGGATATGAGTTTGTTGCTAAATTTAGACGTTGAGTAGGGGATTGCCTCAAGAAAAACATCACAGTTGCCCTGGCTGCAGAGCTGCTGAGATTCAGAAATATATTATTATTATTACAGTTTAATGCAGATTCATATTCTTACCCAAAGGTTTGTGTGTGTATCTTAAACAGAAATTAGAAAGACATTGGTAAAGTGTGTGTGTGAGTAAGAAAAGAAAGAGACACATGAGAAATTTAAGGATACATGCTTGAATGAGCCTTATAAGAGGAACTTATAAGAAGCAGTGCGTGCAGTGGGAGGAATATGGAATGTGTGATACTTTGTATCAACTTAGGTGCTAAAGTGGAACACCTACACCATCTAGTGGAGATCAGCTGCTATTAAAGCTGATAGGGAACTACTCAAAGGGTGTTCTAATGATCACACTGTGTAATATGCAACTTATTGCACATTCTACAACTTCAAAACATTCCACAGCTTGCTAGATGTTCAGATCTTAACTATGTAACGGGGTTAATTCTTTGTAATAGTATTCTTTTTTCTTTTTTTTTAGAATTTCCACCCATGTTTCCAAGAACTTGTATAAAAGCTGAATTGATTAGTTGATGAATCGATTGAATGCAACTTTTTTGTTATTGATTAATCACTTCATTTTTCCAGCAAAAATGTCTGATGTCTGTTATAATTTCCAGCAGCTCAATATAACTTCTTCAAATGCCTCACAAACATACTGTGAGGCTGAGCCCAAGAAGCTCTAATCAACTCTGAGTTAGATGTTCCCCACAAAAACGCTCTGGATATACCCACTGCAGACTACCTAACCAGGACCAAAGGGGAGACAGGAAAAAGTGTCGGGTGAACATAGTTGAAAATCTAACAGCTAAAAACACATTTTCCTCAGAAGTTAAGAGAGAGTGAATATTGTTTTTTTTATTCATCAGATGGCCATAAAGAATTCTAAAAAAGCTTATGTTGCTTTGTCTAGTGCTACATAAACGACCTGTTGATAAACCTGTGATGTGGAATTGACTGTACATGTACTTGTTTTGACGTTTTTCTGTCCCCTAGTGGCCAAAACTTGAGTAATGCATCTGTACTAAAACTGATCGCTAAGAAAGTATCTAACCAATAGTATCACAAAAGTTATTCAAACTTTAGGCATATTTCATTAAAGACAGGTGAAAAAGGATCCAAAATATAATGTGTCCACCTGCACATCAAAGCTTTCCACAATGAACATGAAAGGTTCAGAAAAGATGCATCATGGAACAGTTATGGTCAAACATAGCTTTGCATGTATGAACGCCTAAATGGAGGTCATTACCATGTCCATTAGTGTTAATTCACTCCAGAAATCTATACTCTCCCAGTCATCCACCATATATCTCTAACATGAGACACGAGTCTTCCTGTCTCGCCTGACTGAACTCTAGCTGGCTCCTTTACCCGCTGCCTGGCTTGTTCAGTTGGAGGTCATGGACACTAGGGAAAGTTTTCCGGTGTCTAAATGGGCCTGCTGAGTGGTAGTATTTTGTTTCAAGGGCAACATAACAGAAATGGAGTAATCCTTTACCTTGAGTTGCACAATATTTACAACATTAAAATCCTAAATACCAAGAATACGAATATTTCAAAGATGAAAGGTAGCTTAGTACCTACGAGTATTCATTCACTGAACCAGTATTTGAGCATTAGTAGAAAGACAATTCATGTACTGAAGTCCTGTCAATTATGTTAATTCAGGAAAATGAGTCTCATGGTTTCCTGACAGTGTAAAACAATAGCTCCCCCTAGAAGGTCTGTGGATATTTCCTGAAACAGTGTCTGCAGGTTTGTGTGCACAGCAGCGAGGAAGCAGGAGAAAAAAAAAAAAAGGGAAAAAAAAGACAAAGACTTTTTGGCCAAGTTTGTGAGAAAACGGCACTGCAAAGTTGGTTAAATGTGGATTTGTAGCAATGCTGGCCCGCCTTCCTGACCACACACCTGAAATAATGATGAGCTTGAGTCAGAGGTTGCATGTACTTGATGACCCAATTGCAGCACTAATTACAGAATTGCAGTCTATCACGACACAAGAAACAGCAGATCCTGGCAGGATTTCCTCTTCTAGATGAACCAACACCCCTGTAAACCAATACCGATGCTCAAATACAACACCACAAAGAAATGTGATAAATCACACTTAAATTTGTCAATAGATCCACTAGATTGAACAGAAGAAACACAATGATTCTGATCAAAGACAGCTTTAGTTATGGTGTGTAACCAGTAATGACAGTTACTGTAGGAGGCTCCCTGAGGTTTGTAAATGAAGAAAAACCACACACACTCTTTACAATATTAACTCCCTTTCTACATGCACACTCACAAAGCTGCACCCAAGCCCGTCATGGGCCAGTGACTGAGCTTTACACACCATGGAGGTAACTATGGGCATGGTAACATGCCAGCAGTGGTGACATACAACACTGCCTGCAGACAACAGTAAAACTTGGTCACCCCAGACATGGTAACAGCAGCCAACTATACCTGCGTTCTAGTCACTGGTCTCAGTCAAAAAACAACAGCAGCCATGCCTGTGTTTGATGAAAGCTATCCATGTCCACAACAATAACAACATCAGCTTAACAGGCCTCAAGAGTCAACACAACAGCCACTACGCCTGCTGCACTGGCTCAACAGCACATCCATAAAATAGCCTGTTTGGTTTCCTGTCACTGGGTTGATGGCACAGACAAAATGAGCAAATGTTTCAAATTTTATCTCTTGTTCTGCATCAGCTGTGTGTTTCATATTTATTAGTAATGCACTTAGAAATTTTCTTTGGATATAAAATATATGAGTAAACATAAATTTTAGGCTTAGCTTTCAACTTTTGAACTGAAGCTTGGCGTTACGACAAATTTAAATATCACAATATTTTTGGCACAGTAACTTGATACAGTATCAACAATACTGTTTTTAGCTTTGAGACAAAGCATTTTTCAAACAACACAATGAGATTTTAAATTCTTTATTTAGCTTAAAAAGTGGAAGAATATGATGGAACGCTTAATCCATCGAGTTATCTGTAAAATTCCGAATCACCTTTTCACTGATGAAGGTCTTTATCCCTTCAGTTACAGGATTAAAATAAGACCAGAAAACACTGACTCTGATAACGCCAATATTTAAACCTATATTACAGTATATTGACAGTTACATGTATATTGTTGGAATCTTCCAGTTCTGCTTTGAGCAGACTTGAATTATTTATGTTTGTCTTTTTGTCTTTATGGGGCAGATTTTTCTGTACAGTAAATAGGAACCCATAGCTTGAGAAGAAGTAGTATCTACATGATCAAGGGGAAAAGGAAAGAAAAGTCTGGGTGAGATTTTAAGGGGCCAGGTAACTCCTTACGGAGCAGTCTGTCCTTCCCATGTAGTCGGGCAAATATGCCACCGACCTAGATGATTAAAATAAAACCTGAGCCCCAGTACCTTTGCATGAGTGCAGTCTGACCAGAGGACAGAGCGAGACTGTAAGGATGTTAAGAAAGAAGAGCTGGATAAGCATATTCCTAACTGTTCATCTGTTTCTGATGACAACATTTATCTAAATAAAAAGCAGCAAAGGTACAAAATAGTGAAATCCAAGGCCAACCAACAAAAACAACTGCACAATCACACACACACCTGTTCAGTGGAACCTCAAGTGTCTGACCACCTTTGACCACAAAGCTGCTCTCACCTGGTGATATTCAGCTCCCACCACTGTCCTGATCTCCAAAGTATCTGAGTCCCTGTCAAGCTTTACCCCTCTCTTACCTGTACTTCATTCCTGTCTGATAGGACACACACTCCTCCAGGGCCAAGCCATTCATCTTCAGGAAGTCTTCCATGTTCTTAATCTGAGCGGCGACTCTCTGTTCCCGGAGTCTCTGGAGCTCAGCCTGATCGGTGGGCCTGGCTGGTGGCTGATTAAGCCCCTGTTCTGAGTGGTAGCGGTTGATCCCGCTCCGGATGCTCTCGCTGTATGACATAGACAGCATCTTGCCGCTGCCACTGCTGCTGCTCTTCCGAACACCGCTGCCTGGCGCTGGTGGTTTGGGGATCTGCAGGTTTTCAGGAGGACAGTAACTGGACTTGCACCTGCCAGGAGCCCCCCGGGGGCCACCAGCGTAGCCTCCCGCAAACATGCCCCCCCCCTTCTCCTCCTCCTCCTCCTTATGATGCTGAGACGACCCGTGCAGTGAAGAATAAAGTCGGGACACGGTTGGAGCGAGGAGCCGACAGGGCACAGCCACCTACTTAAATAGCACCTGCTCCCATAAGAAAAGAGCTCTCCTGCTTGGGGCAGCGCTCGGCCATGCATCCTGTAATCAGAGTCGCACAACATAGCCCAGCACCACCCTCCCCTGACAGGTACACAATGGCAGGGTTACACTGATAGGGAGCATTCAGCTGACTTGCTGGTGATTAAGGAGCAGGACCAAAGAGAGAGAGCACATGCTGTCTGCGAGGGGGAAGCATTCAAACATGCACCAAGCTACAGGAGGGGACATTGTTCTTGGTCTCACTTCGGATTCTGACTGGACTAAAAAGGAGAGCCAAGCAACAAACTTTCTGAGAGTAGTCCACAATATAATTTGAGTGTATCCCACAAAAAGCTCTAAAAGAATCCTGAAACAACTGCATGAAGTGCACTTGCCATGGACAATTGATGTAAATGCTTTATATTGAATTAGAGACCTTAAACCAGCAGTTTTTTCCTTTCTAAAATATTTGATTAGCCATTGAGCCTTCCTTCCTCTGTTAAATGCACACTTACTTTTGTTTAAATGATTTGAGTCCTCTATAATTCAGCTCTTCAAAGTGTGTTGTTCTGAATTTAATCAATAGAGGGCAGCACTTTATCAGTTCCACCATCACTACAAGAATGCAGGTTAATGCGGTTTAATGCCAAATGCACTAGTGAGCACCGACTTCAAAGTCTCTTTCTTGGTAAGGTCAGACTATAATATTGAGCCTGCAATTTTATATTAGTGCATTATTAATTATACTGTCATATAATACTCAGACATGCGAACAATGTTATATATGTTGATACAATATGTTATACCATGTTAAATACACATACATTTCGTACATTATAAATGACTATGTAAAAAAATTATTAAATAAATAATAAAAATTTAAAAGTTTAATGATTCATTTACATAAAAATTTTGAACATATGGTTGAATGGTCTGTAAACAAAAAACATGAAAAACCATTCACACATGTTGAGACTACATTCCAGGAAAAATGTATTTCCTAGTTATATCTCATTGTAGCATACTACATATCCATGTATGTGATATTAAGAATATGCATTTATTACCAAATGATTTATCAAATATTATCATTAGACATGATGAATAGTTTCTACCCTGATAAATCAGATCAATCTGAAAATACTTATGGTGATGTTTTTACACTAGCACTTTAATAAAGGCAATTTAATCTGTAACAAAAATTACTTTCAGTTTGGGTCACCGTCAATCCACAATCCCCTACTGGTAACCAGAATAAGGAAAAGATATTTTACTGCTGGTTTGAAATATCTTGTCAGGTCTAAGCTATATTGATCCTTTAAAGGTCTATTGACAAATACAGCACTTTCTCTGTCTATGTACAAATCGGCTCACAGAGCCACCATAAAACTGACATCAAACCCCCGTTTAAAAGTATGATTTTTAAGTGGTAATAATATAAAATTAAATGGAACACATCTTGTAATAATTACTGTATACAGACTGTAAATAAAACCAAGAGTATCTATTCGAAAATTAGTCCAACCCGTTGATACCATCATGACACGAGTCGGGTCTCTCACAAAAGTTCCCTTTTAATTTCAAATATCATCAAAGTTCTTCCAAGCAGCTGGTTTCCTCACAAAGATACAAAAGATATAAATAAAGGAGGAGACTCCAAGATAGGCAGCATGCACACACACCTACACACACGCACGCATATACACACTCATCATCACTCTGACAGCCCCTCACAAACAAAACATACACGCAAACTAACACACTCCTGATGTGGTTATGAGTGAAAATCTTTCCTCAAACTCACCCGATTTCTTGGGGGTCGGCTCATGAGCGAGGTGGGGTGCCAGTCTGCTCTTATAAACACACACTGCCGACAATGATGAAGCAGGTCCACCCAAACTGGGAGTGTCTTACTAGGAAACGTCTAAACCAATTAGTGAATAAGAGAGTGCATCCCTTCCCTCCCCTCACCACTTGGACCATACTCTATCACCACAACCAACACCTCTACTCCTCCCCTCCCTGTGAGATCTCATGGAAGAAATCCATTTATGTCATTTAGTGGCCCGTCTTGTTTCTGCTAACCGCAGCAAATAACATCAGCCCTGAATTATTCACCAAAGCTTTTGCGCTAAAAGCCTCTGATTGTTGTTCCACAGGAAAGAATACTAAGAGCTGGACAATAATGAGTGTTGTGTGCACATGAAACACACAAACACAGAGTGTCAAGCAAACATATACTGTACATATACATATACACACAAACACACACACATAAACAGAAAAAGACAAACCAACAAGCATGTTCAAGTACTCTCAAACCAAGGAATTATGAAAACCACACTGGTTAAGCACGCTTGCAGCATCTTAGTAGCCTTGTGTTCAGGTCAAGGTCAGAATCAGAACGTGTCACATAATAATGACTCTAAACACAGTACTGTTAACATAAACTAAAATCACAAAAACACATAATATGCCTAATAAGCGTTTTACAGTCATACTGGCCAAAGTATGAGGGAAAACCAGTAGGGACGATATGGCCCATACAATTTTACTTAATTTTAGTTTTTTCTAAAATCCCATTATAAGATGATGAGCTTCCTAGCAACTGTAGCTAGCAGTAGTGACCGTGTTTGCTACATGTCTGATGGTGCTCATTGAAAAGGACTGAAGTGCCTCCTGTGGCCACAACCCACTGTCAAAACAATCTCACTGTTAGTTTATAGGTGCATAACATCTTCTGCCAGTGCACAGTTGGATATAAGAATATCTATAACTATCATTAAGAAAATATTCAAGTTTTTTTTTATTAAACTGAAAACTTTCATACCTTCAAAAGGCATTTTTTGAGGAAATTGTATTCATTGTTTTTTAACACTTGAGGCCTGCAGATACCCTGCTGTCAATACCACCCAGACAACAGCGAAATGTTCCTACTGGGAGAAGCCAGTACTCACACCCTCTTCTCTGTGAGCTATTTTGGCACAGCTGTTAAAGAGATATGAAACCAGTAATGCCACTGAGAAGACAATGATTAGTCACAACACTGTCCTGTAATGTATATATTTCACTGTACCCAACCCTCTTGCACATAGTGTGGTACATGTATATTAATGACTATAGCAGCCGAATTTGGATATGCTGCCATTGCCCAAGTGCACATGACCTACTGGCTTTCAGTTGGTCATTGTGATTGCATGAGATCTTACAATAGCAACTCTGTGAGCTAAAACAACTGATTCAAAGGACTGAAAATTGACACCACAAATAAACATAGTAATTTATCAAGATCTTACTGCCTAGCTCCATTCACTCATCAAGTTGTGGCTTTCAGAGACTTTTAACTTATGTGTGCATGCCTGCTACTGTATTTAAAAGGAGCCATTTGTAAGTCTTGCTGTTGCTACATATCCAACGTTAGCATTAACAGCTGTTTACTTACTAGTCTTGCTAAGAGCTTCAGCCATTAATGTGTTTACAAGAGGTTAAAATTTGCTCTCTGTAGGGTCCAGGGCCCTGAAGAAGTAACTGCTCAGTGACTCGGTATTGGAAAGTGACGAGATGGGCTGACCAGGCTAGGGCTAGCTGGTTAGCATGCTAACTTCAGGAGAAGAAAAGAGACAGTTCTTGGTGAGTAAAGGAATGCAGTTTGACGGTGAACTCGCAACATCAGTTCTAGACTGGTAAGTAAACAGCTGTTAATGCTAACGCTGGCTATGTAGCATTAGCAAAACTTACATATAGCTCCTTTAACAGTTATATCAACTCTCAACAAAAATAGTGAAGGGGTTGAAAAGAGACATAAAATGCTAAATTGTACACATAGCTGCGACAACTGTAATTCATCCTTAATTCCTTCCATGAAACACTAGCTATAAGAATTTATTTTATGCAATCTATTTTCCTTTATCCATATAGAAGAGACATATTATGGTCAAAAGTCAACGACACTCACCAACAGGAAAGCACTCAGTCCCCTGGAAACTATAAAATGGTTTAATGATAGCCAGAGCCGGAAATACTTTACTAAAAGCATTCTTAGTACAGAATCATAAAAGCTAGCGCTCTGGACCAGCCACGTCATGTTACCAAATAGTAAGGATCTACAACTCAAAAGTAATGCAACACTAAATACAATAAAAATAATACCTCGTCAAACTGTACACAACATACAGTAAAATGATCACTGTAAAGTCAAAACAGAGGTGAGACAAATTAGTACTCGGATTCCATCATAACGGGAAACAACCTTCAGTGTGAATTCGCACCCTGGTAAAAGGGCGTGTCAGCCGTCACGGTTGCAGTATTAATGTTTGTGTGTGTTACAACGTTGAGACTACTGAAAGAATAAAACTTCCCTTCCCAGCATCAGTCGATGAGGTTGTCATGAGTGATAGACAGCCAGAGATAAGGGACTTAATTGATCCTCCCATACGTAGGCCAGGGGAACAGCTAGTGGGACGGTTTGCACTTTAAAAGGACAGAAATGTGCAAGGCGCCAAGATAAAAATCCAATAGTGAGCTCATTACAAGCACATCCACATAGTCAGGGGTTTTTATAACTGGATCAGCAGAATAAAGCCTGATATGAGGCCATAAAACATGATCCTAGTCTAAAGCAGCAGAAGGACTGACCATTTAAAAGTACACTACCTGAGGAGAAGTGAATACCAGCTATCCCCAATGCTGATCAAAATGATTTCTCTGGCTTTAAGAACAAGACAGATCATGGTGACCTCCCAAGAGGTAAAAAATGATGCACTTTATCAAAAAATGAGGAAGGAAATTACGATCTGCCTAATCGTGACATACTAAAAAAAAAAAAAAAAGTGTTGAGAAATCAGTTCTGCAAAAAGCATCTTAGTCACATGTTGAAGTTTGACAAAAATGACAGTGGGTGTCTCAGGTGTCACTGCTGAAAAAAAAAAAAGAAAAAAGGAAGAAAAAAAAAAAAAACATTTGAACCCGACACTTATTGTTGATTCAAAGGTTTTGTGAGCAACCTTGCAACAAAATCCATCATCACCCCTATCAGGTTTAAGCTGGATAGTGCATTGCCAGCTAAATAGTAGATGATAAGTGTTATCTATGCTGCAGAGGTTTTCTAATGGATATATGGTTTTAAATGACAGAACAGCAAGTCTCTACAGCAAGGTTATTACAGTGAAATACAAATAATACAAAATATAAAATGTTATAAATACATAGTGCACAAATAAAAGAAATACGTACACACTTACAAACAAACACACAACGCAAAATGGCTCAACTTTAATAACCCTGCTCTGCGACAACAAACAAACTGGCAGAGACAGAGACAGACAGGTACCTGTAGAACTGCAGCTGTCGTTTGGGGCTCCCATAACGAGCGCTGAAGACGTCAGGGGAAAAGAGGAAAAAGAAAGCTTAGGTTAATAAAAGAAGAAAAGGGAAGACGTTAGCAGTGGCGCAGATGTAGATGCACACGCTTAGTTGACAAGCGACTGTTAACCACATACAGAGCATAATGTGGAAGAGTAAAATAGGAGGAAATAGAAATACTGCATTAGAAGTGAAGAGAGCAGTTATTTGTGCATATTTGAGGACAATACAATTAAAATCTTCCAGATGTTTTCAAGATCTGAAAATAGTAAAAAATAAAATCTCTTACCATACATTCTGACTTATGAAACGGATGCACAAACCTGCACATGATTTACATCCAGCTACCTGCTCTCAGTGTCTCCTCAGGATATATAGTCATTATGAGATTTTCAGATCAAACTTAATTTGGATAAAAAATATTTCTGAATATTTTTTGATATTGTAAGAATTTAAATATGCATTACAAGATTTCTATACCTGGATTTTTAGTCAAAGAGCACTCCATTCCAAATCTTGAAAAAAAGTGTATGCCACAAGTTATGATCATTGAGCTCATTAAGCAAAGGACAAATTCCTTTTCAGCTCAATGATATTTGATCTTATTTCAAACACACAATACAGTTCAGAGTTATAAAGATTCAGATAGAGCTCTTGCTTTGCTCTATTACTTCTCTTACGAGACTTAAAAAGTAGTATCAAAAGACACACACATCTTGACCTGACAGTATGTTAAAAAGTAGCATGGAGCTTCTGTTCTTTGTGCTGTAGCAGAATAATAATAAGCGACCAATGTGCATTATAAAATTGATGGTGTAATCAATTAATGCAACGTACCAAGAGTTAAAGACCAAAAACATAAAATCATTGTAAAGTTTACTCAGATGTGTTATTTCTGCCATTACAAAGGAAGCAACACCCCACACCATTTGATGTTTGATGATGCATATGAAGAAGATGCTGGTCCATATCAACCTTTTATAATAGGTAAATACAGACACCCCATCTGGTCATGATGGAGGCAATGTGTAACACAGCAATAAAGCTGCTTGAGAAGAGGAGTGGAACAGATGCTTTTTAATGATGCAAGCTGATGAATCTTTGGCACCACCTGCTGGTAAAACATTACAGTGCAAGATAATTAACTATAACTATAAATAACTATAAATGGAGGAATCTCTGTCTGACTGAATGTCTTTAAATTTTTTTTAGAGCACTTAGCTGATTGATTTCAAACATGGTAGGTGTATCCCTAAGGACCAATGAAAGTGCAGTGTGGACTGTGAAGCTTTTTGAATGAAACGTTCTCACGAAAGCTTCAAACATCACTTTTCTAAGTTACTTGACATGAAGAAAATGGAGAACTACGCTACGAGGGCAGTGCAGCACCCAGACAGTTTACAGCACACACATGCCAGGGTTTGTTTTCATTGTGTAACGCTGTATCTAAGGTGCTTTTCACTTGCAAACCAAGTCATGGCTCCAAAGGCATAGTTCACAAATCTGAGGGATCGGATGAATCTGAGAGCACAGCCTATAAACCGTGCGCACAGATATCTGAACGCTGAGTCAATGCCTATGTCTTTGGGGGATCATTTTCAGACTTTACCACTTGTGTCTTCATTTTACTTAGGTAAAGGTTAAGTAAAGGTTACGCTTGGGCAGGTAATGGTTAAACCATCAGCGAAAAAACATCAATCACAATATCCTCAATGGTGATACTAAATATGCATGTGTATGACAGAATACTTCATATATGTATTTCAGTGAGTGGCCTTATATTAGTTAATCAAACAACAGGACAGTGAACACACCTAAGTTTCTGCTCAGAGTCTTAGTTAAGGACAGAATGCAAACAGCTTACTCAGGTTTATTTTTTCTCCAAACTGTGTATTGTACACCACTCACAACAACACATTTTCAAAGCAAGCAGCTTGGCAAAGTGCAGCAGCACCAGCATGATAAAGATCATGACAGCTGGATTATTATATGAACTCCTCCAGACTACTTATTCTAGATACAACATAGTGTCTCTGACCTATCTT
This sequence comes from Seriola lalandi dorsalis, assembly GCF_002814215.2. NCBI lineage: Eukaryota > Metazoa > Chordata > Actinopteri > Carangiformes > Carangidae > Seriola > Seriola lalandi. The sequence goes on along the minus strand of NW_019524972.1, from coordinate 277,479 downwards.
CAGTAACTGTCATACGGGTGTACATGCAAATGTATTATGTCTGTGCATACGGTATATGTCCATCAACTCACCTGTAGATCATGCCCGGTGAGCCAGTCTGTCGGAGGGAGAGGCGAGCAGGGGAGTCTGTGGTAGATTCAGGATACATGGAGGCAGGAGGGAGGGGGTGTGGCCAGCCTGCCAGGGATGGTGTTCTTTGAACAGAACCACGGGTACAGTTTATCACTGATCAGAGCCTCTGGAAAGGATAGAGAGAGCGAGAGAGAGAGAGGGGGACACGTGTCAGTCGGTGATGGGGTTTTTATTTCCGCAACAATATAACCTCAGTGTTTCCATACACTTAGGCTATAGTTGGGCTGCCCTCTCTCAATTACACTTGACCCACCAAGTACTGTGTTATTTTTATGCTTTATTGATTTGTTTGTTAACTATCATCACATCATATATACAGTAATATATGCTATACTATAGAGATCTCCAGAGCAACAATTCTAACTCTTTACACCAGTGGGTAACACTACATCGCCAGGTCAGAAGAATAAATACTACCGTCCATCCAGTTACACATCATTCTCAGATGTTTTTCAGAGAAAAAAGGGAAAAAGGATTACCTCACATAACTAAAGCCATGCTGTTCAATACAAATACAATGACATGACTCAGCTGCTAAAGCATCCTAACAATCTGGTTGTTTCAGATATTCATCAAGTGTTTGTGGTCATTTTCCAGTTTTTCCAGTCAGGAAATATGTAATATGTTGCATGGATCTGTCTGACCTGTCTCATCACAAGAACTGTCACTGGCAAGAATGGTCACTGATCAAAGATATAATTTTTAACCAGTTAATTCTCATTAGTGACAGATGACAGGGATAGATTACATAGACTGGATAAGACACACAGACATTGTTATGCTGCCAGAGGACTCCACACAAACCCATCTCACTGCTGGCAACAGAAACCAGCTTAAGCTTGTTTGACCAGTCTCCATGAAAAGATCAAGTGTATTTGATAATGATCAGCACGTCCCAGACAAGGTCAGGAGCATGAGGGGGTAATTAAACAACAGCACGCCAACCCCCCGACAGCAACAGGGAGAGAGGGCTCCATAGTGACTCTGCCTGAATGACCCAACCCATAGTCCTGTTGATCCGTGGCCATTTGATGCAAGTGTAGTGCAGGGAGTACGGGTGGTACACTGCAGCAAAGACCGCCAAGTTTTTGCAGTTCCTGACTGCCAAAATTTCAAATTTTGCAGAATGGTAGATAATACGATCCAATAGATCTGCCAATTCTAAGTATCACTTTGGTTTTGGTTTTTTTCTTTTTATACTTGGTAATATGGGACTGCAGTTAAACATAAAACTATATTAAATAAAGCAAAAGCTTGGAAACAGCAGTCAGGAAAAGAGGGGTGAGTGAGTTTATTTGACATATTCTCTCCTTTTTCTTAGGACTGCTACACAATTCCACCACTAGATGGAGTGATGACCTCATTCTGCGAACATGAGCTGAATGAATAAACCATCAGACCAATGTAACCTCTGTAGTTTACAACAGCTGTGAGTTAGAGATTTTAACATGTTTACAGTAAAGGCTATGAATACCAGCCTGGAATAATCTAAACAACTACTTAAAATGTGGTAAAAAAAAAAAAAGCCAGACAGAGACAACAAGTGGCACACACTGATGCATTTTGATACTGCTTCATCATCCCATCGCTGCTGTATACTGTACATTTGCGTGTGGATGACAGCAAACCGTGGTCGATCCACTGCTTAGAGCAACTCGATTCTATGAATAATTCAAAGTGTCTGCCCAAGAAACAGGCCACTGCTGCAGAGAGGGCTACAGCAAGAGAGCTGGGCATCAGTGAGGGTTGGGTGGGTGGTTAGGTATACACAGATGCTGTTAACACACAGTTAAAATACCTCATTAGAACATTTCAAGTCAACACCATGGCCTGGGAGGGAGGGAGGGAGGGAGGGAGGGGAGCGACACTGCTGATGTTTTAGCCCAGTTTACTGTAGTGTAGAAAATAAAATGAGGAGAACAGCGGAGAGAGTGGCATCTATGTCACCCTGACAAAGCTGTGAGCTGAGCAGCCCGTGCTGCCCTGTTTCACCAGTGACTGCACTCACGTGAGTCATGGCTCGTAACCGACATCATAGTGATAACATGAAGGTGACTTTCTTCTACCATCAATTTCCCAAGCAGTGAATAAGGAGTCCCACGTTCCCAAGGACTCATTTAACGCTCCCTGCCCTTTCATTTCAATCATGCCAGGATGGGACACAGGTCACCCCTGCTATCAGGTAATGATGATAGCATGACCCTGATGGATAAAAGGCATGGCAGTAGATCTACTACACAGCACAGCAAAGTCCTCCCGGATCATTTGTCACTGATGTGGATTAGAGGATATGGTGGGCTGGCTAGGGGGCTATGAAAGCATACTTTTCTCACAGAAAAAGCTTCTTACGGTCATTTGTTCTGAGTAGGATTTAGGGTATTTAGGCTGATACCACCCCAGATGGAAAGAAATTGCCAGATATTCAACATCATGGGTGTCTTGTGTGTTTCTATAAGTTTACTATTGGCAAGGGCTGGGATCTAAAAAGCCTATGAAACTGTATAGGGCAATAGTCATATTTGCCAAATATCATTCCTGAGGTCCAGCCGCTGTGAGGAGTTGCTACTTTTCTTTGACTCATGTGGTAGTAAATTGAATATCTTTAGATTTCAGATTGTTGGACAAAACAAGCAATTTGATGACATTTAACAATTTGACAGTGATGAACGTGTATGAATGAAATCATAATGATACTTTGATGTGAGCAGGAGCAAGGACAGGTGTAAAATACATAGAAAAAACTGTTTTGTCCTCTGATGGTCTTTCAACTATTAACTGTGCACTGATTTTTGAGAACCACTAGTAAGCAAGCACATGTTCAGGATAAAGGTGAGTGAGTCCCAGAAGGAGAGCGTCCATATTTGTTAGAAAGTCGCCTGAATCTTAAGTACAATACAACATCAAAAAACATAATTTTTTTTTGCAAAATGCGCAGAGAGGAAATGGACAACAGTAATGTAACAGTAAGCGAGGTCATACACTCGGCCCATACTAGCAACTAAACAACTACCAACCATTGCTTAACACCATTGTTGGCAGCACTACTAACAATATAAAAAGAAAGCAATGCAGGGAAAGTATACAAGGAGTCAAGTTTTACACAGCAGTGACATGATACCAGTCCCAATAGGAGACACCAATGACTTTAACAAGCCACACACGATAATATTCACCAACACAATAAGAACATAGAACTCATGCAAACTTGTGTTAAAGTTACTGTTGCTTTTGAGTATCTATACTATAGTTCTGATCAACCACACAAAAAAGATCATGCAAAAAAAATCATATCAGGTGAACACTGACTGGTCAACAACCCAAATTTTAACATATGGCAAACACCAGCTCCATTACATCACAAAACTAAAATCCTACAGTGAAGCGTATTTAAAGTGAACGGTGGAGTGGAACCTGACCTGTCCAATTAACGCATGGTTGCATAAATTAGGAAAACTACCACATGGGGCCTCTAAGCTCCAGTTCTGCCCTTTCTGCGGTTTAATGTAGTAGGTTATCAGCTGTTTTAATCTATTTAGATACTGCAAAAACCTTTGTGTTTACACCTGATTAGCGGCTTTAGCATATTGTAGAGCAATGCACCAGTCTCACAGAGATGCCTGTAGTGAGCTGCAGTTTGAGAGGATGCTGCTGCTGACTGCAGCAATGCGGTACACTCCAGACTCATCCTGGCTCAAGTTAGAGGGCTCAGATTTACTGCACTAATGGGCCAAGGTGCACTTTGCAGATTAAAACTGCAGAGAGAGAGAGGAAGTACAAAGAAAAGTGGGGAGAGAAAGTAGTTCCTATCCAAGTCCAACCATCCTACCTGCCTGTGTCCAACTATTTGGATCTTGATTTAAAAATCCTAAGATGTGACAATAGAAGGAAATAGAAGGAAAACAAAGGCTGTAACAAAAACTTAGACAGTGACATAGTTACATTCATAAAGGCTAAAAAGTATTTCTATGGTTGCCGTTTAGAAAAGTCCTCTATGCTCCTGTTAAAATTGCTATATTTTAAGAAAAGTACAATGTTTTCTGCCAGGCAGAGGAATTAATGAGTGTCTAGAGATGAGCCTTCAGAATGGACTTCCTGGTATGTACGTTATCCTCTCACCAGTGCCCTGTAGCAAGTAGCAATACGCCTACACCAATGCAACCCCTGGCATTTCTGATGCAGTGTTTTTGTTGACCTGAACACGGCCTAAAGCATCAAGACTTGTGTATTTTCAAATTGTATGTTTACATGTCATCTCAAATAGTTTCACTGCAATACACCAAACAGGAATATGCAATGTTTATTTTACTGCCTAAATAAAAAGAGAAAGAAACACACTATGAGCACTAAACTATGCCTGTGATGCACATGTTAATAATTAACATTAGCACAAAAATACCCTACAGTTAAAATAATCAGGATAATTTCACTTGATCAGTTGACACTGATTGGAATCATTATATCATCATTAGTCAACCATTTTCATGAACTAATTTGCAACATTTATTTACATATGTTTACATTTTAGTATTACTGTCCAACTTTTATGTCCAACTCTCATCATTGCAATAACTCAACTACACATCTGTGTAAACTAGGGCTGGGACGATTATCCGACGTAATCGACGTTGTCGATTTTAAAAATTATTCGATGTGGAATTTTAGTGTCGATGCGTCCTGTAAAACCACACAGGGTAAATGTTCATAGAACAAAACTGGAACTTTCTAAAGGGACCGTTTATATCCATCGTCTTTGGTTTACCCGGATACAAGCGCAGCGCAAGGGCTGGGACAACGCGGTGACGTAATTGAAGTCATTGACTACGTGAATGATTTGCGTCTGTGTAATCTATTTGAACAACACAGCGGCGTCTACCAGCAGTACGACGGAGCGTGTGGAGCAATATGCGGCAAAAAAGGCTCACACACGGTCCTCCAAAGTTTGGGAATACTTTAATCTTGACACCAACAGTGCGGTAGTCTGCAGACTCTGTGTGTGTTGAACGGGGCAAATTGTTATATTGAATGACTAACTGGAAAATAATTTTAATAAAATTACTGTTAGGTTAATAAAAAAATAATTGTTAGATTAGTCAAATAATCGAAAAAATAATCGCTAGATTAATCGTTTAAAGAATGGTCGTTTGGGACAGCCCTAGTGTAAACCACGACAGACGCAGACGTGAAGAAATCATAATGTTCGATTTTTGACAAGCAATTGCTAGCTTGTGTAAATTTACTGCAAATTTCAGTTAATTATCACAAAAATAATACCTGACATTATATCAGTCTCCGCTTCAAAAATGAAGTCAGGCTATAATATAATATATATCATAAACTATACACTTATGACATAACAGCAGGACAGAGGCACTGGTCAGAGAGGGAAAGATTAGATGGAATGGGAGAGATGGTGCCGTGATGTATCAGACAAGCTGAAGTCATGGAAGAATGTATGAATCTCCATAGCCTCTGTTAAGCTTGTCTCATACACCTCAATCTCTTCTAAACAAAATGCAAAATTGAGTCACAAAAGGCTGTTCTTCATGCTCTCTATCCATAAATCCACCTACACTCAGCCTGAGTGAATTCCCTCTTGAGACAGGGCTTACGTGAGCAAGGCAAGCAGGCAGTCAGTGCTGGCCTGGAAAGCACAGCACGGTGTTGTGTAGTATGTTGGCAGCTGCAGAAAACACACATGGACCCGAGCAGATGGCTGCGGAAGAGGGAGACAGGCTAACAGACGAGAACTGCCGGGGATATCCTACATGGGAGTTCAGTCAGGCAGAGAGAGAGAAAAGCTAACTGTGTTCTCCGTCAGGCTACAAAGAGGATTCAGACGGAATCTCCTTTTTTTTTGTGACATTCAAAGGATGAAAGTCAAAACCGTGTAAAGATGTGAATCCATGTCAGTGTACCGCCTTTCCTCTCTCATCATCAGAAAAACAGTTTGTGGTTTTATAAATGGTCTCCTCTCTGTTAAGCTGTGGAGGGCCCTTGATTACAAAAACAGTGCAGGTCACTGGTGCCAGCAGAGAAAAAAGCTAACAGCAATTTGCATAAATAGCCTATTTATACAGCAAACTTCTGATACAAATCCTCACCCCCCCCAAACCCCCACCCTTGACTTAAAAGCACAACTGAGAGCTCTGCTGTCAGAAATCATTAAATTCTAGGACAGCTGCAGATGTTTTACACACAGAGGTTTACCACATATTATAATCAAACTTTAAGCCATGCCCATCATCAGCTGCCATGGCTGGGTTTCCATAGATTAGAGTTCAGCTGCAAAGGTCTAATGGCGGGCGTTATACATTGAAGGGCCAATACACTTGGTTCTTGCTTTAGATTTTAATTATACTAGACTCTTGTATTTGTCATTTGCATTATATCATGCACATACAATGACCCATCATCACAGCTAAGTGTGGTCAGGTGCAGCCTCTCATACAGTTTCTCTTTAAAATGATTTTCAGTATGTTTTACCAATTTTCAAACGCCCCAGAAATTTACATATCCACCTCAAGGAATGAAGCAAAAACATGAACAAGACTTTTGCTTTTGTGTATAAATAATAAATGAAGTATCCCCATTAAGTCTAGTACATATCTCTGACTACCTGGTAAATATACAGTATGAGATGTATGGTCCCAGGTTGCTTGTACCACTGACAGCATGAAGATGAATCAGCACTCTGTATGTCCTTGCTCAACATTTTGTTTATGCTGTTGTGCTGACTTATAGTCAATCCCTACTTTAAAACATGGTGCTACAGACAGAATCTGCAACAGAAATACCATCCACTACAAACACAAGTCAGGTTTACGGACCATCTGGAAATACTAAAAGAATGAGTTGAATATTACAAGCTAGTTAACAAAAGATTGTACAGCTGACTTGGGCCTGTGACGCTGAAATGAAGCCTTTGTAAGCACTGCAGAGAGAGAACATGCTGCAGTGAACCAGGAGCACTGAGCAGCACACTGCAGTAGAAATATGAAACCATCTTTCTTTTCTTCTGGTTCCATCCTAGTTCTCCCTCTACACACCACAGACAAATAAGGACAATGAATATTAGGCCTGGAGAGACAAGTGTTTCTGTCTAATGGCACATGGTATTTGTCCATGAATTCTGGACAAGTCTGAGGAGCTTTAGGTTGGATCATGGTGTTAGACTGACCTTTTTACCATGTGCTTAAACCTGCTAGCCTATTTACGTTGTCATTTCAGACCACACCCAAGAGAAGTAAGATTAGTGATTCATCTCACTTTTTGGGAATGACTGCTAAATCCCTCCATCTACACAAATGACTTTCTCTATGCTTTACATTCAAGGAGTTCATTAGGTTACTAACATCTTTTCACTATGCATAGCCTGCACTGTTTTATTTTATTTTTTTTAAATCCTTGTTGAAGTACTACATATCAGTGCTATCCGCATCACTGCACATGTAATGACACATGGGCATGGGCAGGCTGTACTGAAGAGTTCAATTTTTAGTTCTGCATAGGTGAGCAGAAAGCATTAAGTTGACAAAAACAAAGCTGGGCAGAGGGATGCAGAGTGGCAGAGGCGATCAATACATCTAAATCGAGTCAGTCATTGGGGAGGATCAAGAGGACAGCAGCATATCCGTAAAAGCTATATTAATACCACTAGTTTAATTCTGCACAACACATACAGTAACTTTATACAAAATGTCTGCATTTGCTGCCAACTATAACATCACTGTGTACACCAGATACTCAAGAGGACACCTAAAGGCCTGGTGTTTTGTTGCTGTAGCCAAGTTAAGCATCTTTAATATTTCTACTTAATACTGCCTCAATTTTGTCCACACAGAGTATTGGCTTTAATGTTTTTATAAGTGGTGGATAACTGCGTGCTCTGACTAGGCTTGGCTAGAAACTAGGCCTCTAACATTTTGGTACTGCCTTATTCAAACACTAAACCAGTGAGGAGTAAGCCTACCCAGCTCCCCATCTGAAGGGAAGGTACTATGTTTTTCAGGGAGGTTACTGGGTTGACGCAGCAATAACCATAAACACAGACATTATAGACGGAGGTGATGTTTAAGTTAAGTTATCTGCTGGATTTAGATTTTGTGTCGTCAGCTAAGGATTCCTTGGAGTCTGTGCAGATGGCAGAGAGCCATTTGTAGCATAAGATGAGACGTTCAATACTCAGCTTCTGCTGCTGGTTTTCTATTTATACAATTACACTGATAATTTACATAGATTGTTCAATAACTCAGAAGGTTTTTTTATGTATCATCCTAATGTCTTCACATACAAGCTCTTGATACCTCTTATTTTATTTTCCAGCCTTACAGGATTCAATCTTCTCCCTCAGGGTGTTACCATGCCACTCTGACAGATGCTGTTTCTAACTGACAGGGAAAACATTGAGAGTATGGTCCAGAGTTCCAAATGAAATCTGGCGCAAATGCAGCAAGTGGCTGGCGGCTCTTTGAACAGAGTCTGAGTGGCCCCCGGGAGAAGCAGCCTGCAGCAGCAAGCAGGAGGAAAAGGGAGAAAATTGGGGGAAAAACATTGCCTGAAAATAAGGAGTGGGTAAAGGAGGCGGAGGAGGGAGTAGAAGAGAAAACTGCAGTAGACATTGTGGGGAAAAAGCTGAGTAGGCACTAGAGAGCAGGCTGGCTGGTCCAAGGAGGCACTGTGGTGCAAAACAGCAGTGCTATGCATCACTTACCTCCATCTCAGACCTTTACCTCCCTCCTCTCATGTTCTGTGGTGCTTGACAATTGGTGGCAAGCACTCACATTTCACAAGGCAGTCACAAAACTACTTGACTACTCAACATTTAATAACATGGATTAAAACTAATATTCTGCCTCGTGTTTTGGAAGTTTACTGCTACAGTAAACTTAGAAGTAGAGACAATGCTGTCAGCCAGCTAGAGATACTGCATTTATCAAAATATTTGAAGCTTTTAAATGACACTGTCACCCAGAGTAACTGAAAATGAGTTAATAAACAAGGGTCTGGTCTGTGTCTTGCTGTAGGAAATTCTAGCAAAGATCAAACCTGTGACCTTTAAGTAATGTGATGTTCTCAATACAGCCTCCTGCTGCCACTTCACTGTAACAAGACATGCTTTTCTTATTCCTCTGTGTGTCATTCTAACCAGTGCAAGGTCACTGAAGAACTAAGTGAGAACATGTAAGAGGGAGGTGATGTTTCCATGGTATTAAATTGCGCTTACTTTTTACATTTCATACTGCTGCAAATGTGCTTTCACACATTTCATTTCAAGCCCCGTCATGGTGTTAGTATGGTTGAGCATTGCACAGGACAGAGAGCATCCCTCTGTTAACTGTGATGCAGTCTAGCTTCTTTTCAGCATCATCAAGTACAGAGCATTAACACCATCTTTGAACTTTAGGTTTCAAGATTCGATCGACATTAGTTATGGGATGTCCTTGCGCCTAGAGGTTCAAGAAGCTGTCTATGTGATCACAACATCCCCTGGCTTGATTTTATGTAAAAAAATCAGCAACATCGTATATTAAACAAAATATGCTTAACTTATTTCTTTTAACCATTTTTACTAACAAAGCTTTTAGAGATGATTTCTAAGAAAATTCTCTCTCCGTAAGAATCTTAAGAAAGAAAGAAAAAGTTCCAGCAAACATCAACTTCACTTGTCCCTATTGTTTAATTGCTTTAACCTGCTTAATCCCATTCTTGGTCACAACAATGCCTTTCAAAGCGAACACACAGAGAAAGAAACCAGACATTCTTTTTGATCTGATTGAAATTTGTTAAATCTGCAGAGTCACTCCACAATGAGTGATGGATTTTTTCTGGATTTGTCAACCAAACAACCTTTTTATTCACATCTATATTAGGAGGGAAAAATATAATATGTTAAATAAATTCTCAGCAAAAAATCCCTAACTCCTCCTTCTGTCCACTGTGCTACAGCATCCTGTACATAGGCTGTCAATGTTTCACACAATTAAAGTGAAGCATTGTGACAAACTGGCAAATTACACATACAGTATAACCACCCACTCACCCACACTCTTCAGCCCATGCTACGTTGCCCACTCAGTGTAGTAATGTTGACAAGGATGACCAATACACTCAGTAATACAAAGAACATACTGTAAATGTGACAAAGTGCATTCAGTAGTTTCTTGTGTATCGGTTATATTGATAAGCTTTGTGTGCAGCTAAATTAATAGCAACCAAAAATACTCTTGGATTATGTCTTTCATGCAGTAACCTGTTATTCCACTATTTCCTGTCAATGTAGTTGTCACAGATGAAATGCCAGAACCAAGTATGCATGTTTCTAAGATTACATACATACATGTAATCTGTTTCTAAGATTACATACATACATACATGTAATCTTAGAAACATGCATACTTGGTTCTGGCATTTCATCTGTGATAATTGCACTGACAGGAAATGCAGGGAATAACAGTTATATCAGAAACAACGCTGCTTTATCTTTTTTATCAATCGTATGTTACCTGACTTTACAAAAATAGATGTAAAAGATGGGGGCATCACAGTCACCTTCACCTAAAGTCATTGTCAACCCACTGTTAAAGAGAGCCTGACTGATATATCAGTAAGTCAGTTTCACTGGCCAATTTAAAATTATTGCAGATAAATCACTACCAGTGAATCATTAATGGCCAATAAGTAATAAGAAATTAAAGTAATGGAAATCCAACATTATATGAGTTACAGTGTCATTACTTTGTAGTTTTTCCACCAGAGATCACTGTGACTCCCCTTTTGGCACAAACTAGTTCACTGAGGGCATCACAGCTCGGCTAACTCCAGAGCAGAGCAGGACAGAGTCAGCGTTTGTGAATCCATTTCTTCACAGTAACATGCTCATTCTGACATGTAATACATTACATGAATGATAATAAACCATGCTCCCTCTTTACTCGTGTTGTATAACCTAAATCAGCCTGACAGCAGTCGTGTGAGCCAGGCCTGGTTTTTGCGAGTTTTACAAACTTGATTTTACGTTTATTTGTGAAACAGTCAGTAAGACAGTTCTAGCAACCACATGAACAACAGCCTTATCATTTCCTCCCTCATTAGTATAGCGCTGACAGCCAATGTTGCTAAATTAGTTAGCCACAAAGCTAGCTGATGCCATGGCTTGTCAGGGGAAGACAGCTCATGAGCCATTAACATATAGAGTTATACTCATTCTACCAACTGGTGCATTGAAAACATGTCTGATTTTCACTGATGTTATACTGATAGTCTCAAAAGTTTTAAGCTGAGACATAGTGACTTTTCAGAATTAATGCTAAATCCCTTAGCTATTGTCTGACCATCACATTTCAAAACAGTGCCATAAAGGCTAGAAAAGCTGCACCTGTCCGCCTCTTAGTGACCTCAGCCAACAATTAACGTTACACTATTTGCCAGAAATCAATTCTTCTTTGCTGCTCTATAACAGTAATTGCTAGTGGCGGCACATCACAACTTCTCGTGTGGGCCACTGTTTTAGAGCCGTAAATTATTTGATTTTCACGAAAACTGCCGTTTTATCTGGCTGTAAAACTAAAGTAACTGATAAAGTTTATCAATACATTATGTGGTATCGGATTGGTGCATAGACTCATCAATTTCCAATCCAGTATTTTAGGCAGTATGGAAGGCATTTCCTATACTGACATTAGAATGAGAACAACTCTGACAATTATCCTGTGTATGTGGTTGTTTGTAGACAAAAAAAACATCAAGAAAGAAAAAAAATCTATCCTGATACAGCTACCTTATCAGGAAATGCTCAATGTTAAAGGATGTGGATTAGTGTTTGGGACATCCCTAATGACAAGTAAACAAAAGAACAATGTCCCTTCTGTTGGCAGACACAGACAATTAAGACTATTCAAGTCCAGCTGGGCTCCATACTGCGCCTTTGAAATGGCAGTGAAACCCTGATGATTTGTGGAGCACAGACAATCTGCCTGTCTGACATAGGATGTGTGATTCACACAGACTTTAAATGGGAGGTTGTGGCCTTTACTGTGGTTATCAGCAGTGAGGCAGTGATGGTCTGCAGCATTACGTCCTCCTTTAGCCATCGTCGTAACCCCAAAATCAGATAAAACCTTCCTGTATGTAAGCATCAAGTGCACAGGCTTCCATCCTTCTGATCACATACACGTGTGCAGATCTGACTCTCTCATGGATGACTTGGCAAGGTCACTTTCCACATCCACACACACACACACATATATATATATATTAGGAGTGGGCGATATGGCAAAAATATCATATCACGATTTTTTTTTAATGAAATCACGATTTCGATTTTATCACGATCATAAATTGGAAAAAGAAAAACAGACAATTTAGACCAAAGAACCTTTCTTAACAGATTTTATTTCAAATAGTCGCAGTTTTGCCTGCATGTGCAAACAACGTAAAGTTTAAGGTAAACAACAACATTCTAATAAAGTGCACTCTTGCAAAAGTAGTAACAGAAAGTAAAGTCGTGTTACCACCCGACGTGCGAACGGTTTCTGTGCAAACTTTGTAAATTACATTTTCTCGCGCTTGATCAGTTGCGGAAAATCCAAACCAATTCCATATAATGGAGGTGGAATTTCTTTTAGCGACCAACTCCGTTTGGCTTTCAGCCATCGCTTTCCATGTGCTACCGCTACGCACACAAACAAGGAGGCGGGTAGGAAAGCGCGTCACTGCCCGTAATTCGCTATGATTGGTCGGTCAGGTTGACAACTTCAATACGTCTGGTGCATCAGCATAGAACTGCAATTTATAGAATGTGCCCTAGACGATCTCTGCAGTTTGAAAGATCATCTTCACGTTGTAATCCTTCACGATCTAATATCGTCATATCGCCCACCCCTAATATATATATATATATATATATATATACACACACACACACACACACATACATATATATATATATATATATACACACACACATATACACACACAATCTTTGTGAGTACACTTGACATAATGCATTCCCTAGGCCCTAACCCTAGAAACAAGTCTTAACCCTCAAACCATCCTTTGAAGTTGTGAGGACCAGCCAACATGTCCTCACTTTCCCAAGATGTTCTCACTCCGTAAGGTCTATAACTCAAATTGGTCCTCACAAAGACAGAAAACACACACACACACACACACACGGGACACTGGTGCAGCTGCTTTTTTATAACAAAACACTGCTCCTTATAGTGGCTCGAGGGTGGAAACATCATTCACTTATCATTGCGACCCCAGACGGCACTGCAACTGATTGCTTGATAAAGTTACTCTACATGTGCTGTAGTATGACTGAATAGGCCTATTGTAAACACAAAACTCATGTATCTGAAACAGCTGGTTACTGGCTTGTTTTGCTGTGTGTTATGAAAGCAGAGACTTGCCATCAAACAGAATCTGTGTACCAACACGGGAGCTGCAGTGCAGCAACCATATAAAATACATATAGCCTTCCATTGAAAGTAGGACAAACTTAATGGCTACATGCAAGTGTCCACACAATGACTGCATGGTAGTGTATGGATTCATCTAAGCATGCTTTAACATTGTAGCTATTTGAGTTTCTATAGGAAGACAGAAGAAAGATTGACACCAATTGCCCACTGCCCTCTGTACAAACACAAAAACACACTCACATTACATCAGAATACCTACACAAACCCTTAGTACTTGCGTGGTCGAGCATGAGAACAGCACCAGGTTTCCTGAGGCATAAAGGGTTAACGTCATGTTGCTTATTCATGTCCACATATATGCTGTTGGCCTGCCCATAGTCTGTGTCACAGACAATCACTGTAGAAGTTCAAGTGTTTATTTACCAACTGATTTGTGTGTCCCAGAGGCAACAGCAACTACGCTCTAAGAAGAGAGGGCTTCTATGTGTATTAAGGAAATAGCACTTGTTTTGATTGTGTGTGTCAGTGCAATGTATCCAGGTGTTATTGTGAATCAATGTGCCATCTGTACTATTACATTAACCTTGGTAATCTGTGAGGCTAACAGCGGGCAATGTGTAGGACTGGGAAGACGTGAAATACTGTTAGCAGCAGTACCATACCATTGGTGTGCATTTGCTTCAGGTCAGTTGTTACTATTATTGTTATTTCTTAGTACCTCTCAGTAATCCAATGTATGACTCTTTAGTAGCAAGTAGCATGCCATGCAAGTCATGGTAGACACTAGATTAATGTTTTCTACCATACATTAATACAATAAAGTCATTAGAAAACTTACTGAACCTTCATATTACATCCAAAAATCACTCATCCAAGTAGAATTTGGAAAATGAGCGGCATTTTGACAGCTCGTCACGTTTCATGACTCGATTAGTCAATCACCAGAAAATGAACGGATGACAGTTCATCTCTTAATCATTTAAGTCCTTTTTCAAAGAAATCCAAAACTGTTCATGGATCCAGCTTCTCCAAAGTATGTATTTCTCTGTTTCATATCACTGTATGTTCACTACCTTTGGGTTGTTGGACCGTTGAAGAGGCTGGAGTTTATTTTCTGACATAACATAATGACACTGGTGATAGTTTGCTCAAGAATCTACCTATTTTTATTTTTATTTTTTATTTTATTTTATTTATAGAGCGCATTTCATGCACAAGGCAGACACAATGCGCTTTACAGCATA
>NW_019524972.1:236859-262659 GCF_002814215.2 Seriola lalandi dorsalis | reverse complement strand
CAGAAGTCCTGTCTCATGTCAATGCTTTCCATCTTTATGTATCTCAGTATCTTAATATCAATATTGTGTTTCTGTGTTGCCAGCAGACAGTCTCTCTGCCTCCTACAGTGCCGTCCATCTGTCTTTCAACCTGTTTTAAGTAGCCCTTCACTGTACATTACTGTCTCTTCAGAATAATGTACCTTATTCTAAACAGTATTTGTTGAATTACTGTGGTTACAAGGGCAAATGGCAACAAAACAACTGACAAAACAAAAACTGTCTTGCACAAATCTAAAAAACATCTTGCTTTACAGTTGACACTAGCAACGCTATTCATCTCAATGAAAAACTCTTATTGCCTCCTACTTTGATGTTGTTTCCAAAATGCCTGACAATGTCTATACATCCTTTCTCAGCCCACATATGCGAGAAGCACTACAACATTATTGTTTGCATAACAGTCTATATAATTTAATGCTTGAAAACAAAATGACTATTCAGTGGGTGCTGATGTTTAGTGAGTGTTGATGTGAAGTAAAAGAAAACCAAAAAGCTTAAAAGGCAATTCAAAAGTATTCAAGCAAAACAACAGATCTCATCAACACTGATAAGGACGGGCTTCAGCTCCTGAAGCCCCCACTCCTTTCAGCTAACAAGAAGATGACAGAGGACACATCGGCACCAAAGCCTGGATGACCAAAGAGTGAAAAAACTTCAACCTGTCCAACAGTTTCCAAGTTGTGGTGTGAGACGTTGATGACAGAGACAGTGTCATCAGCCCAAGCTGGTATAGGGGGTGTGAATATATTCTTGGCAAGCATTAGGCCCCTTAGTATCAAATGAGCATTGTCTGAATGCCACCACTTACATAAACGTTATTTCTAAATGAGTGTATCCCTTCCTGGCAACTTCCTCCAGGGCAATGTTTCCTAAACATGACAGTTACTTCAGTTTACACCAAATGTCCCCACAATCCCAACATCGCAGCTCTGGGATGACGTATGTGTGGATGCCAATGTGCCACCACAAGAGCTGTAGCAACTGTGACACATTAAATTCAGGCAGGGTCCATGGATGAATCCATGCCTCAAACTGTTCTGGAGGCCAAAGTGGACTTGCTGAATAAAAGATAATTATATTAATACTGAAAGGAAGTGAAAGTGAAAATCCCTGATTCAAATCCTCTGCCTCAACTTTTGTGTCTTTGTGAAACTACAACACAGCAGATGAGCGCTGACAAAAAAAAAAAAAAAAAAGATCACTGCCACACCAAGACCTGACTGTCAAAGTTTTTGGAGCATTCCACTTTGAAAGTGACAATGCTGCCTCAAACTGACAATGCCCAAAGAGCACAGTGTATAGCTACTGATATCCCTGCTCACTTATTTATCACAAAGGTGACCTACATGACACTAGCTGCCTATGAGGGTAAGTATCTGCCAGTCGCATACAAATTTCAAACGAGATCTCCTGATCAAAGTGGTGTCTCTTTGTGAAACGGTGTCATGCCAGGGATTATATTTTCATGCTGGTGATTTTTATTTCTTTACTATAGCAATTGTAAATAATGTATAATAATAATAAATATTATGTTTCTGCTACTCTTAAAAATAATTCAAAGTGAATATTTATTATCCATTTACTTGATTAATATGCACAATATTTGGTACAATACTTGCTTAGTTGTGATTACTTAAAGTGCCGCCTCCTGCTCTTGACAAACGCTTTTCTAACAAGTATTGCACTCAGTGGATTTCTGTCATTTGTAACTGCAATTGTAGCATTGAACCGATGCGGTGGCGCTGCATCATAATCAGCAAAGTGCACCGGGAAAGGCGCTGATTATTTCTTTTCAATTTTTCATTTATTGTAGTCTTTGATATGTCATGAAATTGTGAAAAATGCTGTGAGTTTATTATTGTCCTTTTGGAAATTCCCCAGGATTCACTAGAACTCCTCAAATATGTTGCTTGTAAAAAGTGTTCTCTTGAGTCAGCTGAAGACGTGCTACACATGCACGTGTGAGCACATGATCAGGATGTTACCGCCTCCGCATCATTTTGTTCCAGGGAAAACTCTGTCACACATAGACAATCTGATCAGAAATATGGTAGTAACCAACACAGTGAAACAGTACAAAGTCAGAGAGGATGGATGGTTGGAAAGTTTTGAGGGAAACAGTTTTTAGATCACAAGCATCTTGTCTTCAAACGAGGCCAGCCAGCGATCTAAAAACTTTAAGCCACAGGGGTAACATAGGGGCTCAGAAGTCAAACCTACTGTTCTCACTCAGAGAGGCAGGCAAGGCCCTTAGTAGTGAGCTACTTTATATCCAAACCTAACATGAAATACTGAGGCTTTGTTCACAGAGTTCCCTCTTTCACAAACTCGCTTACTCATTGCAGTGAGTGTTTTCTTATTTACCGCTGTCAATAAGACCTTTGACAACAGTAAATAAGAGTAGAATTTTGTCACAGTATGATTGTTTGAAGAAACGGTAAGTAATAACATTACATTATCACCCACCTGATAGCTGCAGAAAAAGATACTGAAATGAAAATCAAGCACATAATCCCCTCTGATCTTGCAGGATATCCTCTAAAGGGTACATTCGACAAGTGCTAACAAATAAGTAAATATGCGTTTTGGCAGGTTTGTCTCCTCTCTGCTCTTTTTCTCCGCAATTCTCTTTCCATCAATCTATATTCATCCTCTCCCACTTCTTTGTCTGAGAGCTATGTGCCAGGTCAGCCAGCCCTCTGCTCTCACTGCAGCACAGACACATTAGGACTGACAAACCTCCAACAGAGGGATGTGATTTAATTCCTTTGTGTTCAAGATTTGTTTATATCGATAATGCAGCTTTGCTAATGTGTGTTTGATTGTAATGCATATACATAATACAGATTTGTGCCCAGTCATGTCATTCTTTTCATATGTGAGAATTAATAGCCTTAGATTTCTCTCAACCTATTTTCCTGAACTATTTACTCTTTGGTTCAACCTAATGGAGATGGGCCAGAGCCTTTTTTCTAGTGAGTAGCTAGCGCAGCCCACATGAGCTGTGGAAAAGTGAAGGACCCTGGAGCAGAAGAGACATAGCCTGGACCTGGGTGAGGAGTGCACATACAGAAAAATGACCAGGCGGTGACACCATCCAAAGCATCTGCTCTCTTACCACTTCCCCTAATGTCCCAAAGACAAAGCACTCACACACAACACTATCATGTGCACATTACACTGAACTAAACCAAAGTGAGTTAGCCTAAGGTGCATCATGTAAGCATAAAATAAATGGTTATCACATCATGGGTGCAAGTCAGTGATTAATGCTAAGCAGGCAACACAGTATTTTTACAGCAGTTTTACTAATGTTGCAGTCAAGAATCAGGACAAAAAAATCCCACAGTGCGCAGGCTTCAGACTGAGGCTTTCTAATCAATCTCAAGTATTTGCAGCAAATACAGACATGACCCCAATAACTCAGCCATCACGAACAGCACGATGTCTCATAAGTCACATACACACGTCAACCACTACAATCCGTGCTAAATCGTTATTCACACTCGCAATATTGTTGTTGTAATTCACATGGACTGTTCACAAAGCGTTGCAGTATATCACGTTTAATGTGGTTTGGGCTTTGTCAATCGCATCTAGACTCACAAATCATGTCCGACATGCACACATTACTTAAAAAGAAGCCCTGAAAAAACGAACATGGCAACATAAATCTTGATGATCACTCTGACTCTTTGTAAGATCAGAGAACATCAGAGTGGGAAAGCAGCCCTGTTGTATCTCAACACTAACTGTACCTTGTATGTGTGAAAATGTGTGCTGTGCTTATTCAATCTGTGATGTTTGTGGTCAGGTGTTGCATGCAGAAAGGTGGTCAGTCTTCATTTCTTGCGTGTGAAAAATTTTCTTTCAGACATTTAGGTCGACATCCGTCCATCTTTGGTTTTAGAGGGATTTATAACACTTGTTGGAAAGGTTTTATTGCACTTAACGTAACGAGTTGTCAACCAGTCTCTCCTCTGCTCTGCTTCATGTGTGTGGGGAGAGGCAAAGACACATACAAGGTGAAACAAAGCAGAGGAGAGAAACACAACTATAAATGACAACAAAATGTAGTAGAGATAAATAAATATTTTTATTTTTTTCCAGCTACATCTACTAACTTTTTCCACCTTATGACATTACTTAAAGCCCAAAGAAACTTTATGTTTCAAATCTTACATTATGCTTGTTTACATTCTGTATGCTATGCTTTGATCTACTTGCACTTATCAAATAGATGTACTTAGTA
The DNA here is from genome assembly GCF_002814215.2 of Seriola lalandi dorsalis. Taxonomy (NCBI): domain Eukaryota; kingdom Metazoa; phylum Chordata; class Actinopteri; order Carangiformes; family Carangidae; genus Seriola; species Seriola lalandi. The sequence goes on along the minus strand of NW_019524972.1, from coordinate 258,365 downwards.
CTCACATCAGGGTTTCCTACTGCACTGGAGCTTTAGTGATGAAATGTTTTAGTCAACAGAATTTGTTGCAGTGTATATCCTCATATTGTTCTCACATATTTAAAGTTGTTTGTGCACTTAGTCTTACCAACTTTTAAGGGTATTCAAGTTTAACAGTCAAACCCTGCTAATGTGTGCCTAATAAAGACTGTGTGGGTGTGGTTTGACAAGATTTGACAGTGGCCTGGCAACAAAAGCAAACAAATCCATGACTGTAATCACATCTTGATTGAAATAATGCTAAATCCTGATTGATGTGCAGAAGTACTCGATATCACCTTTTCCAACCCAGACCCACTACTTCGTGAGAAGAGCACTGACAAAACAGCACAGACCAAATGCTTATGTGAAACAACCAAAACTGTTTTAAATCCTGTATGCTCACATTAGACACTTTTGCACATAGGAAGCTGATTGAGAAAATATGTTTTCAGGGGCTTTAATGTTTTAAGTTATAACTGAATCCTGGCTTCTAGAATTAGAAAAGGGCATTCTTTCAACTTTTAGACCAGCTCTACCCTTATCAAGACTAATATAACCACAATGTCCTCTTTACTTCAGCAAAAGTCAATAAAAAAAAATATGGGAGTTAAGGAGGAGGAAAAAACACCTGCTAAACAAGTGTCTGATCATTTCACTGAGGTCCTGTGTGGGAATGTGTGTCCATGTGAGTATGTGTGAGTCTGATGCCCCTTGGGAGCTCCAAAACAGGGCTAATGAAGCTAGACAGGTCAGTAAATCTCAACTGCAGAATGATTACTGAGCTCAGTTTAGGAAACACCCCCACTGGAGCATCAAGCAGATCAACCTCTAAAAACTGCAAAGAGTCAGGACCTACATTAGTGATAGGGCTGAGTGAAATGTCAAACATGTTTCAGTCACTTTTGTGTAGTAGATGTCTATACTGTCTGCATAATAACTTACACCTCACTATGTGTTATGTATGTAACTCACCCAAAGAGACTTTTAAAGACTTTTCCCTCTAACATATGTAAGATATGTCTGCAGAGTACCATGGATTACAGCTAAAACAATAATAACAAACAAGTTGTCAAATGACTGAAAATGAGTCAGCAACAATTTTTGATAAGTCAAACATTCACTGGTTACAGCTTTTCAGATGTAAATATTTGTTTGCTTTCCCTCTTCTAGGTGAGAAAACTGAATATTTGGATTGGCCTGTTGGTCTGACAAAACATAATGATTAATCCTAAATAAACATAATCATTAGTATTCATTCAATCATTAATCAATAATGAAAGTAATTTTAAATCTTAATCCTACTATGGGTGACCCGGTGCAGATAGTGACTAACTTCAAAGCTAGGACTGGACGATGTACAAAAAAAATCATATTGCAATTATTTTGGCGAATGCAATATGAGTCGCGATGGTCATTTTTGCATTTTATTTTCACTGAGAAAATTATAAAAATTATCATGATATGATTTTTGTGGGGTCTTACACCAAACAAACATGTTCCTTTCCTTCCTCTGTAGCACCACAATGCTTCACTTATGTTGTGACACATTTTACCTTTATCAAAAAAATTGTAGCTCCTGCAATTTGGATTTGCGCTCGGTCATGTTACGATTTCGATAATATTTAGATTAATTGTGTAGCCCTGCTTGCATGCATGCATGCATGTGTGTTGGCACACTGTGCAGCAGCCTCTATTGTTTTCTGTTTTTTGCTGATATTGACTTTGGTATTGAAAATCATCCAATTTCAACGGTATTGGTACAGATTATCAAAATTCTGGTATTGTGATATCCCTACTCACATTTACCCATAGTGTGTTGATTTATTTTGTGATGTATAATATGCTTTGGCTATAACTCGGACAGACATTTGCCTGAAATGAAATGAAAATGAAACCTCTGACGAATTAACTGGTCTCAGTATTATCCTATTCCATTCTTTTAATACTTTGCAGTAACTGCTCAAAGAAATGTGTCTATGCTTTAAAATCAGCAGGTCCAGTATAAGTGCAACATCATCAAAAAAGTAGCATCTTCTTTGTTTCAAGCATAACAAGTATGAGGAATGACATCTAACCAAAGCACAAATTCCAGATGAATCAGCCTCTCCTGTTGTCACATACTGTAGCATTTCTTTAAGGGGATTCTGTTTGAAGTATTGTTGGTAGTATTGTTTGCTGGGCCTCATCAGTGCATTTAGCACTACTGTCTCTTTCATCATAAGCCTATTTGTTGATATTACAAATTAAAAGTTAGTATTAAGAACAGCAAGCTCAATCTGTTAAGAGTTAGGCTACTCAAGGACAAATTTAATGCAGACATTTCAGAAAAAGCCAGCTGGCTTTGTAATATAGAGCCCAGTGAAAGGACACACCAGCACATGAATCTGCCTTTTTCTGCTCCTTACAGAGCATTCAACAGCTTACTGCACCAAACTGAACCCCTGCAGCCTGCTTTCCTCTTGGACCAGAGCCCATGGGTAGGCAAGCACATATACTGTATACAAGAGTGTGCACACACGCACACTAACACGCACACACATACACACACACACGTGTACAAGCACACACAGGCATGCAGAGATACTGGCACACAACAATCAGCCTCGGCATGAACACCCACCCACAAACACACATTTAAATGACACGGTAACACATTCGGCCAGGCACAGATGACAGTCACAACCTCTCAGCAACACACATATCACAACATTGGGGAACAGTTAAGCCTTGGTTCTGGGTGTTGCTGGCTGTTGCAACTGCAACAGATGGAACTGCAGCAGCAGCAGCAGCAGTGGGGCAGGTAAGGTGAAAAGGAATCGAACCTCCTGTGTGAATGCGCATGTGTGTGGATGTGTATTTTTGCGTGAGTCTGCACCTATGCCTTTTACCCTGGCTATTTTAAGGCGGTTCTTTATAAATCCTACAGCATGTCCAAGTCTCTGGGAAGAATTCAAAAGGACAGGGCATGCATAAAACATGACAGACATCCAGACAGAGGAGAGTAATGGAGTAGAGACAGAAGAGAGAAAGAGCAAAATACATGCCAGTACAATAAGGTATGCAAAGACAGTTTTCAATGCAGCAGCAGCCCTATCAACTGTCCTGAAAGCTCTGAGACAGTCAGGGAGATCTGGATAGGTAGATATGCTACCTCGCTAGCATATTGTGTGACAATGTTAAATGCTGCTGCATACAGATAGTACGGCATTTGCTCCCCTGTAAGAAAACACAAGCAAGATCATCCCGACTCTCATTGACAGAGCAAAGTGAGAAGAGAGGCAGGAAGAGAGAGGGGTGAGAGAGAGAGAAAGAGAGATGGAGCATCAGACCTAGCGATGATGCTCTTGAAACACCCACCTCAGTCTGCTGCTGATTTCTGACGCAGTGAGCAGAACCAGGGAATAGATGCAGAATACAGTAGCTATGATGGAGGAGCAGGAGCCAAAATCCAAGCATGAAAACAGGAGAGGAGAAAGATACAAGACTAGTGAATGTGAGATCCTGTGTGACCAAGATTATGTGTCTGAGTGAGATGAGCATGTATGTCTGACATGAGAAAGACAAAAATACAGAAAGACAAAAAAAAAAAAAGTGACACAAGACAGAGTGAACAGGAATGGGAACACGAGGTAAGAAAGAAAGAGACGGAGAGAAGAGACTGAATAGATGTGTGAGCTTGGAGAGTCACTGAGCAGAGCAGATGCATTAAAAGGAAATGCCCCTCCCTCTTTCCTCTACACACACACACACACACGCACACAGCTCCCTTTGCACTGTCAGCATGCGAGTAAGCATGCATTCAGTGAATCAGAGTGAGCTGTAAATGGTAAAAGAGAAGAAGTGTGGGCCAGAGGAAAGCAAGCAAGAAGCATGTGTGTTCATTTTAAAATCAATGACATGACAGTCCTTCCTTGTACTAGGAAATCCATGGTTTCCACTGAAAGTGGCTTAAACTTATTGGCTGCATAGCAAGTGAACAGAGGTCAGAAAGCTAGCTATGGCTAAGAGACATTACACGGCATTACCAAGCTCTATGCAAACACTGAGAAAACCCCCTGTAAATCCTATATCCTTTAATGGCAGAATGAAACATACATACACAGTTTGACATCAATCTTGCAAAAAAGGTATATAAATAAATAAATACATTAAAAAAAAAAAACCTTCCAGTAAGTAGCACCCTGTATGCAGCAGCGTCTTCCTCTCAGGCCCAGGTATGTTCTCAGCTATGCACTCTCAACCTTCATGCAGGGGGCGGTCAAGTGAGAGGATTACTTCACTACAACAATCAATAATTTGATACATAATATGTACTACTGTACATCAAATGCAATGCACCCTTGTATACATAAGCTACCTATTTTATTCTCCTGAATATACTTTGAATGGGAAAATGCAAGATTTAAGATACTAATCATACCACCTGCTAACAAACTCCTATGGTTCCACGAATCTGCAAGTAATGCTAGCATGAATCAATGTGCTATAAACCCACTGCTCTCAAAAAGCAAGGATGGAAATTTCACTTAATGCTATTGATATTTAACCAACATTTATGAAACCGCCTACCTGACTATACTATGGTGATTAGATAAAGAGTGAGAGCAGGAGACAGACTGAGATAGAATGAGTGGGGCAGCAAAAGTTGACTGATGATAGTAAGAACACTAGGGGTACATTGGTTGCTAGTAACCATTGATGATGAGAAATACAGAGAATTACAAATTTGTTCAAATTGGTTTTTCAGTACAGATTGCTCTGGGCATCAGGTAACTGAACAGGTGGCCAAGCAGGTAGTTGGGCCCAGAGATGACGCCTTTTAAGTGGAACACATCCCAAGTCCCATCATGCATTTCTGTCTAGCCTCGGCCAAGAAACATTTATCAGTATGGTATCAGTGTATAGATGAGGTTAGTGCACAGGCGAGAGAATTGAAAGGTGCAGCACAGTTTTTCAGGACATTAAGAGCACAGCCAGTCTGAATTTATGTAACTGTACACAGCTAGCCAAGTAAATGGTAATCTAATCATGTGTGGCGTTGTATGCAGTTCTGAAACTGGTTGTTTATGAACTTTTTCAGCAAATCTGAGAAGAATACATAAATTATGGTAATGAAAAATGAGTTTTTGCATTTTATAACTTGTCTCTGATTTCTAAGCATTTCCACTACCAAGAAAAAATATTCTTAGATGTGCTCTACCTCTGTCATTACCGTTTGCTGTCAGTTTAGTGTTAAGATCAGTTTCCTTTAGATTTGTGTTAATGGATTTACCTCACCCTCACCCTGCATGTGTATGTGTTTCTGTGTATGTGTGTATGTTTCCCAGAGCCTGAAGGGACAGCTACAGCTTCACTGTTGCGCACCACTGTCCCTGGCCTTTCTTTCTAAGCTCAAGCCGAGTCACGGCATCTCCAGCTTCTGCTTCCAGTCAGACAACAGCTCTGCAGCTCACTCCTCTCCAGTCATGATGACACCAAGCATGGTGCGGTGTCTGCCAGACAGTCTAATGGGGCCACAGCAAGAGATCTTCACCCACACCCAAACAGTAACTACAACCTGTGAAGAGTTTCTGAGAGTTGACAGCACAAAAACTCCATTCAGTCCTCCAAAATAATAATACAAAAGCATTTAGTGATGCATTTCACAAAATGGATTAAAATGTGTGATTCTGCAAGTGGAAGCCAACTTAGACAAAAAAAATTAAGTCTGCTACAAAATCCTCTGTCCATTAACTCCCATAAATACACTCTCAAACATGGTCTTCCAAAATTTCCTACCTGCGACTCCACATTCATACTGAATGATGTGAGGGTTGGCTCTGTACTGTGTATGCCTAGTGCGGTAAGCCTGTAGTCTGCATGTGAGGCTCTGGAGCTTTGCCAGATAGCTGCATAAGGGAAGGGTGCTGCTTCTGTGATCATGCCAGGTGCTTGAGTGTTTGTCCTCCTCAATACCAGCTGCTGGGCAGTTCAAGAAACAATCGGTCTGTTAATGTTAACCCATTTCTTCCTGCTGCTATTGCAAGGTATTGGTTGAGGCCCCAAAAACTGTCTGCAAGAAAACCAAAATCTCAATTCACAACAATGTACGACAACATCCATACTTCCTTTTTTTACACTTAACTATGCCTGGTCAAGGTCAATCGGTGTACAGCAAGACAATAAATGCAAATTAAAATAGCCCATGCCAATCTGCAGGACAGCTATTTGAGCAAATTAAAGCATTTTTTAATGGACTGCTATCAGCGCTACCCATTACAGATACTTTCAAAATTGTAACCCACTGTGCTCGAGGTACACCAGCTGTACTAACAGAAGCCAGCAGTTCAATTAATGATATCCACACTGACTGCAAGCATCAGAGTGCCTCAGCAAGCAGACCGATCCTTCTTAGATTAAACTGTCTTTCTTTGCCTTTGGCGCTAGGCCTGCCATTAACATGTGTCTTCAGTGATCCAATCACAAGTGGTCAGTTCTAAGTACATCAGTTCACACCTAGCATTAGAAAGTGTCTCCACATGCATCTCGAGTGACCACTTATCATCGGATCTCACTTGCCTGAATAAACGTGTACGCGTTGTTGTTTTTAGCCAGTCTGACTGTGACAGACAATTCCATTGTGAATATGTGTGTGTGTGTGTGTGTGTGTGTGTGTGTGTGTGTGTGTGAGTGAGTGAGAGAGAGAGAGCAAGCGGTGCAGGGAGGGGTTGACTGAATCAATGTGCTGCATGCAGCTCTACACTGAAATAAGGTTTTAGCCATTTGAAATAGTAAAATATTTTGGGTTCATTATGAAACTGTGGCAATACTAATTGGACTGCGGCAGAGGACGTCAGTAGAGTAGGTGGTCCTTCAATGTGGCCCAGAACGCATTTATGTTCACATTGCTAGAAGATTGTGGTCAGAGTGATTGGACCTCAAATACTTTCTCAATGCATCTTGGGTGCATCCACACCCGTATTTAGAGCTGTCCACTTGTGATCAGATCACCCGAGACAGATATTAATGCTAGGTCTGAACAGGGCTTCAGTTGGACCATGCCTCTAAAAGTGTGTTGCAGACTGAAATGCATTTAAACTGTATTTTGTTCATGCAGGGGATGAAGAGAAAATTTTCAAATCTTTCTACTACAACAGTTCTACAGTGCCACTCCTGTGTTTGTGTACAAAATCTATAGCTTGTGAGGCAAGCAATTTTCTTAATCTAAAGATATCTGCTGTCAAAAATACATAATCTAAACTGGAATAGCTTTTGTAATTTTAATATAGGAGTACATTAGTTAGTTTAGGTTTCCACTGTACAGCTGTATTGTGTAAAATGAACAGGTGAACCATAGCAGGGTGGAGGAGCTGTAGATCAGTGAGTTACCTGTGAAGATCTTATGGGAACATGCAATGCCAAATCAAGTTGTGACTAGCAGAGGTTTATAATGTCCAATATTAAAAAATATATATATATTATACAGGAACTTGTACAGATAACGATATTTATCACTTCATTAACTCAAATTTCACCATATGTCTATAATATAACTTTGATGCTTGGTGCAGAATGATGCAACACTTAGAAAACACTGCTTTATCAGTGCTTCTCCTGATTCATTGCTAGATACTAGTTTTTACAAGTTTCTGCAGTCACAACACTTTCTGTATTTGGACATGTTTTTGCATTTGTCCTGAAATTGAAAAAAAGTTAAATGAATCATCCTTGTAATGTAATGGGCACAATTCAAATATTCTTTTTTAGAGTGATAGGATCATTTTAAGCTGTAAATTAATTGACTGATATATCGATACAGCTTTTTGAGTTTTGGTGGTGTGTTTGACCAGAATTACTTTTAGAGCAACATTTTTTTCAGATACATACACCTTTTTGTATGATTTTGAATTTGTGGGTCTAACTAGACATGGCACAATATTTTAATTCTACAAATATAATTATCAGAAAAATTAAGGGGAACAGGAGTGGCCTGTAAATTATTATCACTCAGCATACAACACTTAACACAACTGTTTACAAGCAATTGGTTATTCTTTCAACCCCATATTGAGTTGAGACTGAGGTCCTTTGGGTATTGCTGAGGAGAAGGCCATTAGGCTTTTAGTGCTACAGTCTGTGCATGGTCTCACTGGGATTACCACAGACAACAGAACAAGTGACAGGCATTAAGTAAACAAAATTACAGCAGCTGAGGAATTATTCTGTAACTTATTGCACAACACAGAAAGCCACACAATCAGTCAGCTCCTGACCTGGTAGATGAGAGTGTAAAGATACAGTACTGGCAGATGTTTCAGACTGACACAGAAGAGGGTGATGATGCCATTCTACTGTAATAGGTTTGGACTCCAAGCTTCATACATAGTCAGATGATCTAAAGACATGGAAGGGAAAGACCTTGAGCTAGTCTCAGATCTCAAATCTTGAGTTCATAGCGGACGGTGATTATGCCATAGAAATATAATCTTGTTATACAGTTTTCTTGACATTACAGTTTATGAATGAATTGATCACCAATTATCCCAGGACTGAAAAAGTTCAGCTACAACCAATAAGTTGATGCTGCACATCTAGCAGGTCACCATGGGATGACACAGCATCTGCACTTCTGTGTATTTGCTCGCCTTTACTAACATACAGGAAACAAACAAATACAGTTATTCTTTACAACAAGCAAGCTGAATAAGGTAATTTTCTTCCTCTTTTGGTTTAGGATTCGCTTTTATACCTCAGGTCAGAACTGTTAGTTCTGCTAATTGTTCTTGACCTAAGCGGAATACAATGCAACTACTATTTGATGTGCATCGGTCACATCTGGATGATTCTCCATTACTTTAGTGAAGTCGGTGCAAATACCGAGCCAGTGTATGGATACTACATACCAATAAAAACATACATGTAGATTTATTTAGATGAAAGCTCAAATGCTTGTCCTCACATACCCCTGAAGTCCTTTTTTGTTTATGGAAACACTAATTACAAGAGCAGTGCAGACAACCTAATATCAGCGAGATAAGTGTAACTTTGGACAGCTGAGATCAGCATTTCTCATTAACCTTTGCATTTGAAAATGTTCTAGATAAAAGTCTAAAGTATCTATGCAATTACCTTGCCATGTTCTTTTCTAAAAATACACAAATTAAGTCTGCACTTATTTGTAGATGCCCATCAGAGCATTTTTTTCCAAACCATTTTTCTGGCAAACAAAGTCCCCCAGAGGAATTAATTGGAGTAAAATGTGGCTGATAAAAACAACCATTCCAAACAATCAGTTTAAAACATATAATCTGTCATTGCATTACGCTGATGCACACACAGTCTGATATGATGTAAAATGTCTATTCTATTCAAAACTTAAGGCTAGGAATCTGTGGCCTATAGTTGTCCCAAATTGTATCATCGGCAAGACCTACAATTTAAATCCCACATTGGGTGAAGTGCCAGAGATTGAAAAATCTATTCATTTATTACTGATGAAACAAAGAAAAATACTGATGTTTCATGTAATCCAAATTGCTTGCAAACTTTCTATTACCTTGTGAAATGTATCTGCTGAAGCAAGTCAGGCAAGTAAATTCAGTCTTCACTGTCTGCAGGCCAGTGTGAGTAGGGGATCTAATCAGGAGATGCAAAGTGCAGCACTCTAATTGCATCATTAGCTAAACCAATGACTCAGTCACAGTGACTTCAGCCTCACCCTCCCCCTACCCCTCCCTCTTCTGCCCCATCCAGAAATAGGGAGTCAAGCCTCAAGCTCTTTACTGTACAGCTGCTCAAGCAGAATAATTCTAACATGTTATGTGCAACAGCGCAAAATGTTAACGTTCCAGAAATATCCAACTGAAAAACATAGCATTAATGAGACTATGCTATACAACTGTCATCGAGACACTGTGTGAGCACTGATGTTCGTCTTCCAGGGAATGGCAAAGATTAGTTCTGAATGTTGAAACACACAAATAAAACATATTGGCTCAGGCACACAATGTAGTGATGTTGCCTCAACATGACAGACATGGCCCCATCTAAAATGTTGAAGACTTTCATAGGGCAAACAACTAGCCTGAACCTTATCATGGTGCACCCAGAGGTAATAGCCATGCACAGGTGCACACTCATGATTGTGATGATTTGGATCTTGATGTGATGTGATTTTAACAGTAAACAATGCCCTGTTGATGCATTGCAATGGGAACATAGTCTCGCAGTCTTTTTTTGGCTCACTTTTGTTTGGTTGTACAATGGTGGATGAAAAATCCACTTGAGTTGCCCTCCTACAGAATCTGGATGACCCCTGACTTGCTGTGGTACCGCATGCTTTGCTAAGAATGACTAAGAGGCGGTTTCCCAGCAATTGAGAAAAATGCAGCCTGCCAGAAAAGAACTTGCACTTTATTTCCTGTCTATGCAAAGTGAAAGAGGTGACGATAACACCTCCAGTTCTTCCTGTTTTAAGGACTCAAATGAAAATGATGAGCATAATCTTGACAGGCCTCGTGGTGTCAATGAGGACAGCACTATGGTGAAGCCAATTCATGTTGCAAAATGCTGCTGCTGCAGGCAGACAGGCTCCACACAGGTACCTTCTTAAATTAATAAGACATAAAGTGCATGTCTTTATAAAAAATAAGTCATTCTAAAGACAGCCATTATCGATATCGTGACCTTAACCTCGACATTAAGATATTCCCTCTTGTCATGTTTGTTTGCTATAAAGATTTTTAGGTTATCATATTGTCAGTTGCACGTGCTTGACAGCGCTTTTTCTTGCTGTCACGGAGGAGATGTCTTGGGCTGATGGAGGAGTTAACCTGGCCTCTGCCGCACTGTATTAGCTACAGTCAGTGTATGCAGCACAATCTGACTGCGGCTGCTGCTGCTGAGGATGGGGAGCTTCTGGGACTGACGTCTCCATGTCGGGTCACATCTGCAGAACGATCTCTCAGTGATAAGATACGGCTTTAGCCTGATTTCACTGTGTTTCTTGTGTGCTCAGTCTGAGAGCATCTTTGAATTGTGAACATGGTAGTGAGCGTTATCTCGGGCTAATGTTATAACTCTGCCCGGTCAATTTGAGACGCTGATGTCAATCTATTATTCCATGAATTGCAGCGAACTTGAGGCTCACCACTCAGCACACTTAGCAGGTTAATCACGGCTTAACAAAAATGATTGCTAGGTTCAAACACCCACTCTTAAAATGATGCAACTAACACTTGTCCTTGTTGCTGTCGTGTTAGTAACAGACGGTAACGTTAAAATGTCTTGTCAATTTCGATATCGTTAGTAGCTAGTTACCGTGATTAACGTTGCGTAAACTGCTTTGCCAACATTAAACAGCGAACATGAGAATATCTAAACGCTATTGAACCAATTTCGGAGGAACACTGTCGTTGATAAAAGTGTAAATAGCCCACACAACACTTCCAGTCTCTTACCTTTGTCGAAATCCGTCTCTTCCTTTTTGACTGTGAAGACCCTCTGGATTTTGTTGCTCTGACACAACTACCACGCGCTGCATGATAACCCCGCCCTCCTGGCTGCGGGCGAGCCGCTATTGGTCAGTTGGAATACAACTGCAGCCATGTCGAGGCTTCTCATTGGCCAGCTCACCTGCCAATCTATTCGGATTCTGCTTCCCGCGTTCTAAGTAGCGCTCACAATACATTACATTATGCAGCCTATATTTAGGCGTCAACAACCACTGCAGGCATGTGAAAACAAGTCACAGTGACCTCCAGTATAAATATACAGTATAGAAAGACAAACAGAGATTCGTCACATTAATGTTTTAATGACAAGTGAAACAATAAAGGCAATCAGAATAATGAGTAAGCATGTGGGAGAACTACAATGAAACAAAATCTATTTAATCTCATTTGGAAGTCCTGTGCAGTGACTATCTAGTTGTATTTCAGTGTTAAATAACACATGGTGCCTTTCATTGCTAACTGAGAAAGACTAGGGGAGGACACAGAAACATCTTTATGTCCCCTTGGGAGAGCGATTTGTCACTAGCAACTTTGACTACTTGTGCCAGCTACATTGGAGAAGCCGTTTCAGTAATGCCAGGCTTGTATGACAGGCAGTGCTGCTTGCAGGATGTAACTGAACACAGCTACATTCAGTCTTTAATAACAAGAGGAGCCTTGACTTGAGCTGCAACCTCAGCCCCCATAAGTTCCTCTACAATTGTCAGGGCAAATTCGAAACTGGTTCCTGGCCCACGGCTGGTGATGTAATGTCCATCCTTCTGTACTCGAGCCTCTGAATATTTATAGTGATCTAAAAAAAAAAAAACACAAAGAGCAATACCATAAGGATAATCACAACATGAGAGCTACAAGCCACAGGCTGAAAGCCAAACATGTTAGACACCACAGGGTACTATAAGCACTACCACATAGATAATCTATCACTATTTCAGCTGACCCAGTTCTAGTATGTTCTGTCAAATTCCTGCATCCGCTTTCACCTCTGAGTGGTGCGCTCTCCTCTACTGCATAGTGGCATGATTTTCTATAGGAAAGATAGAGCTAGTACAGCACCATCTACTGCCCTTTTGTAAAAAATTACAATTCCTTCTGTTTTGAATTAAAGTTAAAGCCACTAGCACTACATTTCAACATATGTTCCTATTACCTCCAGTCATCATCTTCTCCTTCATGGCTGGATGTGTAGTGACTGTGCTGCCGTAGCCGATGCCATGTGCCAGAAGAGCAGTAGGACCTGCAGGAGAGCAAAGCTGCGTAAGGTTCATTTAACAGCTTCCTCTTATAAAGTGACACTTCAGAACATGTTCTGTTGCTTGTTAGTCCAAGTTTTCATCTTTATGCAGTTTAAACAAAGGTTGCAGGAGTCAAAGGTAAAATACTGATGAATTTGACTTTATTGACTGCAATTAGTATTGTAAATGAATTATATCAATACAGAATATTTGATGACAACACTATGTCCTAAAGGTGTCCTCAACTATACCATTGTTTCTAAAAATATACACATGCAGTATACAGTTTCAGCCTCTCTCCTCTGCACCACATTGGAAAGAGAGAAAAAAGGAGAGGCTCAAGGCATTGACTGCTGCTGCATTAACTTTGGCAGCGTCCTAGCACTGCAGTGAGCTCCTCCAAAAACTGTTAATAAATAGAAAGGTATTGATTATGCTCCTTGGCTGTCTTCCCATACAGTCTAAAGATTACACTTTCCCCTGGCAGAACAGCAGTCTGCCAGTTAAAGCCAAGCTACTCTTGTTACAGCAAGTCCCCACCCAAAGGACGCCAGTCTGGCAGAGAGAGAGAGAGAGAACCAGAGACAGACAGCAGGGCACACATGGAGAGAAGGATGACGATGATACCCATCTTTCTATCATCTGATCAATCTTGAAAATGATGTATTTGTATTTTGTGTACATGACCTTACATGCATGTAACAAATATTACCACAAAAAGAGAACTACACAATGGTTAACTTAACCTGCAAATTTTACACTTATTATTAATGTGGTTTTCAATCAAGCCCTTTTAGAACAGACCTTTTTCATATGTCATGATAACAATTTTCATGTTACAGAAGAATAATAAGTCTTGCCACTGTCCCTCTTGCTGGCAGGTTCATTAAACTGTATATTCCTGTGAGGATTTCAGTAATTTTCTAGGACACCCTTCAATCCACTTTGCCGCATTGGTCCCCTGTCCTATTCAAAATGCCCTTCCAATGTCCTTTCTCTGCATACAGAGGCTGTCAAATAAAATGTCAGTGCTCATGGGTTCACTCAGGGACAGTTATTAATCAAACCCTCACCCTTTCATCTCAAATGCCAAAAGCAGGTCACAAATGGCCATAAATTAATGAAGCACATTGTTTGTTAACGGTGTGTATTTTTCAATATGTGGTTAAGGTGTGTGGTTTTAAGGGCACATCCAGTTACTAAAATACCAGAAAATCCTCCAGATTCAGTGCCATGTGCATTGAACCACTGCACCTTTTTTCTGTCCAAGATCTTTAATTCCAGTTGCGAGGAAATCCAAATCCCATTTACTGGCACAACAGTCGCTTGATATGTTCAAAACCAAAATATCACACCTTTAGCGTTGTTTCTAGGTAAAAATGTTTACGGGTCACACGGTAGTTTATATCAATAATTTGTCAAACTGGTTTGATTTATATGGAAAACATCAGCAGTATTTATTGCTCAATTACTTATGACAATGCTATTTTACACAGAAAGCTCCAGAATTAACAGCATTGTGTAGGTTGTGTAATTCACATGTACTTGAATAAAAGCACAACATGGTGGTCAAAAATGAGGTCATGTCATGTTTAAACTTTAACCGATAGAAATGCATCACTATCAGATGCTGCTCCTGTAGAATTATGACTTTGGTTTGTTTTCTCAAAATGTACCTGCACAGATGGCTGCAATCAGGCCTTTTCTGCCATCTTGATCTTTCAGCACCTCTTTCACAGCAGGAGACTGCAAGAGAGCACAAAAACCAGATGCACCGTGAGCCATCTGCAGGCCATGTGATTGCACAGTGTGCCGACTACGCTATAATCATGGAAACAACCTGGCAATCACTGTTTCCAACCACAGATGTATTAAACACAAACACTAACAATAATATCTAAACTAAACATGGTCTTAGAATATTAAATAAGTTTTACTTATAAAAGAGTCTTTTATGTCATCCATGTAGTACAGAAGGATGTGAAAATAATAGAGAATATTTCATAAGTGGACACTTTCGTGTACTCTCAATTCCAACACCCAAAATGTTTTTTGGGTTTTTTTTTTTTTTTTTAAAAGATGCAAATATAATTAATGATACTAAAAAAACACAGCACATAAAATATCATCTCTACTTGGTTCATTCTTCTCCCCATTCATCCAATTTCTACACTCACTCATCTTCGCAGAGGGGCCAGAGGCAGTCCTATATTAATGAACATTTAACATGTGTTTTATTTAACTAAGAGTATAAAACAAAAAATATTTCATTTACCATTATATGTTAAAAATCCTCATATTTGAGAAGCTAGAAACATATTCAATCCACTAACAATTATTTTCATTATCGATTAATCTGCTGATTATTGTTTCGATTACACTGTGTTGCTTTTCTACCTCTGAAAGGGGGCACTGTGACAGAAAAAGTTTGAGAACCATGGGGCTAGACCATGTGACTGGAACCCTAGAAGATCAAAACATGGAAAGACTGATCCATTTAGATGCAGTTTGTCTGAGTATTTCTCACCTCTGCTAGGTTCTGGGCCCCTGGCATACCTCCTGGCAGAAGCACCACATCATAAGGACCCTGGGAAACAGACCATAATAGATGGAGACCGACAAGGTTTAACATTGCATAACACCAGACATCATCTATCTGCCTGATGGAGCTTATCAAACTGAACATATACATACAATACAAAAAACAAATAGTAATAAATAATACGTCATGTGGCTCTGAAATCTTACGTCTGGCTTTAATGACAGTGTTAGAAGGTGCAGTTGTGTGCAAAACATTAGGAACTCCTGGGAAAATTACATTTTGTTGATTTTTGCAGTGAGAATTGGTAAATACAACAAGCAGCAAAGAAAAAGACTTAGCCTTAACTAAATTAGCCTTCCTTTAAATGCTAATGCCATGTTACTTCTTATTACATGAACTTAGAAACCAGCAAAAAAAAAAAAAAAAAAAAACAGTAATTGTGACGTGCACAAGTTTGGCCACCCTGCTAAGTCAGTACTTAGTACTCCCCCTCTTTGGCAGATATCACAGCTTGCAAATGCTTGTTGTAGCCAGCTAAGAGTCTTTCTATTCTTGATTTATGAATTTTCACCCACGCTTCCTGCAGAGCTGAGATATTTTTAGCTTGTCTTGCACTAACAGCATGTTTAAGATCTACCCACAGATTTTCAGTAATTTTCAGGTCAGGCAACTCTGAGGGCCACTCCTGAGCTTGTGTTTCTTGAAGCAGTTCATGGTGTTCATGGTGGATTTTGACTTTAGATCATTGTCCTGTTGTAGAAACCAGCCTCTTTGCAGCTTCAGTGTCTTGACTGACTGCAGGACATTTGGATTCAGAATTTGCTGATATTTAGTAGAATTCATTTCTAAACCTGTGCAATGTTTCCTGTCCTACTAGCTGCCACACAACCTCAAAGCCAAGTACTTCCACCCCACCCCACCCCCATATTATACATACGTGATATATATATATATATATGCAACTTTGACTATTGATTTTTATCTATTTTTTTAAATCCATGAAATAAAAAGTAACATTTGAAGACAAACATAAACAAAATATTTATTTTCTTTTGCATACACCTGTAGCTACTGAACCTAACCTGTTTGCTGGCATCCTCCAGGCTGGCATCAGGACAGATGACGACGTTTCTGCTGCATTGGACTGGCTCTTTGCCCGTCAGTCCTGCAACCGTCACTGCAATCTACAGGTTTGGGTGGGTAGTGGGGAAAAAAAAAGCACAGAATTAGCATAATTGCAAGACATTGCACCCTGTCTGCATATGGCTGACGGAGACTTTTATTTTGATAGATATCAAATGGCGGAGAGTTGCAATGGCGTTGGACTTTGACATTTAACTTGGCCCCTGTCTGCATTCACTTTAAAGGTTGTGAGTGCGTCAACAGTAACCCAAACAGGTTATTAAATTCTAACAAAAGATAAAAACTGTAAATGGCTGAATAGTAACTATTCCTCCTGTTAGTTCAACAGTTAGCAAGCTGATTCATGTTAACGCTATCCCCTTTGCAAATGACGCTTATCGTTTCCACAGTGAAAGCTGTTGACACCAAAATACATTACAATGTGCATGACAGCGTTTTGGCCGGACTGAAGGGCTGGCTAAATTTAACCAAAGCCAGCTGGCTAAGTTGTGTTGTTCTGTGCCACCATTAGCTAGCTGACTGCTAACACACACACAGCATTGCCATATAAAGTCTGCAGACGAGTTACAAACCCCAGCTCTGCGCATGATGTCCACAGGAATAACAGTTTCCATCTCCTCTGCACCTTTAGACAGGATTACTAATGCCCTCTTTCCTGCCATGGTTAGCTTGCAGTTCTGTTTCTAGCAGGTGCAAAGACGCTAACTCCAGTGTGCAACTCCCAGCAGGAACTGGAATACTCTGCAATGAGATTTTGACAGAAGCAGGGTTGCCAGGTTGGCCCCTACATCCCCCTTTCAAAGAGAGTTGGCCATTCTACTCTACCCATGTACACCCATAGCAACACACCTCAAGTACGATCTCTTATTGAAAGTGTCAAAACTAAAATGCACAGAGAACACAACAAACACAAAGAAACTACACTTACACTAACTGAGTACAAAGAGCGGATGCAATACATCTGCCGTCTTTATAGAAATAATACTGGAGGCTAAATTACAAATTGGTAAATTAACTGCTTTGCCTCTGTACTGTGACAGCAATATCATTATCCAATACATGAATTTGTTGATTTTGTTTTAAATTGTCCATTAGCTCATAGTAAGAAGTATGTGGCGTGTTTACAAATACCTTTGCTTATTCAAAATGATCATTTTCAATAAATTTATAGAAAAATGTATGGCCACGACTTTTAACCTTTATGGCTTGTGACCCCTTAAGACAAAGCTATGTCTATTACAGCCTCTTGTCACAGTCTATGAGCTATGAACGAAGACATTTTCCCTCTCTGATTCAATTACTGGAATAAACCTTAGTGGCTTACATTGTTAAAATTATTTAATAATTCACGAGAAAAAAAAGGAAAAGATTAGAGGAAATTCTGACTTTGTGTTGCAGAGATATATTTGTCCTGCTTTCATATCCTGTTAATCATCTTGTCATACCTGTGATTTTATCTCAGGTTGGAAACCATATTTACTCAAAGTCACAAATACAGCACCCAGACTGACAAACAACACCTGCAAATTCAAAAAAGTAAATGTGTTAAAGGGCTGTTTCCATGACAGTGTGCATTAGCTACTTTTCCACTAAGTACTATTTACAATGTTCATCTTTAGGCCCTAAGCAAGGAACATCAGTGGTAAATGCTGGATCTCATACAGTCAAAAAAATGTATGTGCACACTGAAAAAAAGAAACCTGCGTGTAGTATAGCAACTAGTTTGCAGTCTAAAAAAAAGAACTGCTTCTGGTGCTATTAAACACATACTAATGTGGCAATAAAATTACCATTACTGTGTGGTATACTCCAGAAATGATTTTACAGTGATAGTTCAGCTGTTAGCAGTGCATTCTTTATTCCAGTAGGTGGTAGCATTAACCCAAGATTCAGCAAAGGATGTCAAAGGAAGCTTGAAAAAGAAGTCTAGAGTGAACACAAACGTTAACTGAATCCAAAGGTTAAATGTAACTTTAACATTCTGTAAACAATATGATTTTTTTTTTTTTTTTTTAACAAATCCATGAACCCTGTTACCTAATCACAGTCTTATCATCGGAATGATTCAAGGTTAATTCAGACATGTAATGAATGAGGTTTTTAAAAACAATACCAGGCAGCAGGTCACTGAGGTCACCGAGTTCTGCAGCAAACTTCTGCAGCAAACTCTTAAGACAGTTAGGGAATCATATCCCAGTGTAAATCCGAGACTTAATGTGTGGGGCTTTAGTGTGCAGGCACCTATCCTAGTTAATGTGCCTCTGTGCATTCTGCTGCTGAGATTCACTTTCATATTTGTGCGTCAAACTAGAGCCCAGTGAAACGGCAGATTAGACAAAAGCGTAGGGGGTGCTGGCAGCAGGTTGTTTATTGCGTGCCTGTGAGTGAATCCAAGAGGCAGCGGTGATTACCAACATATGCAGCTGGGGATCAACTGAACCAGACCCGCGGTGGCACTCAGGCTAATTTCCATACATTAATTCACTTATATTAATTTACTAATTTCTTTCACAATGTAATCATAAAGTGCATGATCACACTGAGGACATGTTTCAAAGTGACTTGTGACACAAATGTAAGGAAGACAATTACTGTCTGAGACACTGAACACAAAAGGTCTAACCAACAACTGACAAATAAAATTATCTAACGGTTTGCAGGGGGTTTCATCTTATCGCGAGCAAGTTTGAAGTCTTTACAGTAAGATTTTTATACAATTCAAAATGAATGAAAACAGTTTCCTAAAAACAATAAAAACACATTCAAGGAGATGGTGGTTATTCCTGTATTTTTTTTTTTTTTTTTGTCAACAAATCCTTAAAAACGCTCAATAAATTGATCTTACTGAGAAGTCGTGGCTGGCTAGCCAAAGCCTTTTTATTGATTCCCATTTGTTGTAGACCTCCACTGTTTTCAACATACATTATGAGCCTCACTTGCACAGGGCGAAATGTTCCTTCCTTATGACGAACGTGGGCACTGTAGTTTATTTTTAAGGTAGTCCCATACACACTGTCCTTCTGCCATAAATGCTCACTAGTGCATATTAATCCACAGCTGAAAATAGTCCCCAACAAATACACCATTTACTTCTGTTTAAGTAACATTTGCTCAAATCTATAGTGCATCACTGCTTTAGGAAATTTCTTTAGAAAAACAAAAAAAAAAATCCCTATATATTTGTGATCTGTTTTATATCTTCAGTACAGGAAACAACAGGCTGAGAACCACTGACAGGGTAGGGAGGTTGGAAAGTATTGAGAAACTAACAAACACATTTAGTTGATCTTTTTATGGGATTTGCTGACAATAGAAAAAACATCTAGAATAATGCCAAACTTATCTTTTTAAAAGTCTAAAACACTACACTACACTACAGCATTAGCTTTATGCGTAGATTTCAGGAAATTTGAAAGAAATTGCAAACTGGTATTACCCCTAAATGTGGCATGGCAACAAATGATCATTATGTGTGTGTATAAGTGCATGTTCTACTACTTGGTGAATGTGAGATTGGCCTGTGGAGTAAAAGGGTGCTCATCAGTGGATTCCTTTGCGTATTATTATTTCTCTTGTGGTCCCTCTTGCCTGCATCACCAGGCCTTGCTCTGCTTTATCTGGCCGTTCACAGAGGTCTGCTCGAAAACCTGAAGGGTTTCTGGAATCAAACCTCCGGGGAGATGAGAATACAGAAACATTTTTTTTTTTTTTTTTATAAGACGGGGACAGAGGAAAAAGAAAATCCTCAAACTGAAATGAGGGAATTCCACAAATTACCGTTTGTCACAAAGTAATCCTGTTACTATTGCAAAGAATATGAAACGGTGTAAACATGGAAATAAACTGCCAATATGGATGTAGCTTACAAGCAGAGGCTCTGTTCAGTTGAGATATACAGCTGCAAACCCTGTTTCAGATCCCCAGTAAGGAAGAGTGCCACAATATTCAAAGTGGTTACAGAAAATTTGCTTCTACAGGGAGAGATTAAAATTTTCAGATGTTTTTTTCTTTCTATTTATTCTTTGCATTTCTACATTCCAACTCATTTTGTCCAACCCTTGTGCTCACCAGTTACTCTTCCCAGTCATCTAATGGCAGCGTTCAGGGCTTGCATTGCTGAAGTCAGAGAACTGATGAATATTTAGGAGCATTTTATCTTCCCATCTGTGCACAGGCTTTATCTTGTGTCTGCTTCACACATTGTAAGCCACTGAGTGCATGGGATGAGTGACAAGCATATAATCTTGATTGCATCTTGATGCTATTACCTTATGCTGCCAAGCGCTCAGGTGACAGCTGGGGGACAGTGAGGAGGTCTAGGGAGAAAAGGTGACATTGAATTTTATGCACCTGTGTCGGCAGCGAGCAGCCAGCAGCCACGCACAGACACAAGATGGCGCCAGCTGAGTGAGTTCAACTTTGTGCAGGGTAGTTCAAGAGCAAGGCCAACTGTCTGAAGACATTTTCAACAACAATCTCTGCAAATAATGAAAAGAAAATAACACAAAAGTTGACTTTGTAAAGGCTGCGGCAAAAAGGCAATCAGATGTCTTTTCTGGAATCACAAGTTTTCAGATGTATAGCATGTATTGCCAACCAAACAGATAAACTGAACAAAGATACGTTTGGATGTATGTCCCAGCATTCATTAAACAATTTGTTTTAAATGCTTTATCCAAAATGAGATTCCTACAAATCCAATGCATGACAAATTGTTTTCAACCACAGAGGCAGTATTACAAATTAAGGCAGCACATTAATGTGTTGTTTAGATTATTGAGTATGTGTAACAACATGAACCAGAATTGCCTCACAGTCATTTCTGGTTGCAATAATCTGCCTATCCTCAAATTATGCCCCTACCCATATTATTTTACGGGGAGGGAAGGGAGGGGGGGCAAAAGTGACTCTCCTTTTTCTTTATTCTCCCTCTCTGTCTCAGTGAGTATCAGTTTGTTTTGCTCTCAGCTTGCGTCTATTAGATGCCTTAATGCTGTACAGCGTGGCCTATCTTCAAACAGGAATGCTGATGATACTGGCCCTGCAGCGGTGCTCCCCTCCCCACCCCACCCC
>NW_019524972.1:212921-236839 GCF_002814215.2 Seriola lalandi dorsalis | reverse complement strand
TACAGCCCCAGCCCCGGCCTGCTCCTCTACACAGAGGGCAATAAAGACACAAGGAGGATTAGTGTTGTGTGCCTAACAAAGTGGTTGCCAGAGAGTGAGAGGGCCATGCCCATGGGCTCAACAGCAACCCTGCTCAGCTCCGCTCGGCTCTGTCGAGGTCCCCCCCTGCTTGGGCTTCCCTAAGGTCCGCTCTCTCTCAGGGAGCTCTGTGGATGTGTGATAGACTCTGAGTGGGTGAATTCATGTTGATGCTAAAGAGGCAGAGGACGCAGACAGATAATCCATGGCTTAAGCAGTGCTGTAGTAACTTTCCCCCCTTAAACAAGGGAACATATGTGCAAACAGTTAAATTTAATTCAACCACATACTCGCGCTGTGCATATTTTTCACTAAAGACTTTCCCACAGTGAACTCAGACAAAATTTCCAACTCTTGACTAGTGGGCGCTTGAAAATTGCCATCAATAAACCCATGATCATGTAGTTTAGCCTACACAGCAACCTGATGGTCCACAACAAGGGTAGTGCAGTGTATTTCTGTGTTGATTTATCCCACTCACTGTCCAGTGGGAAAACATGGTTTGATACAGAGCGCAGGCAGGCTAAAGGCTGTACACTATGTTTATGGATATCTCTCTCACTGTAACCGGTGCGCTCACACAATTGGAACACCATATAATTGTACAAGTCTGATAAACAGAGGGGCTGTGGTCTTGTAAATGTTGTCACGTTAGATAGGAGTGTTACATCTGAGATTACTGTGGAGGAACATGTCTGTGGGCGCAGGCCTGCGAGGACAGTAGCCTCTGGTTTGATGGAGAGCCGTGTACAGGACAGGACAGGTGAACCAAACAGCTGCTACCCCCGTTTTTCCTTAAAAACCACAGCGTGACAGATCAGACCATGGCTCTCACACATAACGGCCCGCTTTTCACACGGTAGCTGTCTCAGGCCACGTTACACACGTCTTTTAGATGCTCCATTTTGTGCGTCGGGTAATGAAATTTGCGCTGGAGACCCCCAGAATATGCAGACATATGGTGGCTATTAATGCTCCCTTCTCCCTTTTCAGCTGCAGCCCTTTGCCCAACAGTAAGGTCTGTTCCCGCCTGTCTGTTTTGGGTCCTCCTCACTCCTCAAAAGCTGTTTGCCTTTTACCTCTGTCACGCCAACCAGGATTCACACAGCAGCATGAACTGCTGTGTCTAGAAGAAAGGCCAAGTTCTGTTAATACTTGGCTAAGTTTACATGTTCATTCACACTTGATTATGGGGGAAGCCCTGACTTCTGAATGGCTTCAGTATGGCAGAGTGGCAGAAAAAGGAAAGGGCTATCCTTTAAAAAGCAGATACACAATGGGAATCCAGAATGAAAAAGAAATGTTATAATATTATTTCCCAAATGTAAGCTATTATTGTTCAGGAACTTATATTTCTAGTGTAAAAGAGAAACATAGTTGCAATTTTTTGAAAAAAAAAAAAAATTACTTCTGTTTTATGAGCTTATCATACGTTGTGTTTTTACTTCATGTATTTGCAACTCAGCAAAATTCATGGTGCAACAAATGAGGCAAAAAATTCTAATTCTGCTCAGGTTTTTCCCGCTCAGGCCTCTGAAATGATGGCGGCTGTATGCTTCATTCTTTGAACAATGTACCAAAGCAACTCTGAAAACTGATGGTAAAATATCCTTTTTCCCTTCCTTGGTAATGGAAACGGATGCTCAATAGTCTCCCTCTGCAAAGTATTATGGAGGTAAAAAGGCATGCAGGTGTAGTCTATTTTTACCTGCATAAGCCTTTATAGATTAACACAGTTTACCAGTCCCTGCTCAGCTTTTGGTTCACTATCCTAACTCTGAAATTAACCGGATTCCACTCACTTAATCCCTTACTTTTTATACAAATGCATACTGCATTATCTGACTTAATGTCTGAGACGTTTCCAAACAATTTTCCTTTAAAACTTCTTCGAATTGGTATGAAAACATTCCCACGAAAATGATGGTTTCTTTATTGTTGTCGAAGGGGATATTTGCAGCTTGGAGTGTAATTTTTCTGGGTTTTGGAGGAGACAAACTACCTATAAATAAATCCTATGCAATCTCAATTATGTCTGTTTTTTTTTTTACCTCACTATTCCCACACTTTTGATTTCCACTTTAAAAGCAGAGTGATATACTCCTATGATTGGAAATGTTCAATGCACTTCTGGAAGAGGGTGCACTGTCCTGTGCAGATAAGGTTGCGAATGCAAGATCTGTCTCTCTGAAATAGAAGCCTGACAAACAGTGCTGTCTCTCCCAGACGCAGTGGGAGAGGAGTGTGCTCGGATGGGAGCCTTTGAGACCAGCCTTTTTAATATCGGCGCCGCTGTAACATCAGTAAGGTGACATTTCGGCAGCACCATCAAGATCCAACAGTGGCCATGCTGCTTCGACAATCAATTATCCATGCATAACATCCCACCAGTGTGTGCGACATGAATCAGTCCTGGACCAGGCTTCTCCTTTGCCTTGATTCTCAAGAAAAGAGAGACCTTTCATTCGACCCTTAAGAAAGAGAGAAATGCTCTGCGTGCTGATAAGGGAGTGAAGAGAGGAAAGTTATGAAAAAAAAAACAGGCAAATCAGGGCTGATATTTATTTGCATTATCTTGAAAGGAGCTCAAATTGGTTTCATTCCGGTGACTGTGAATTGTGATCCAGAGAGCACAATGGCCATCTCCAAGCAGAAGCCAACGTTGCGATTGAACAGGCAGAATACATTCTTTGTATTGCTTGGTGGACTACAGGGAAGAATGCATATTATCTGTTGCCCAAGGAGAAGGAAATACATTTCACAGCACATATTGCTTGTATCAGTTTTTGAGACCAGTTTAGTTGTTATATGATTGTTATCAATGTAGTGGCTGTATGTAATTTACTTCCACAAATACCTGACATGAATGACATCTCCTCAGCCGACTTTTTTACTCCATGCCTGTCCTCCTTCGCTCAGAAGAGCTTGTTCAAAATAGAGCGAATGGAGGGCATTTGAGGGAGCAAATAAATTCTGGTGTACACATCAGCAGGCCCTGTAGGCCAAAAACCACCGGCACTGTAACATTAGACTTTATCATTGCTTACTCTGAAGTCTTTCTCGTGTTTTTGTGTCTAATGGCAGCAAATAGAACTATAAGGGCTTTGTGCTGTCTTGCAACAAGCTTGTGGTGAAAAGTGGGATTTCTTCTTCCGTCTCCTCTGATGGCTGCGCAACATATATATCTTGTGGTAATCAGATCGTGCTGAGTTTTAAGTTCAGCCTACATCTAAAAATGTATGACAACTGTGTTAAGTGTAAGATTTCGGGTGCTGAAACCTCACAGTAAGTGAAGTCAGAGTCAGAGGACCTAGTTTGGCGCAGCAGTCTACTCCCTGAACCCACAAGCTCTCTCTAGTGTTTGACAAACAGCACCATTCCCCCGCTCGCCTTCATTTCCATCTGTATGCTATCACTTGGCTGTCAGCGGCCGGATTGGCCTGTAGTTCGCAGGATGAAAGGGAGGGAGATCCTGTTGAGTGAATAATCTTGCCAGTTTACAGAAGAGAGTGGATGTCAACTTGACAGACTGTGAGTAGCACACAGATTTGGGATTCATGGGCAATCCCATAGTCCCTTTAAGTCCGGACGTGTGAATGTGAAATCAATAGTACATCCATACAACAGTTTGTTTGCTGGACCCTGGAACGTTTTGTTATGAAAATAAGAGTCATGGATCGTCACCTTACGGATTGAGGACACAGAGAAGGGGACTATAAACATGGGATTTCAGCATGAAAATCCTGATCCTTTTTTTTTTTTTTATTACTGTAAATGAAAGCACGCACTATTCAAATGCATCTTTTTATCAGTACAATGTAGTTTAAAAACAAGAAGCCAGTACAAATGAGCAGGTACAGTGTTAGTGTTAATATGAAATCTCTTGTGTGTAAGATTTCTAATTATATTCCCTGTGAATGGGTTTTTTTTAATTACCATATTCACCTGTGCTGCTTTAAATCAGAAGTGTCACATGCTGAAGGTAAAGCTCGCCAATTGAAACGTCCCCTCTATACACTCCCTATACAAACCACTTCAAACCTCAGACACTATGTCACCATGATCTGTATCACAGCAGATATTCAATAGACTTCAGTGGCACCTTTACAGACATATATGCATCACCGTGTACATATAACATAGCTGTCTGGGTTGGCACCGCCATCATGCCCTGCTGTTTATTTGATATGCAAAGGAGTGCTGTGGAGCAGCTCCACGGTCTCTGCTAAAGTACTTTACTCCTCACATAACCCAAAGTGGCAGCAGCAGCATCAGGATGAGCTCCAAGAGCGAGGTGGCTCCCTCTCAGTAATTTATAATGCACTTAACTCCTCTACCCTGTTGATTGTCTGCATTACCAAGAATCAAACACGAGGCAAAACAAATAAAAAATGCCACTTTTTATTCAGGTTTAACATCGTCGAAAGCACAAGTCTTTCATTACGTTCCCGCTCATTCACATCAGGGTCTGTGTGGAACAGAAACAGGGATTACGGTGGCAAAGGAAAACCACTTCAAACTGCTTCCACAAACACCATCAAAGAAAAAGCCTGGGTGAAAAAGAACGAAGAAAGGAAAAATAAACATAAAATGTGTCAGTTAAAGCGTGGTTGAATTCAACAAAGTTTGGAAAAAAGCCAGAAATATCGTTATTGAAAAGACTACAGCCCTGTTAGATTTCACTGCAGGGACCCTCACCACACCCTTCATGCCATTATGACAAGACTCAGCCTTCCCAGAATACTGTGCTGCTGCTCCAAGCGCAGACACCAGCCTGCAGTCCATACGACTGCCCAATCGCTTGGGGTGGAGACCATTATTAAATGTGCTCTGTGGAGGGCCTGCAGGTAGCTCCCAGGATCAGACACAGGGAGAGCAAGAGGGGGCTGTTTGGCTTAAGTGTTTTTTATTAGGATAGATGGAGGCCTAAGCTCCGTAACAGAGCTTCAGCCCTTTCTCCCAGACGGGGACCCACTTTCCCTTCTCACTCCACGCAGGCCCATATCAAAACACCGGCCCCTCACAGACATGCCGCACAAAAATGGCATGTTCTCTTTTTTCACTTGGCTCAGCTTTCTCCCTGTCAAAATACAAACGCTCTGTGATGGAATTCTGCAATTTCCTTTATCATCTGCATCAAGGCCATTTCGCAACTGTTAAACCCATAATTATCGTCACTGAAAACAAAACTGCGCAGGTAGGATAGACGGGGAGACCACGTGAGTCCATGCAATGTGTATTCAGTGTAAAATTAATGACATACTTATGAGAACTTCTTAGACTCTGTTGTAGGCGCCTATCGGGTGTCTGAACCCTGAACCCCAACGCAAGAAATACTGTAAGCAACTTTGCCAAATTTGAGTTTTGGCTCCACCCCTGCTCTATATTTTTCACACAATGCTGCAGCTCATATTAGAGCCAGCTGGCCCGATGACATAACTTCCTCCCGCAGTTGTAATGATATGGTGACATGAACATGTGTAAGCCTGCTTTTACACTGCCCATCACTGACACCAGAACAACCCGAACATCTGCTCTGAACAAGGACAGTAAGTCGGGGGATGAAGTCTGCCCACAAACACCTTAATTTGATGACCAGGACCAGTTGTTAAAAATCTCTTTGATGGAAAAAACTTTACATGAACTGTACAATAACTTGCGCACAGCACATGTGGTAATGTTACAGCAGTTTTATATGTATTAACCATCTTTGTGTTATGAGAAGGAAAATTTCTTTCTCTATCTATAAAACGCAATCAAAAGTATGAAGAACTATTTTATAGAGGATTTTACCTTGTGTTGACCCTGCTGTTGTCATCAGAGGAATGCAGTGAACCCAGAAAAAAACATTCCCATCTGGCTTGCCATCACTCCAACTGCTGCTGTTATTCGTGTGGGAACTACAATGGTCTCCACTGGGCACAGAGAAGGAGGAATAGAAGGAGAGAAAGATGGATTCAGTTGAAAGATCCAGCTGTTAGACCATCCAAACCCTGGGAAAGTCTGATATTGTTTTTAATATATGGGTGAGCCCATCAGCCTGACTTATAAAGCCTCCTAAAAAAAAAATGTAGGGAACAGGTGGAGGGGGAAGCTTGGCAAAGGGTGAAAAAGGCCGAATGCCAGGTCAGTTCTAGCTGCCAACATTATGGGTTGCTTTGAACCCTTTTTTTTTTTTTTTTTTTTTTTTTAAAAAAACCTCCCGCAATGCAGTAAATCACTTTTATCTTGTTAATTTTCCATGTTCTCCTTTTAAAAGCTATTCTTTTCACCAATTATTTCTCCGCTGTAAATTTTACCACATTTTATCACATGCTCTGTAAGTTGTATGCAGTAGTTTGCGTCTGTATAGGCAGGTAGATGTGAAAAGAAAAAACAAATAGTTCCAAAGATTTAATGTGGTGCAATGCGGGTGAGGACTGTACAGCAGTGTGTATATTGACTTCTCTGTTTCTGTAATGTTTCATTGAATAAAACAAACAGACAGCCCCTCAATCCAGTTTTATCCATAACCTCTGAAATGAGACTTTATGTTTCATACAAACGGCATCTCGGTTACATCAATAATCCTGCAAATGAAATCGATTTCCCCTCCCGCTCTTCCAATTCTGATCACAGCTGGGTTCCCCATATGGAGTATTAATGGGGTGGAGCACCCTGAGCCTGATCTAAAGCTGGAGAATTCTGGGCACACCACAACATCAAATCCCACTGTAATTACCTTCATGCAAACACAGGGGCCCTCTCCAACACAATATGGGTTGAAGAAATGGGATTTGTGTGCATTGTTTTTGATGCTGGAATTGATCTTGAAAATTGTTTGGTGCAATTTACCAAGATGCTTAAGAAAATTGAAGAGCACTGACTGTGCACCATACAAATGTCTTGTTGTGATGAGCACAATATGCAAGCTCTAGGTGACTCATCTACATCTTTGACAGCAATGACTCTCTGGTGCAACACAACAATAGCTAATCATTGTGTTTTCCATAAATTCAAATTATAGAGATCATGGATCTTGACAATCGTCACTCATCTTTTTACTTAACAAGAAATTCTCTAAATCTAAGATGAAACCAATTTTACCCGTGCAGATGGCTAAAGCAGCTGGTTCTTCTCAATTAGCTTACACATGTATTTGAGCCCAATTTTGGCACAACAAATAAAATGCCATTTTGTCACTAGATTATGCTATCTGACATAAGGCTATTGTCTTAATTCCCTTAGGCTGTGGTGTAGAAAAATCACTAAACATACAGAGGGCCAGGCTATATCCTGTCTTACAGACGTCCCTATCCCATCATGCACACCCCAGCCTTCTCTCTCCAGCAGGTGGGGGTGGTCATGCACCACGCAACACGGTTATGGGTTTAAGTCTGAAATCTACATACTGAAATGACTTCAGCTCTCACGCACAATGCCAAACTTGCTGGAAGTCTGATGAGTTTATTTAATCAATTCCAGAAATGCTGCAGAGAGAGAGAGAGGGAGAGAGGGAGAGAGAGAGAGAGAGAGAGAGAGAGAGAGGGAGAGAGACGGACAGACAGAGAAAGAGAGATGGACAGAGTGAGAGGAGAGAGTCTATTTCTACATACAATAGCCTGTGTCCATCATCCTCTGTGTGCGTGTGTGCGCGTGTGTGTGTGTGTGAGTGTGTGTCTGTGTGCGCATGTGTATAAGTGCTCTTATATCCCCTCTGCATACAGAGGTGTGTGTGTGTGCAAGTAAGTTGATGTGATTCCTCTCTGCCCTCTGAGTAGCACAGTGACTGCTGTCCATCTGCTCCAGGGTCTCAGGTGTGTGTTATCTCTTCCTGTGCCCCTGGGAACTTTCAACAGATATGCCAGTCAGCCTGGGCTGAACTGCTCTTGTAAATTACTCACTAAACAGCCCTGCCCTGGATTCTGCATTCGGGGGAAAATCAATTATTTGACCCCCCCTTACATTTCACAGTCCATTTTCAGCATGCTGGGGCCAATTACACCCAGCAGAAAGACTACTCTTTATGTCATTCCCACGATGACCTCCATCTTGCAGCTCCACACGGAGCACTGTTAATGCACCAACTACAAGCACTTGTGCCACGAAGGAGCGTGCTAATGCACTGGTTACCCACACTTTAGCCACACCAAGCACACAAATACAGCAGCTGAGAGGCAGTACCACAGCCGCGCACAGCCAGCTGTAGTGTTTCTCAACTGGGAGGTGATCATCCCGTGTCCAGTGCGCTGAGCGAACGCCACTGACGGTTTGACAGCCCTAATGAAAGCTGATTACCAGGAGGCATCTATTAATTTGTCCTTAATCATGACAAAGAGAGTCTGTGGCTAACAGCTGTGAAATGGCAGCCGCCGTGCGGAAATGAGGCTCAGGGAAAGGCCGGGGACAAGGGGTTAGGCCCTGCGCTGTCATTAACTGCCTGCCATTGTGTGTGCTCGCTCAGAGCTTAGCTACAGGTAACTCAATAAGATAACACGGAGCACGCTCTGCCCTGGTCTTTGTGAAAAGCTATTGCTATGAATCCTGGGCGGCTGAGCGAAGAATAGGAGGATATTGGTTTGCATGCTCTGAGCAGGAGTTCTTATGATCCAGGTGAGAAGCTGACAGTAACAGGTTTAAGCTCTGTTCCTTCATCTGCTGCAGGGGTGCTGAGGGAAAAGTCAATCAACGACTGAACAGGTTGCTGAATAAGGAACTGAGCTGGCTTTTCAAAGAGACACAGTGCAACAAATGTATGCTCAATCAAGCCTTAATTTTAGAGTTTTACAACCTGAAGGCGTAAATGACAAGTCTGTCTTGTGTTTGAAATACACCAAAATTAAAGCAAAAGCAAATACTAACTCCAGTAGGCTCAGATTTCATGCAGCGGAGGGCACATCGTAATGAAATCATCATATTTGAATATTTACAGCTGTGTCAAATCCTGGGTGTAGATGCTTCGGTGGTTTGGAGGAGTGATGATCGGAGAAGGAGGCCCCTCAAATAAGTCTAAGTGATCTGGCTGGCAAGAGTGGCTAATGTGGTTTATAGGACCCTTGGGAAGCATTGGGAGGGGGACATAATTATAGTGGCTGTCACAAGGCCTGTGATATAACAACACCGCTAAGTATTTAACCCACACAATGATCAATCACAAGACTAATGATCTTCGAATTTATGTTCTCCCAGTAAGCACAATAGCTCTAACACATGCTTTTGAGTGTAAGACACATGCTACACAACACATCTTAGTTGTGGCGAACACACAGTTTAATCATGGTTAGCGGGTTTTATTTGAAAACATCAAATCAAGATAGAGGGGGTTTGATCTTTTCATTTCCTGCTGCTGTCAGGTTGTTGTATTTGACAGCTGGACACTGAAACACGCATCACTAATGTCAAATAATCTGAATAATACATTTAATTAGTGTACGACATTAACACAGACAGGTTTGTGCAGTGATGTTAAATCTGTTCTGCTCATGTCTTACATCGTTCCTGTTCATGGTTGTTTTTTTTTTGTTTGTTGTTTTTTTTTTGCCTTTTTCTGCATCAAGTCTAATCAAAACTGACCAGAAAAGTTTTAACCCAATGGGATGCAGCCGAGGACACGTTACATGTTCGCTGCATATATACACACTAAAAGGAATAGATTTGACACCAGTCTGCGAACGTGTCGAAGAGTATTTGCAAACATTTGCACAAGATAGGGACCTTCCTATGACTTGTGAAAAGCTCACTGGAGATCTTCGACTGCTTTTCAACATGAATCTCAATGATTCGCGTTTTGTGTTACTGTTCAGAGTCAAGAGTTCTTGAGATCCATTCATTTGTCATACAATTTTGCCGCAGCGAATGTGTGAAATGATGAATTTTGATGTGACGTGAATCTTGGCCGAACGCAGTGGGACAGATACCTTTGTTCTGTCTGCACATGCTGCTATACTGTAAAGCTAATTTTAAATAAAGATAATTCAACATCTACACACAGATATGTAGAGATTATGTCCACACTAAATAATGCAGGGAAATGTACCACTCTGCAATTCCGAATATAAATCTGGATTATATTATTATTTATATGACTTCTCTACACTTCAGTGTTTTTTTTTTTTCCAGTCTAGAAACATTCATCCTGATAGGGGGAAGACTGCAGGGCTTGGATGTAATGTGACAAACAAGGCAGAACATTTCGTTTGGCTTCATAAGAATTAATCAGTGGAAATGGGCAGACATGTCGAGCAAACAGTCATTTAAGACTCTGCTGAGACACTGATGGAAGCCATGATTCAATTAGATACTGAGCTCTTAAAGATGCAACAAGTCTTTTCTCAGGAGGGAGGACAACAACCACAGCTGGCTTCAACAGAAACCCACAGCTGACTGACACCCACGCTTCTGTAAAGCTCCAGAGGACTGGCTAAATTCTTTGATAGATGAGAAGACAGAACAGCTGCAGAAGCTGAGTGATGTTTGGAAATGCTGTGAATTCAGGTGATACTTTATTTTGATTCGGAGACATGGTATAGGAAAATGGTGACGTTATTTTGGGTTAGCACCAGTTGGACCAGAGGAAAGGGGCAATTCTGGGAGAACTTGAACACACCTGTCCACATGTGTAAAAAACAGACTCACAGATGGGGAAATCTTCTCACATTTCACCCCAACACATCCTACAGCTCTGTGTTGCATTGGGGACTGGTTAACCTGTGTAAAACACAGTAACATCAAGAATTCCAATTATTTAATTGACATGAAACGCCTCTACATTATCATGGGTTTGCATTAGGGCACTTACTGTGCCAGTACTTGGTAGAGTAGCGACTTTGAAAGCATATTTTTAGTAATAACTAGTAACTATTAAAAAATCCCCCACACTGTACATCATGCAATATATAATTTATTTGCATCATTTCAGTGCTAGACCTTCATCAGACAATTCTTTACAAGTAACTAAAATTAAAATGTAACATATATTTTAAAATGAGACTTTAATCTTTTATAATAATATAATATATAATAATAATATACAAAATACAATTACCTATAGTTTTACTGTTAGTGAGAACCATATGTGCATCTGATTCAAATAGTATAACATCATGAAAAAAAAAGTTCATAGAAGTTGTACATTACTTTAAACAGCAGTGGTAATGAAGTGTGCCATCAAAGACATGAAGTGCTGTTACTGTGGGAGCTATAGGAGCATCTTCATCCAGCCCCACTCCTCTTCAAGTAAACTCTGTGCCTCCATTCATATTCTATTATAATCAAACAATTGCAAAAGCATCCTTAATTTCTTAAGTGCTTATTTTCAATGCCTATAAACCGGCGGCAGCAGGTACGTGATCAAGTGGCATTTTAGTGGAAAAAGAGAACTCGTAGTGAAACGGCACACAAAGTTAATTTTCAGTGTCTTTTAATGAGTCAGGTAATATTTTATTTTTGCATTTTATTAGTATATTAGCATTTCTATTAGCATTTGACTATTACAGGCTTTGAATTTGACTGCACTGAATGGGGTTTTTGTGTATTTTTGTTTGTCATTTGGTGGGTGTTGTCAGTTTAGGGTTGGGGCAGCAGGGAGCTGAGAGGCACTGCGGGCCTCACGCTGAGCTCCCTGGTGCTGCCCCCTCTCATCTACGAGAAGAGTCTTTTCTCCCCTGCTAAGTTTGCAAAGTCCAATTTTCAGCTAATATGGAGGTCGCAACAGCAGGCGCAGAGGGCGTAGTAGGACATAATGGCTATGGGATTGTAAATATTGGGTTTTAGAGAGACACAATTGGAGGGCAAGCGGAGAGAAATTTCCATAGAGTATGTGCTAGCACCATTGGAGGCCTTGGTGCGGCAGAATAGATTTTCCATTCTAGTGTGTCACATTAGATTTTCGGAGGTGCTCAGTGGCAGGTACATGTCATTAGTAACACTTTAGCACAGTAATGAACCTTTTTATTTATCCGGTGCTTCTCTCATGAATGAATAAGGAGCTGCTCCCCAACTGTGCCCAGCCGTGAGGAGCAGACAGAGGAGGCAGAGAGAGAGAGAGAGAGAGAGAGAGAAAGAGAGATAGGGAGAGAGAGAGAGGGAGGGAGAGAGAGGGGGGTTGTGGAGGGTGGGGGGCCTGGAGCAATATGAAGTCGAAAGGGGAACGTGGAGCCCTGGGGAATGCTGAGGAGGGTTAAATGATCATTATGGTGACACTCACATGCACACACATATGTGTCAGTGGACAAAAGAGCATACACACACACAGACACACACACACACACACACACACACACACGGACACACACACACACACACACCCACCTCCGCTCCCTGGGGTCCTGATCTGACACTCTATTTACACACACATTTACACAGTCTACTCCCTCCTTTATAAAGCTGACAGGTACTTAAGCGGTACATTACTCCGAGGAGCTCAAGCCTCACGGCGGTGTAACCAAACTGTCCATTCACTGCTAGCCTTGTCTCAGTGTTCATTCAATAATGGCCTCTGAGAAATGCACCGGTAATGAGCCGTTGTAACTGGGCAGGCAGGCCTGGAGTCTGACGCTAAGCATCAGGACATTTTTAAGATGGTCCAGGCTCATTGGTGGAAAAAAAAAAAAAAAAAATCTGTCAGGGTTCAGTAGCTCGTAGAGCCTCAGAGGAGTTTTAGTCACATGGGAGCACAGCTCTCCAGACCTACTGATAGCAGAGTTGCCGGACACATGTCTGCTTCTATTAGCCTCTCTATTTCTCCTGCTGCATCATAAATCGATAGTGCGACTACGTTCATCAGAGTTGAAACATCACTGAAAACCAATCAGTGCGTATCTGTCTTAGGTGGGTGACTTTAACCATTGTTATACAGGTGGCAAACTTCAATCTTAGAGCCTCCTCCTTGGCTCCTCTCACATCTCAGCCTGGTGCAGTGAAGCGGTTAGAGTGGCAATGGCTGGTGTGGTCAGGGCCCCCATGTCACCCCCAGCATCCTCAGTGTTCATTTCCCTTTCATCTTGAGTGTGAAATCGCTGCCGGTGCAGCACTGACCTCAGCATTAAGAGGTCAACTATTGAAATCTGATGTGCGCCTCTCTGGCTGAGGGACTTCAACAGATGGAGGGAAAGAGAGGGAAGGTAAGAAATGGAAGGGGAAAGGAGGTGTTCGAAAAAAAGAATCACCTTAACAAGATATGTATTATAGCTCTGAGTCTTGAAAAGTTTCTTTGTTTAAAATAAGTTCAAGAATATGTCAGAAGGACGAGAACCGAGAAAAGTCAGATCTTGACACTATGACCTTCTTTATCCTGGGTTGTTTCAATTTTGGAAAAATCCCTTGTTTGTTCTTTACATCAAAATTTTTAAGAATGAATGTGAGAGCAGCTGATTTTAAAATGAACATTTTTGTGGGGAGGTGAACATGTCTGAGCCGTTATCTAACTGAAGTGGACATAAGTGAAGTGATGGGAAGATGTGATCATGAATTTGAATATTATAATGACAATGTGTGTCCGTTTATTCAAGGTCATGTTCAATAATTGGACTTACCTTGTTTTTACTTTGTTTTCATCTCAAAACACATGTACTCATATTGATGCATAATTAGTTTGCAGTGGGTCACATTTTTTGTCCGTGTATTTGCTAGAAACATTCAGTTTTTACTTTCATATTTTTCCTGCCAGTTGAGGGCAGTTCTATATCCGGGTAGAGAAACTCCCAAAAAACTCCAAACTTTGCAGCTTTTGGCAGCTTTGTTACAGAATACATGCCAGAACTTCCTGTCTCCATGTGTTTCAAACATTAGGTTCTGCATTTAAAGTCAATTCGACACCTCATCTCAGTATGAATCCCCTCCGAAAGCATATGTGATATGAAGCGTCAGAGAAGTTTGAGGTCTTGTCTCATATTTCCCATCGGCTACACTTTCATCCCTCTCTCTGCAGCAGACCACCCCTAGCAACCCTGCCCAAATAAGGTGTTCTGCCTTCAGTACTCTCCTCTCTGAAGAATCTGAAGAGTTCAGAATCTGCCGAAACTTTGGATCTCAAACACAAACATCTTTTATTCAAAGGGTGTCTGTAATCACAAATAAATAGCATTTCTGGCGATGAGCACAAGGCACAAGAGAGAGAGGAGCCTATCTCAGGAGCAGATAACTAGTAGATATGATTCCTTAGATAAGGAGCAGTAATTTGGCTTTTAGAGATAGCTCCGGGGGCCGCTGTGCTGAGCTGCGCTGATTTACTGTGTGTATGGGAGGTTGTTTTTTTCCACATTTTTATCTCTCCTGTTGAAGAGCTTTTCATCTCTGATGATTTTCTCTCTTTTTTATGTATTTCCCCCAGAAGGTGAGATCACAAACCCACAGAAGGCAGAGTGGCATGTTTTAAAGCGATGGACAAAATACAAATATTTGAAAATGTATTTCATGGTAATTATGTCAGGTTTCATGGCCTTGGCACAGTACTGAGGCACAGCCTGGATGCCTTAATTTGTATAGAAATTGTAATCATTTGTTCATTTCAAGGTGAAAATTGCATTTTTTAATTTAAATTGTATCCTGCGTGATAGGCTATTATCTAGAAAAATTGTCTCTGTGTATGGCGGTCTATGCCCTGCCGTCACGCTTGTTTAGAGCCCACTTCTCCTGAGAAAGGGCTTATATATGAATCTCCTGACTGAATGCACCCAGCTTGTTCTTCACTTAGGGCCGCCACTGCACTCATTTCCATTTTTGTTATTAATATTAATTAGTTTGAGAGCACAGCTCAGATTTTAAATGTAAATCAAGCTTGGCTTCACAGTGATTTTTATCTCACTCCGATTTCTTAGATTTACAACTTTACTTGGACTTTTTTTTTTTCTTCTCCTTTCGTTATTTAAAAACTGCTTTAAGGGAGGTGTGCATTGGTGCGTGTATGTGTGTGTGTGTGTGTGTGTGTGTGTGTGTGGATGTGCACACGTGTATTTGCAATATTGGATAAATAAGTCAAGTCCCTTTATATAAACTACACGTAAACTGATCACATGTAATATAGGTAAAAGAGTCTACAATTGGGACAGAGTTTCTGGTAAATAAGACGACTTTAAGCTACGACAATACCCTATTTGAGCTCCTGCTTTTTACTTATACATGACAGATTATCTATCTATAATACCTAAGAGGGGTAACCATGAAATTCAAAATACCCCAAATGTTCTAAAAATAAGATTTTCTCCCTATGCAAAACACACATTTGGGAAGAAGATATATGCACACCAAGCTGTGCGTCTGTGTCAGTGGGATCCTTGAGGTGACGAGCACAAAGCTGAGGCTCAGGTACACGGCGTATGCTGGCATAATTACAGGATTTGGGGGATTATTATACTGTAAGTGCTTTCATGGCGACAGCTGGGAGCTTTTTACTCCCTGTGACACATAATCTCGAAGAATAAAACCAAGACCCCCAGAGCATCTCTTAATCATTTCTTAGCATACCTGCACACGGCTCTGAACTCAGTTTCTGAAGACAGATTTGTAAAATTAGAATATAATTATCATATCTGGTAAAATCATTCTAAAGTCATGTTTTCAAACACATTTTCTTTAAAATGGAAACATTTTTGGCCTATTTTTCTTCACTGAAGGGCCCCGCTGGCTGTTTGTGTTCTACCCCCTTTTTCTTCTTCATGGCTTTCCTGACTCTTCAGCAGCAAGTTATTTATCACAGCATGGTCAGGTTGAGGAGCCTGGTCCTAAATTAGATCTGAATCATAGCCTCTATTCCATGGCTCATTCTGAAAGTGAGTATGACCAGGCTGAGGTTGTGACTTCTCTATCGCTGCCTCCTGAGCGATAGGGCCTCCTGGTCTCTACAGCGAGGCTCAGGAGTTTCATTTCCATCCCTGTGATCTAAACAAACCCATTACCGCCAGCCATTTATGCACAGGGGCAGTACGCAAGCCCCGGGCCTGAGGACACAGCCCACAGCTAAGCTACCGTGGCACAGAGCCACCTTCAATGGCCGTATGTCCATATAGAGAGCGGAGAGAAGGAACGGAGAGCTCGGGCCTCTGCACTTTATCTAAACCACTCCAGAAAGGCGAGTGGAATCGGCTCTTGTGGACTCTGTTTATCCTCTGCTCCTGTAGTCAATCAATTAGGGGATCAAAGGAGGAGATGAGGGAAGTGTCACAAAGCTCTCCCACACAGCGCTGCCTGAGCTGCCACCTTGTCCAGTCTGAGTGACAGCAGACCGCAGGGAGACAAAACTCCTGGGCCGGCACCTCAGGAGACAAGCTGGAGCAAAGGGGACAACCATGGCACATGCCAAGGTCTAATCTGGACAACCAGAACACAAACTTTTAGAGGAATATATGAGCGATGACACATGGGAGCCAAAAAGCCACCTAACAATGCGCATTAAATATGTTGAGAGGATCCACTGAAATCCTTCAGTCTCCTCAGACTGAACCCATATATCTGTTTAATAACTGACCATATTCCTGCCTCATTGACATGCTTCCCCAGAACCCACCCTACAAAACACACGTGTGTTTTGTAATTAGACATTGAAGAGTATTTTCCATTTGCATCAAATTAAACTGAGCCTTGATGATGATAGAGCAGTGATAACACTGCAGTTTGTAGTTGATCTGAATCTGTAAATCTAAAGGGAAGACTAAATATTCTGCATCTATTTATACTCGCTGAGCTGTTTAAATCTCTCCAATATTTAACAAAGTATGAAATATGAATGATAGTTACCTCATGATAACACAGTCTGAATAGAAGTTTATTCAGATCAGTACTTACTTTATTTAGCATCAAATTTATCTCCTAATACAATTTGATGTTAATGATGTTAATAATTGTGATTAGTGATGCCTTTAATTAGTTTCATTTAATTGCAAATGAACATTAAAGTATTGGTTATTATTTTGTGGTATATAAAATGTAAATACATCTCTCAAAGCTCAACTTGGCATGATTTCCTAATTTGAACAAGATTATGTATAGACATTTTATAGCTGCAATGAGTGTAGACATATCCAACATGTTTGAGATGTGTTTAAAATCAGTCAGGAGTGAATGAACATACCTAAGACGTGTTTGACATACCTCCAACGGCGCTGAGGGTAAAAGAACTGAATGAGCTCCAGTGTCCTGACGTGTAACATAAAGCACATCGGATGCTTCCGTACCACACTGGTTCGTTCCCCTGCATTCACACCATACCACAGAGATTTGCAGACAACATTCCCCGGCCAGCAGCGGGAGAGGAGAGCGCTGCTGGTCAGCGGGCAGAATGAATGACTTCCTACAGCTGCAAACAGACGCACAGACACACTCTGGCTCTGTGTCTCTGAGTCTGGGACGTCTGAGCTCTCATCACTCCCTAATCACATCACCAGCACTGGAACAGTCACTGGTGGCCCGCTGGCTCCACTAATGTACTTGAACACACATGGAGGACACATGCAAACACAATGTGCATATACTCACGTATGCATATGTGCACAGATGCACACATAAACTTCTATTATTTTCATTATGAATTAATTGGCTGGCTTTTGTTTTGTTTATTATCACATTTTGACTCTATTAAATGTCAGACAATAAAAGAAAAAAAAAAAATACCCATCATAATTTCCCAGAGCCCATGGTGAAGTCTTTACATTTGCCCGACTGACAGTTCAAAACTCACAGATACTCAATTCACAATGACATCAAACAGGGAAACGCAACAAATTCTTAGATTTCAGAAGCTTGAACCAGAAAATTAGCAGGATGAATAACTTAAATGGTTCCTCAATGATCAAAATAGCTGTTGATTAATTTTCTCCCAGCAATACTTCATACACACACACACATAGTAGTAGAAAAGAGTTCACACCTGCTGCGTTAAAAACATGCAAAACAATCAACACACACACAGTAAAAAAAAAAGAGACAAATGTCAGAAATCAGTTTTGGATCTTTAATTGATAACAGTTACGCCAGTGTTACAGTAAACACACCAACAGGCTGAAGGTAGTAAATACCAATACAAGTTTCCCACTATTCTAATACTTCATACAGCAGAATAAATTATACCATGATAATATACACACATGCGGAACAGAAAAAGGACTAAAGCAAAGCACAGGTGTCAGAAAGCAACTAAACAGGTTAAGGGTCAAACAGACGGGAGGGGGGATAAGGAGTTGTATGCTTTAAATATCCAAATGTTTATTGACGCAAGTGTTAGAAATGGGTTTGATACACTAAAGACGATTCTAAAACTCTTCCTTTTTAAAATATACACGAGTGAGGCGTCTAAGCGGAGCAGTTGGAGCTGCTGCGATTCAGTGCGGAGTCAACGTTACTTTGACTTTTTCCTCCGGAAGTCTTATTGGTCCACAAATCAAACGAGACTCGATTCAGTTTTCCCAGAGCGGAGAGGCTGTCTTCACCAGCTTCATCATCATCATCAATATCAATATCAATATCATCATCATCATCATCATAATCATCATCATCGTTATCATCATCATCATCGTCATCGTCACATTTTAACCCAGTCCCACACCGAAGGCTCAGGAGTTCGGGTGTGTTAGGTCCATGGTCCAGTCAAATCTGGTCTGCACGAATAATCAGTCTGTAAGATCAGGTGGTCAAACACACCCTCAAAATGCTCTGACGTGTAGAGACGGTTCCTCCAGCCACCTGTTCAAATATACAGTGGTCCCGTGGTCCAGGGAGTCTGTCTGTGTCACCAAGCTTTCGTTTTCCATTGAGCTCAGTTTGATCCTCTTTTATACAATTTTAATTTCAACATTTTTAATGGAATTTATATTTTACTAATTTATACAAATTCATTCCAACCCGGGCCAAAGACAAACCAACCTTTTGGTCATAACAGGTTAAACCAATTAAATACAATTAAAAAAGAAAACCAACAGAAAACAAGCCAGTTAAGGAAACTCAAATCAAACATTTACTTCCACAGATCCCTTGCTTACCTACCACTCAACATAGTTTTGTTTTAGTATAAAACATACTCTTTATAAACAAACAATACACACATCTGCTCCAGCTACTTTACAGTTTTCAGTTTTTAAAGGCGACAAAGGACCAAATTCTGTCTTGAGATAAAGTTAACAATTCTGTGTACATCATCAATATCACACTGATGCCAATTAAAAAAAAAAAAAAAATCACACACATCTCAAGGGGAACAGCTGGTCCTGGATCGTGTCAAGTCAACTATGAGTGCTACACAAATGTCTCATATTCACTATTCTTTAAATGTTTTTTTTTTTTCTTCTTTTTTGTACATTTCAGTGAGTACGTCAAAGTGGAGGATTAGAGGGGGCTCCGGTCCAAACCAGAGAGGGGGGCCAATCAGTGGTGTTACCTGTGCCCTTTCACAACTGACTGGATTATATGATTTTTCCAGAGTGCATGTGAATGGCACAGCTTGTGTGCTTTTTAATCTCATAACAGAAAGCGCTGGAATGCTTATATTCGTAAATGGAGCCTGTGGAATGTTTCGAAGGAATGCTTATTTAGTCTGAAAGTGGAAACCGACTGAAGGCGCATTTACAGAATGTGCTAATTACTCTATAAAAACAGAAATACTGGCTGGTAATGGGAAGGGTCACTGTGAATTAGCTTTGACATTATATTTGTGTGATTTAATCTGCTTTACACTGTTTAAGTCACACAGGATTCCCTGGCAGATGGGGATTTGGGAGGAGTAGAGGGGGGGAATTGAGTTAGCCCTCCTTGGCAAGGTCCATATTTCTAAACAAAATACATTAATTTCCCCAATCCTGTTTTTGCAAACAATGCCCCCCTCCCCATGGACCGCGGCTAAGGATGGGATGGAGGTTAGAAGGGGAAAGCTATTGGCCGCCAAACGCTGCTTTAATTCCCTGCAGAATCCATCCAGCCAGACTTCCCACAGAGTGGCCAAGTTCTTTAGGAATGTCAAGATGAATATGAAAGTGGGAAGGTCAAATCGCTCACGAACATTAGAGCTCAGGGAACAGGCAGAGGAACAGCAGCTTGGAAAACAATCATCCTCTCTTGTGAGACTGTGCCGACACGCAAACATGCACACGCAACAGACACTCACTCCCAAATCGTCTCAGTCATCCACTGTGTTTTACACACCAACATCTAACAGAGAAAAGAGATACGAATGGAATCAAAGAACAACATAAATCACATTAACCATAATCATATAACAGCAACAATAATCTTAACAATATCAAAAAGGAACAAGAATAAGAGTCGCTCAAATGATATTGGCTTTGTTAACTACTATGAACAGCAAGGTCAAAGTACATGATGGCTCTAAATGTGTGCTGGACTGCAGCCATGACAAAGAGGAACCGGGCCCAAGGCAGCCGACCGTTCTTGGGTCGTCTGGGGTCCTGTCTGGCCCTCTGAGCAAAAACAAAACAGGGTTTGGGGTAGGGGTACGAGTACAAGGAGCAGGAAGGGGTGCCCAAAGATTGAGAAGAGAGGGTGCAGAGCCGCCTGATGGTTGACAATGGTGTGAAAAGTTTAGTTCCATTCCCAGAAGAGCCTTGTCACACCCGCAAGCGTCACTTTCTCTGGTACACAGCAAGGCTGCGTGTCTGTGCGCTGATGTCACGGCCGGGCTGCAGATCGAGCAGCAGAGAGGCTGGAGCTGGAGTTGGAGTCCAGACTTGATGGAGCATGGAGGAGTGGGTGGCAGAGGGTGGAGGAGAGACGTCTAAGGTGTGTCCCGAGGGCTTCAGTAGGCCTGTCCCGTCTCCACCTGCAGAAGTCCCAGCACGGCTGAGTGGTCTCCAAGTTTCATCCTCCTCTGGGTGGACAAGCTCACGTTCTTAGCTAGGTAGTCTACAGCAGCTGCACGGAAACAAGAAGACAGAAAAAAACAAAAACAAACACACGTCAGACAGGTGGTAGATTCCTCAGACATATGTCCTATTCACTTTCATTTCATTCCTTTGATTAAGGTTGAAATAAGTTGTGGCAGAAGCCAGTGAGTCAAATGAAAAACAATTCACTGAGAGAGAGTGAAAGATAAAAACCCCTCCCCTGTCCCTTGTCTGAGGTTGGCACGCTGCTGGCACAGAGCATGTGCATCCTGGTAAAGTCTCCATGCTGTCACTCAGATGGGTCCCCGTGTGTGTTCTATGTGCCAGTCTTCATTACACTTGGCATCTCTGATTTCATGCCCTCCACACTCCACATGGCCGATCATTTTCATCCTCAGACAGCAGCTCTCTCCTCTCTCCTCCATTCATTACCCATCTACTGTGCTCAATCACCGTCTTAATTAACCTCACATCAGCTCACATCCGCACTGCCATCAGTTTCGTGCTGCTGACAAAACACTGGTACGCACACACACCAAACGTGACGGATTGGCACGCGCTCACATGCATCCATGCACCACAACACAAACACATCAACAAAAAAGAAAAAAAAAAGAAAAAAAGAAAAAGAAAACCAACAGATGCACAACCCACCAGCTCACTACTAGAACCTGAATATAAATACAAACAAATGTCGGCTAGCTTGGCGCTGGCTGGCTTGTTGGGGAAGTGTGCTTCATTTTACCTCTTATGAATGGCTGTGACAGCATCAGTCAATTATGCTAATCTAATAAAGCAAACTCTTTCCTGCCCTGAGGGTGTGTGCATGAGTGTGTATGTGTGTGTGTCTGTGTGTGTGATGGAGACGAGAGAAAGAGGGAAAGCGAGAGGTGGGCAAGAGGACACTGTGGCCCCTGAGGGTGTGCCGTTCTTTGAAGTGGTCCTCTCCTCTTACCCATCCAAGTGGAGTGGGGTGTGACCGAGGCCGCTCTCTAGGAGGATGGTGGTGGTGTTGGTGGTGGGGTGAGGGTGTGTGCGTGTATGTGTGTGCGTGGGGGGGGTCTTTATCAAGAGCACGTGTCTGCCTTGACCAACCAGGGTGCAAAGGTCAGGAGGCTCTCCTGCCTGGGAGCTAGGCATCACTTCATAGGCTTTTTAAATGTAGTCAACTTAAAAGGATAGAAACAAATGACCTGCTCTCGTTGGACACACGAAAAGACAAAAAGCACTCAGTATATAAATGTTAATGAATGGTTTACTTACTCTGGCCGTACTGGCTGTACTGGTAGCCTGCGGTGACAGGATCCACGCTGTAGCTGGTGGCGCTGTAGGTAGGGGGGCAGTATGACTGGGAGGAAGCCAGGCTGTCCACACTCTTGATGGTGTCAGAGCGCTGGCTGCAGCTGGCTGAGATGGGGTTGGAGCTCTCCAGGCTGCTGTGCAGGGGGGAAATGGAAAAGTCGTGCTGGGGCTGGGAGGGTACGGCGCTGGGGTTACTCAGGATACTCATCACCTGGGGGGTAAGGGGAAACGGAGGATGTTAGAAATTTGGAAAATTGAGGATCAAAGCATTGACAGAGTTGAGGGAGAGTACTTTTTTTTCTCCTGCAAATATAGTGCCATCCTAGCACTTCACGGTAAAGATGCTCGATAGAAATACACCATTTCAACTTTGAAATAGGGAATGGGAAAAACTTCCCCATCGTTTTTTTTTTTTTTTTTTTTTTTTAAGAGCAGGGTAAAGGATACAAGGAGGGTGATGAGGTTAAAAAAAGGAGAAAGGGAACAAGAAAGACTGTTTCCATTAGCTGGCGCTGCCAGTAAGTGTTCTGCTGTGGGACAGAAGGGTCCCAGGGTGATAATAGACCCACCATCCGTGCCAGACAGCCCCTGTCCCGGAGCCTGAGGCCTGAGCCTGAGCCTACAGCACAACAAGCACCAAGGGAGTCCCTAATCCCTCGCCCCTAGCCTACCCATCTCATGAATAGTAATGGAGTTGGAACTGGTAAATGATCCCCTCAGATCCCCACACAAAGTAGGCTCCACAAACCTCACTGAGGGGCCCGCTGATACTGCAGGTTGGGGCTCGCCTGAATATTACAGTGTGTATATTATTCATAGTGCATAAAAGCTTCCAATTCAATATTCTAGATTAATGTAATAGCATGTGACATTCGTCAGAAGAAGGTCTCAAAATATGTTAAAATGGAAGAGATTACCTCTAGTGCTACTCCAGTCTGAAGCGCAGCGGCCCTGAATGCTGTGAGGAATTTTGTTTTCTTGTGCTGCAAGTTTCTT
This sequence comes from Seriola lalandi dorsalis, assembly GCF_002814215.2. NCBI lineage: Eukaryota > Metazoa > Chordata > Actinopteri > Carangiformes > Carangidae > Seriola > Seriola lalandi. Next base: position 213,662 of record NW_019524972.1, on the reverse strand, counting down.
TAAATGAAGAAGGGAAAGTGGCGAGTGTGTGTGTGTGTGTGTGTGTGTGTGTGTGTGTGTGTGTGTGTGTGTGTGAGTGTGTGTGTATGTGTGTGGGAGGGGGTGGTAAAAAAGAGAATTGTCCCACACATGCTTCCCTCCTATTGCAGGGAAACCTTCCTTTCAACATCAGGTTCATGTTGAGTTTCGCTATGCTGCACTGGCCTTTGGCCCCTTGGCTGCTAAACCAATTAGCCCATCATGGAGGTGGTTACACAGGGGTGATACACATGCAGACATATGTTTGAATGCATGCACACACACACACACCCACACACACACACACATATGACACAACCATATAGGCAATGCAGGGGCAAGCCAAACAGTGCACAAATGATGCACTAAGCCAAGAATATCCCACAGAGGGAAAATCAACCATATTCTGCAAATTAATCATATCTTTAGAAAAGGCCTCCCAGGAAATTCGAAGCACTCAAATCACATCAGAAACATAAAGGCTGGTTAGTCATTTCCACATGTTAATTCTATCAGTATGGAAACCCCCATCGTCCCCTCCACATCTGCAGACAAAGCATGTGACATGTATCCATAAGAGGGAGATTCATGGCCCTCTTCATGCTGGACACATGTGATGCTCCCTCCCATATGGAGCCGAGCTGCGCACTCTGAGGAAGACGAGGAGTGTGAGTCCTGATGGTTTGTGATGGTAGAAAGTGAAAGGGGGGTGGGGTTGGGGGT
>NW_019524972.1:173286-212901 GCF_002814215.2 Seriola lalandi dorsalis | reverse complement strand
GGGGGTGGGGGGGCTTGTTAAGTGTCCTGAGCGAGACAGCTGGAGGGCAAGAGTCCATTTTAGTCATTGGTTAATTGAAGCTCGATTACATCGCTTCCTTATGAAACAGAATAGCCAACAATTGGCTCGATTACTCTTCATGCTCATAAAAGTTCTTCAAAAGAAAATGACTTCTTATCATTGACGTTGCTGCAGTTTTGCTATTTTAGTGAATTAGGATGGATCGGCCGCTTATGAGTCTGACAAGTGTTGTCATCTGTGAGGATGTAGCTATCCTTCAAAAAAAGAAAAAAAAAAAAAAAAAAAAGAAGAGGATCCTGTCTTAATGATTGAAGGGTTTTCTAGAGGGGAAAAGGTAAACTCTTCTGGAGTTATAAGGTTTTTGTTAGCTGTGTGCAAATTGTATTTTTTGCTCACATAAAAATCTGACTGCCAATCCTCCCAATCTGATGAAGGTACAGATAGAGGTGAGCTCATCTATAAGGTGCCGGGTCGGATTTGAGTTGAGAGCCACTTCAGCCTCTAAACACGACTCAAAGCTGTCTGACTAGTCCACATCTCTTATGTTATCCTTGGGTCAGTTTTAATTGCTACTTTGATGTCGCCATAAAGTTCTTTCAGATCACATTCAAGTGTTACTTTAGCTTAGTCACATTGCTTTAGTCACATTAGCTCGTAAAAAACATTTGCTGCTGGATACCCTCACATACTACACACTATGTAAAATAAAACTTTATAGATATTAAATTCTGGCATAAAGTGTAGTATTCCTGCTGGTGGTGTTGATTCAAAACCCCTCTCAAACTCCTGGCCAGCATATTTGGGAATAAAGTGCTTTTTCTTACTTACTTACTTTCTTACTTTTTTTCACATATAAAATACACACAGCTAGACATTAAGATGATGTGATTTTGGATCGACCAGGTTGTTGCTGAAACAGTATTTGATGCTGTTTCAGTGACTGACTGTCATTTGCACCAGGATGTAGCTCAGATTTCTAAAGTACACATCTCAGTGTAAACACAGGTACATTAAACACGACTTGTAGAGTTTAAATTGGTGTAAAATCTTAGAGCAGAGAAAAAAAAAAATCTTAACTACATTATGTTTCCTAACATACTTTTGTGGAGAAACACTCGTTCCCTGCGTCTCTCCATCCCTCTCTACTTCCCTCCCTCCCTTCCTCCCTCTCCACTCCTCTCCCCCAACCCCTCACCACCTCCCTCTCTTTCCTTGCATACAGCGTCCTCAGCAGCACCAGAGTTCGTTTGTTGTTTGACGTTGTGTGAGTGCTGGTTTGGGAGATAATGCGAGCCAGGACCTAGTTTAAAGGACAATGCTCCAGGGCGTTCCCTGCCTCTCTCACACACCCCTCCCCTCACCCTCTCCTTCTCCTTTTTCCGCTCCCTCTCTACAGATAGATTACTTTATAAATAATAATAAAAAAGTAATTAATTCTCTCAACTTCTGAGCCCTCCAGCCTGTGGCGAAGTGAATGGGGAAGTGTAAATTGATACAATGTGCATCCTTTCAGATAAATAAATAGTGCACTTGAGACACAAAAAGAGGCCCTTTCATACCTCCCTAATTTCTTCAACAGTCAAATTACATTTTTTTTTTGTCTGCACGAATGTTTGACGAGTTGTTCTTTGTTGGATTTCCTTCCAGAATAAAACAATGAGACAGAGACAGAGCTGCGAGAAACACTGGGAGAGTGAGACAAGAAAAAATAAAAACAAAAAGAAGGGGAACAAAGTCAGTAAAGAAAGAGGATGCAGATGTGCAGCAAGACCACTATTTTTTTTAAATTGTTGATGTTATTGCACTTCTACTATTTTATTCTAACACCTTGTGCAACACTGAAATATGCAGCACTATGTCTTTTTAAAGTATGGACTTGACGTATCTTAGATCCGTGACTCACAGAAACCATATCGCAACTGTTTGTCCCCATTCAGGTAAGTGACGATAACAACTGGGCACTTGAACTCTTGTGTTGGACTAAAACAACACAAATTCACAAATGTAAAGAGGGGAAATGGAGCAGTGAAAATATGAGAGCCTATGGAAAGAGGGTGGGGGGGGGGCAGAAGAGAGAAGAGAAAGTGATATAGACTGAGTGAGAGGAAAAGTGGAGGCTTTGGGAAGTACAAAGACTCCTGTAGGACTGCACTGGCCTGAGGGCTAGCCTGCCTGGAGAGCTGATAGGAGCCCCTTCTGTTCCATTCCCGGCGCCAGCGCCAACACACCCCACTCCACAAATACTCTTAATCTGCGCAAGACTGGATTAGTTCCTCTGTCACCGATAGCTCCCCGTTCTGCCCAAATCAAAATGCCCCCAAGATGTACCTTTAAGTTAGGCAGAGGTCACCGGGGCAGACAGGGAAAAATGAGCACTCCAAATGTCTGTAAGTTATCTGAGTGGTGCAGAATGGCATCCTGCACCTTAGCAGATCTGCCTGGCTGATACTCGCTTCAGCAGAGAGTGATTAAAGATCCACAGTGATGGCACTGAATTTCAGATCAATATTTGAAGGCCAGTCCTGAGGGCGTGATTACAGGAAGAGAATAGTGTTTAATTCTGTGACCCAGGAGTCACACAGATCCTAGCTACTGGAAAGAGTCTGACTTTGAGAACAGCCAAAATATTGAAGATAGACTCTTGACAATATATGTGTATGCAGAGCTAATTCAGATATTTTCTTTGATAACTTGTTAAATAAAAATGTACTTTTCAGTGCCTCAAATCCTTGTTTACAAAATCAGAATCAAACACCTAGTAACCTGAAATAAAACAAAAATGAAAGAGGTAAATAACAAATGAAAATATCAGGGAACCCCCGCCCCCCCCCCCCCCCGAAGTCAGTCGACTCCTGCTCCCACAACATCCCACCCTTCCCCCATCCCTCACATGAGAGGGCCGGCCCAGCAGGCAGTAAGGCCCCTCATCTGAGCAGACAAAATGACTATTTAAAAATAACAGTGATTGCATAAATTGAATTAAAGCGTTTTGGTCACGGTGGAGGTGGCGCGAGGGGTGGCGTGGGGCCGCAGCAGACAGCCGGGATGGTGGCAGGCAGCAGATGACGGGCTCTGGCCTGCATGCCACCGCGTTAATTGGCTGTGGCACATTAATAAAAACTGAAAAGTGTCTTCCACCATAGGATGAAGAGACAGAAGCAGAATGAGAGGTAGAATGAGAGGAAGGGTTGGGGGTGGTGGGGTTTGGTGCTGGAGGGAGAGAAATGGGCCTTTGAAGAATGTGGTGCATATGGGGGGGTTGGGGAGGGGTGCTAATTGTGTTCAATTAAGAGGCTGATTGGCACTGACAGAATCTGGGCATTGACAAGTCAGGCACAGATGAGGACGATTAGCGGGCACTGGAACAAGCTGTCACTCCTCACAACATGTTAGCTGTCCCGCGCCGGTGTCTCTTCTCCCTGTGCTCCATCAAGCTGCTCACTCATACAAAGGAAGCTAAAACAAGTAGAAATGGAATAGAATATAAATCTATTTTAGGGTTATCCACACCTCCTCTGTGTCTCTTTGCAAATTTCCATTAAGCTAAATCCTCTCTAGCCCACTTTAGCGCATGCTAGCCTTAGTGTTCAAGAAAGCACAGCTGCACAAGCTGGAGGAAGGTCTCCCCTCCCTCCTAAACATCCCACAGTATAAGCCATAAACTTGGCCCTGCACTAACCAGAGGTTAATATGCCGTCTATTGGACTGCAATTGGAGAACGTGTGGGGAGCAATCCTCTATTCTCTGCTAGTGATATGCTTGAGTAACTATGGGATGGATTCAGCCACTGGGAACAAGAGAGGCCCCTTCAAAGCGCACACACACGCGCACAGACACACAGACAGACAGACACACAGACACACACGCACACATGCGCACACACACACACACACACACACACACACACACACACACACACACACACACACACACACGCATGCACACACACAGAGACTTCAACTCTCCGCACCTTGCACCAACGCCTCTTCTAAATTAAACGGCAGATTTTCTGATTCCAGGAGAGTGGTTTCAGCGAGGCAGGGCCTGTGTGTGTCTGAGGGAGCAGCTCCAGAAGGAAAGCGAGGCGGATCGAGGGAGTGGAGGAGAAAAAGGGGGGAGGAGGAGGAGGAGGAGGAGGAGGAGAGGGGTGGGGGTTGTTTGCTAAAAACAGCAGGGGCCAGGTCTAGTGAAAAATGTCAGGTCAAATTGTTCTTGACAGTGTTAATATCTGCACCTCATAGCCATAATTACATGTAAATAAATAGTGAAATAGCTCTCAGCTGGAGACTGAGAAGGGAGAGCTGCTGCATGAGACAACCAGCTGAGGACCCAACCACCTCCCATATTCTCATCTTATTGTCAGGAGGAAGAAAAGAGGAGAGAGAAAGAGACACGTGAAATGAAGCATGCCGGCAGGAGATACTCATATTTTCTTTTCTTTTTCTTTTTTTTTCTTTTTTTTTTCTTTTTTACAAAGGCCAAGAAAACTGTGAGTGTTGAATCAACTTTGCTAAAGGGTCATGAATATGAGTCTATGAGTGAATGAGAGGGTAAGTGGAGAAAGTCAAGAAGCAGTGAGGGACATGCAGGGAGAGACAGAGGGGAAGGAGGGACAGGATGAGAAAACGTGGGTGAGAAGAGAAAAAGTCAGAGAGAGTATTAATCACAGCTATGCACCTGTCAGAGTGGCATCTGGAACTAACGGGAACCACATGCAGCTAGACAGCATCCCAAACCTCCGGCTAGCAGGGCAGGTTCACAGCAAACCAGCCCTCCATCTTCCCCAGCCGTCCCATAACCCTCTGCACCCTGACCCTTGACCCCGTAGAGAAGGGGGATGCGTATGCCTCACAGACACTTCACCTGCCCAGCAGCCTGCTATTTCAAGTAGCTATTATTATTATTATAATTATTACTATTATTATAATTAGGATTATTATTGTTATTATTATTATTATTGTTAGTTTTATTATTATTATTATTGGTTTTATTATTATTATTATTATCATTATTATTTCAGGCGAGTCACCTTCAAATTGTGTGTGTATGAGGCTGGAAATCTCCACAGATGAGCATGTGAGACACTGTATGCCTGTGTGTAATAGGTATTTTAGATAGGATCGATGTCTGTGCCTATACTTTAATAAAGGCAGTACCACTCTCCACCTTATAGGCATTTCAACTGCGTGGGACACACAGCATGTGAATCAGTCTCAGTCATTTTCCTCCTTAAATCCCCATCTTCTAGGATTTACTGAAATTCATATTGGCTGCCTCTGCAAGATAAATGTAAATCACATTCCCTTATATTTACTATTTATCAGGATGCAGCAGCTCACTTTCAGCAGGAAATATCTCTCACCCGCACACAAACACCCTTGCATTTAAATAGCATTTTTATTGTCCGCCATAGCCTTTCATCTGGGCGTAGGGAGAAGAGCTGCCTCTCCAGGGGAGAGAGTTGGAGCAGGAGAGGAAGGTGGGGAGAGAGAAAGAGAGAGAGAGAGAGAGAGAGAGAGACAGAGAGAGAGCAAAGCACTATTGGCAAGGCATCATGGGATGACAAAAAGCCAAATGGAGGGAAGGAAGGTTGGTAGGTGAAAAATAGATGATGAATACACAAAGCTCCGACCAAAAATATTTTGGAATGAAAAGGAAAATGGCTTCACTTGGGTGCTCGAGAGACATAAAAGATGAAGTGAGCAACAAATGGCTCAGGTATAAAGAAGGGTATCAAACTGCAGCACTGTCTCAGCTACTTGCAAATTGAGGTCTGTAAAGCGGCAGCTATGACCACGATGCTGCTCTACAAGTGCCACAAGGTTTCGAGTTTAGACTGAAAAAAAATAAGTGCTGTTAGTTACATCATCATAAAAGCTTTGCAGGAATATAACTGTCTGCAAACTGCAGAGACAAACCAAGATGCATGAGCATGTGGAGGAGGAAGGCCGACGCAACACAACAACCACGGTGTGTGCAGAGGTTCATTTCTGGTGCCACAGATGGAGAATCTTTCCTCAGAGTTCAAAAGTGTTGCAAAACAACAGCAAACACTAATAATCTGTTCAGAAACAGTATAGCCAGTGGATATGATTTACAGTCCCTGGATTTTCTTGGCAGCTGCCAACAGCAGGTCTCTTTTTTCTGAAAGCCTCTTACATCTTTTTTTATACTTGCCAAATTGAAACAGTATTTGTTTTAATGGGAGTTCTAATTAACCAGTATGTATTCCCCCTCTTGCACTGCGAGTGGCTGAGCTATGAATGCAGGCTATGTGCTCATCCCCTTTGATTTGTTGTCAGTGGAGCCTGCCAGCTGACACAGTGCCCGGTGAGAGGCTTAATGCCCAAGTTTTAATAATGTGGGGGACTACATGAATCTCCCCCTCTCATTGGTATTCAGGTGCAGAATGTCTTGTTAGAAGTCAGGGAGGGAGGCGGAATGAAGCCAGAGCTCCAGATTGTTCCGTACATTTTCCCCTCTCCTTTTTTTTTTTTTTTTTTTTTTTTTGGCAACAGCAGAGCTTGCTTCTTAAAAATAATTCATCCCGTTTTTAAAAGAAGCGTCTGCGCTAGCTAATGGAAGAGCAGCAGCACAGTTTGGAGTCTCCCCTGGCTTATCTCTCTCAGACAGTTGTGGGGAGTCGCTGGTGAGCATGGTGTCAGCGTGCGTGGTACGGTGCAGCGCCGCGCGGGCAGGCAGGCCTGGGGACACAGATCAAAGGGAGGCAGGGGTGAGAGCCGCTCTGCCTCTGATCCCGTGTACGTGTGTGTGTGTGTGTGTGTGTGTGTGTGTATGTGTGGAGGCCCAGCCCACTCACACAGCCCAAAGGCCCTCCTCAGATACACATACACACACACACATCCTTGTCATTCCAAAACACACAACACTTTCATAAAACTGCAAAACAGAAAAAAAGTTCCTCACAAAACTTTGCGAACTTCCTTCATCAAAAACGGCAATAAAATCTCTCTATCCACCATACCTATAGAGTTCACTGACTTCCAGCTGTTTCTATCATGTTGAATCATCTGCGGACACCGTACAACATCACTGCATGCATTCAACAGTGCATTTCCCAAATTCGGCCGGCGAGAGAAATGCTTTTTGTTCTTTTTATTCCCTGTTGCCATTTCTAGAAATTTCTCTGAGGAGTGAAACCCAAGCTCTGCCACTGAGCTCCTCTTGCTATGGCTTCAGCTCTCCAGTGCAGTTCAGTTGTTTTCTTTCCTCTCCCAGCAGGTGTCCCTGTCATGCAGTAATGAGGAATTCAGCCCAAATGTCTCCCCACAAATGCCATGTACATGAACACCGCTTCAAAGAATCATTTGAAAAGTATCTAAAATGCTCTTTTCAGCTTCATATTATCGGGTTTTGCTCAAAATATACAATGTTCTTGAGAGATGACTGTGTCTTGGCTGTCAAAGCGCAAAGACCTCTTCAGTGAAAACAATGCTGTCTGTCCAAAACAAATATTTTTTATTTGTTTTGCAAGATTCAAATTTGAAGCATTGTGACATAGGGGTGAACACACAGGCCTATTTCAAGTGAAATATAAAAAATTAAAAATACCAAAATAAAAAAGGCAGACATCAGCTTAAATCTTCAGGTAAAGATGGCTGAAAAAATACTGGAATGCCTGTCCTCTGTGCCCTTGCCTGTCCTTCTTTCTAACACCTGCTGTGCCGCTAAATGAAACAAGACCAACAACAAAACACACTTCTGGTTTCATACCTTTTGCCCAGCCATGCACAGCTTCAGTCTCACCACCTCTAATACACTGCACTCCCTCAACCAGCCAAACACGCTGTACATCCCACAATGACAGCAACCAGTTTGAGAGTGGATAGCTTTTCCACCGCCTGTAATGGGAAAATGTGTGCTGTCGGGATAGGTTATGGGATTGGGATGGACGCGAGCTCCTGTCGGGACTGCTGAACGCTGCAGGATTCCATTACAGACTTGGCACCTCGCCACCACAGCCCATTTACTGGGAATCAGAGAATTTTTGTCAATCTTTACAGCAACCGCTAGGCCATCAATGCCAGACACTTGAAGAAATCGCTCACACATACCAATGCACAAGCATATCTCCTGCAAACAGATGCTGTCTGTAACTTACAATATCAAATTCTCATTTCCATCTCGATAGAGAGTCTGTTTGTGTTCCTTTTTTTTCACATTACAGTGGAGGGGAAACAGGAGAGGGAAAAACATGCTGTAAATCATAAAAAAATAAACTGCAAGGTGTCGAATGTGTTTTGATAATTTTCCTAAGTTGAAACTGAATCGCTGTTTGAGTAAAAATTTGTTTAAATGCAAGCAAAGACAAAGCAAGGTCTGGCCTGGACAAGGTGAAGTGAATGCTTATTGTGCAAGTTTCCTGTGTTGTGGATAGCTGCATGTTTGTGAAGTGACAGAGAGAGGGAGAGAGAGAGAGGGAGAGAGGGAGAGAAGGAGAGAGAGAGGCTGCCCAGCCCAGCAGGACCCTGCACCACAGAGTGAACTCTGATTCTGCTGTCAGTGGGAACATTCATCTCCATGCTGAGAGACTGATAGGAATGCCACACAGCATTCTGCATGCATTCAATACATTTCAATTCTGTGCAGTGCAAACATGGTGTGACACATCAAAACATCCACACCACATGCATGTGCCCCCCACAAAAAAAAAAAAAAAAAAAAAAAAAAAAAAAAAAAAAACGACTCCATGTTCCTGGTGTTTTTGTGCAGGTTTGCAGTGAGAGCATTAGCAGTTAAAGCCCCTGTGCCACGATTAACAATCAAACACGCTGTGAGCCTCCATGTTATCCTCCGTCGCTCCAGCAGGAGAGAAAATCTCTTTTTTGTCACAAAATCCTTAATTCTTTCTTCTCTGAAGAAAGAGGGTAATACCAAGAATGTTTCCAATCTGCTTTGAGAAATATTTGAAGAAAAAAAAAAAAACTCCCAATAAAACACGTGTGAACGACGGGGTAATTGTGGACAAATGCAGCATTGAAATTCATTTTCAACTCTTTACACACCATTTCAATCTTATTTTCTGCCTGTTAACCACATCTTGTTGGTGAGGGTGGGCAAGACTGGCCAGTATTGATGGGTAATTGTGTATAATTCACTCCGTACACACGATGTGCATCAATACAAATCATTTTTCATTCTGTGCTACTTAAAGCTCACCCTTACCATAAAGTCGCATTTAAATGCTCATTAAGGGAGGTGTCCAAAGAGGTTAACATGTGAAATCTAGCGCTTAGCAGTAAACGGAGCGCACAAACCTGCACATACAGTATCACACATTAAGATGGCACAGAGATCATAGATATTTTTGGGTCTTGCACAGATTTAAACTAGAATTAGGAAATCTAGGAACCTAAGAAGGAGCGTACGGGAGCAGGTGAAGTGACCAGCAGGAGCGGAAAAACGCAACACCCTCGTCACTCTGTACATTGAGCTGCCTGGAAATCATACAGTGAAGAGACAAGAAGAAAATCACACATAGCACAGGAGTCTTCCAGCTGCAGACAATTACGTGAAGAAGATTATGGGTCTACATTTATAAGCTTTAGCTAATTATTTCATCTGCATGTGTTCTCACTGCACAGCGCAAGGATTTAGATGTCCCAGGAAAGTCGAAAAACCGCTGTTTGGAGCAGCTTGAGTACTTGCGGTACTATCAAGATGAATTTTAATTTGTTGATGTTAATCCAATTGTTTTACAAATGTAGCAATTTAGAATAGCTAGAATAAATCCAGGGCTTTGGAAGGCGAACATAAAAGCCCACACTGGCAGTTATTTTGCTGAACATGCTGTTTCAGAATTTTAATTTCAGTCAAATACAATTACATATTCTGAACAGTGAGAGGAGGAGGAGGAGGAGGAGGAGGTGGAGGAGGAAGAATGTGAACACTACCTATAGGGGAATAGATGTGGAAATGTGGACTGACCTGTGGGGAGAGCCCGTTGCCAACAGGGTTCATGTGGTTGCTGGATGCTGAAGGGCTCATGAAAGTATCAGAGTAGCTGGAGAAGCTGTGGCGATTGGACGACAGGCCATAAGCAGAGCTGCTGTCAGCACTCAGACCTCCCTGGTGCATGGAGGATGGAGGCAGGGGCTGGGGTCTGTGCAATGTACTGCTGCCCTCTGACAGCAAAAAAAAAAAGTGCACAGGTAAGAACAAATCCAAGAAATTGTGCTTAGAAATAAAAACAGGAGACAAATGTAAGTTCAGGAGGTCAGAAATCAACCATTAAATGTCCTTCCCTCAAATTCTTTTACCAATTTATAGTCATGTTTATACATTAAAGGTGTTGCAAAGGACACATATGAAGTAAAGGCTTGTTTCTTTCCCACTGTGACAAAGCTGTGATTGTAAAGATAATTACTTGCTGTAGGTTCTTATGTGCAGCAAATGCTTCATATATAATTACAGTGTTATTAACATGAACGAATGGATGGCATACCCCAAATAAACAGCACTAATGTGATCTACTAAAATTCTAAAACTCGGAGCATACTGTATGTTTCAGATGGAAGTCTATTGTGTCGCCTTACCCTGCGATAGCGTGGTGCTGGGGTAGCTGGACTCCGGTAGCTGGTATGTGGGTAAAGTTGGCATGCCTGTAGGTGGGAATCCTCCAGGAAGCAGGTGGTTGAAGGCCGCTAGTTGATTGGCCCCGGCCTGTTTACGCCACCGAGCTCGTCTGTTGCTGAACCACACCTACAGAAGAAATTAAAGTCTTATAAAACACACAATTTCACAGTTGAAATTCTTTGTTGTTTTTTTTTTTTAAAACTCATTTTCAGCTTTGAATGTTGAACTCCTGCAGGTTTCAAATTGGTTTTGTTTTATCTTGCATTCACTAAAACTCAATTTATGCTTGTGCAGTGAGCATTTGACTGCAGAGGACCCTCTGCAGAGTCGGCTGGCTCCTGCCACCTGTGATTAATCTGCCGGTTAATGTGAGTGGTGGTGCTGGTGGTAGCTGAGAGTCAGCAGTCCCTGTGGGAGCTGCCATAGAGAGCTCAGTGGTCTGTCCCTGTTGTTCTTAAGTGGTTGAAGCTGTGATCTGTGTAAACAGGCTGCCCTAAGCCTCCTTCAGAGGGAAGAAGTCATTTAAAGGTCAGAGGTAGGCCACCAGTCTCTACATCACACACCTCAGCTATGTTTGTGAAACTATTAGAGGCTTTGAGAGAGGCCATCACTTCTCTGGAGATACAGAGAAACATCAACTGCTATGTTACACCGTGCTGCTTTAATGTGGTTGTTTTAAAGCTTTAAAAGTCAGTTTGAAGAAAGTGTTTTAACTTTAGAGTCGAGACACAGAATTCTAAGGCTGCAAACAGCAAAATGCTCGCAAAATGAGCAGCACTAAAGCGCAGACACACAATGTCAATTGCCTGAATGAAAGGGGGAAAAATAGGACTCTTTTGAACCGCAAAGATTTACACATTTTAAAAAGGCTTCTGCTTCAACAAAACACGAATATAATCAGGGCCTTTTGAAAAGAGCCAGCAACCTGTTCCATTTAACCAAGACAAGGCCCAGGCTTCACTGTGTGCTAAGGGTTGAAGGACATTGATCTATGCCTCGCACAGGCAATTCATCAGAGTTTAATACACTGTCAGCGCAGTTCATCTACTGTTGTGTTTCAAACGGCCCGGGCTATTGTGAGAACACATGAAAGAGGGGGACAAAAGCCCCTCCATACGCCACGGAGAACAGTGGGCACAAAGAGGGGGCGTCCCTTTTAAACAGGTCTTAAAGAGGGACACTTTCAAGGGGACTTACACAGCGACATACTCACTGCTTTTCGGGGGCTGCCTCTTTTTTTGTACACACAAACATACATATAAACTCGTATAGGCCTACAAGGGATCTCAGCCCAACAGAGATCTTAATTTGAATGTGGTTCTTTTCCCACACAGTCACTGCCTCTGTAAAAGACCCAGTGATTTTTTTTTTTTTTTTGCTTATAGTTAGGTTTAGTTGTGAGAGCTTCCTAAAAAGAAAATGGGATGCAACAGGCGACGACTGTGTCTGGCGAACCTCAATTATGCAACTGGAAAACCAACAGGAAAATTTTATCTCAAGCCCAATCGCCTCTAAAGACCCCGTCTGAGTCGCTCAATCAGATATTCCAAAACAAATGTGGTGTGTGGCTCCAGTGAAATTTCTGCTATTGGGATGTAGTGGAGCGTGGTCCAAGGTCTGAACTAAGCTCCTACTGGGCCAGACAAACAGCTGCCTGGCCCAGGGGAGGGGGCACGGGGGGCACACCCCTTCCTTCCACACACTCCCCCTCACCCCACCCCACAGTGCCACTTCACCTCCGACCTCATCCACTCACCCCACCCTTCTTTTATGTTCACTTTCACTTCCTTCCCCCTTTGTCATCCAAGCTTAGGAAGGAGGTGTTCCATCATGGCAGACACAAAACACTTAAACGGGGAAGTCGTTTTTTTAATTTTTGCTCTCAGTACATATATTCATTTGTAGCTGCTCTACCAGGCATTTCCTTTACAAAAGTAATGGTGCTTCTCACTGTAGATTTAATGTAAATTTGGATATTTTTGCTAATAAAATCCATCATAATTATTGAGCTTGTTTTCACCTTCATGCAATTGAAATTTGAAATAGTCTTGGGTGAGACCAGGAAAGACCAAAAATGTGTCCCTCAGCTGTCAGTGCGTCACTTCTTTCAGCCAGTAATTGTAAAACTACTGGAAAGATGTTTCCCTTCTGATCTGACACTGCCTCTTTGAAAAGTTTTTATACCACTAAAATGTTTTGCAAATTACATTTTTGTGAGGAAATTGGTGATTGAATTATGTTCTCTAGCAACCCTTTATTCCAGTGAAGGAAGTGGTAGTTTTTCGACAGCATGAAAGTTGTTGGGAGGGTTATGGGCACAGGACACCAGAGACACGGGACAGAATCCTGATAGTCTCATCTGAGGTTACCTTTAGGCAAAACAAAGTTTCAGTATTAAATCAATACCACGATGACCAAGTGCTGTGAGTGGCTAAGCATAACCATAAATAAGTTAAATCATGTTTTAGTGGCTACAAGCAGACACTGCAGGGAAGACAAATTAAACAAGTTTCCATTCAGCGTTCGGCTGATACCTTGAGTATCAACGTTTTGTTTTGTTTCTTGCAAAACGTATTTGCTGTTAAAATTTCTCTGAGACAATCTTTTCCATCCATTCAGCTCACAGGGAGTAAATTCTCCTAATTTACAGGAACTGGCAGAACTTCTTAGTCTTTGAACAGGCTATGTGAATACACTAAATCTACTTAAAGCAGCTCTACTGAGTTATTGTGCACAAATGCAGATGCAATGTGTCCACTTTAACGCTGTATATACTGTATAAATGGGACAAGAGAGGAGCATGTGTCACCGACTGAGTGCTTTCTCCAACAATCATCAGGCTGTCAGCACAGACTGGGATAAACATGTGCACAAGTGGTGACACACATGCGCACAAGTGCCCATACGCCATCACAAACATGCATACATTGCGAGCACACACTTGCACATAAACACGTGCGCTCTCACACAAACTCACACACAGCCTGAAGCTGAGGATTTGAGGCTCCGCTCTGGAACCTGATCACAAAGTCACCTTGGACCACAGATTCTCCTCTGCTTTCCCCACAATCCGGTTTAATTCTCTGCAGCACAGAGAGCTGCAGCGCTCCTCCATGTCTCCCTCTCTACCTACAAATGTGCAGCCGAATTCATGTGGCTCACTTCTGTCTCGTTGTCACGGACTAAAAGGCTTCCCCGCATCCAGTGCACTTGGACACATCTGCACCGCATCTCTGAATCATTGTGGAGAAAGTTTTGGGAGGGAATGGGGGATAGAAGAGCAGTAACCCATCTTAGAAGTCAAGCTTAGCTCCTGCTTGTGAAACAAAAGAGGAAGACTTGAAGGAAGACACAGCTGGAGGAGGACAAAGGGTGAAGGTTGTTCTACAGCACAACCAGAAGAGGGTTTAGATGCAAACCTCAAACCTGCAATCGGATAACAAACCTGCAACCACAACATTCAGTACAATTCAGTACAGTGACACATTTTAGTCTCCAGTTCAAGTTTGGCTGCTTGCATCGGTTCATTGTCGTTAATCTCCCATTCACTCTCAGCCAAAAGAATCGATTCCTAGCGATCTAGAGGCATTTTGCCTTTTTCTTATCGCTGATCAGTGATAATACACGCTCCAAACATTGTAAACGCGTGACACTGCACTGCAGTAAAAACCTCTCTATGTTGCTTCTCTTAAATAGGATCACTTATATTTCAGAATTCCCCGTTCAGACAATCCTCCATGAATTATTTTGTCAAAGACAAGTACTGAATGTGTGACGCCTTTCAGGAGCCAATTTGCAACATTCGGTAGATGAATACCGAGAGCCGAGATAATGACAAAACAAAATGTGCTGCTGACTTCATATCCACAAAAACACAGAGGGGTGATGCAACCAGCCTCAACATACAAATCCTCCTCTGTCTCATACCACGCAATACCCCCCCCCCATCCTCCCTCCCTCCTTCACACCTCCTCCTTCTCCTCTCTCCTTCCCCTCTTCTTTCCCCTCTCTCTCTCTCTCTCTCTCTCTCTGATTCCCTCCCTGCTTGCCTTCCAGACTGGCACTATGCTAATTAAAGTAGCTAGGAGTGTGAATTTGAGAGGAGAGTGGGATTAGCTTGATAAGTATCAGGAGTACAGAAGCACTGTACCAAAGTCATTTAAATTCTAATAATAAGAAACTGTTAGAACATTCACACTGATGCATTGCAACAATTTCTCCCCTACAATCTACACAAATCCTATTTATTCCTTTATGAAACATAAACCCATACTGGCGGGAATACAGTTGCCTGTTGGGTTTGGTTGTCACCACTCAGCTCCATTGTGATTTTCTCTCTTGCCGCTGGTACTTGACTGATATTTTAACAATCGGGAAACTGTGTATTACCTCTTGATACCTCCCTATGGGATTATATTTTCACTAGCTAAGTTGAAAACTGGTTTAAAAGCATCCGCATGAGTGTGAATTTGGCTGTACTGGTCTTTTGCAGAAAGCTATGACAGCCAGTCCAGACTCCACATAGGTGTTTTTCCTGTGCTCATCCCATACATCAACACGCCAGCACAAGCCACAGATAAAGAGAGAAACTTTTAACCAAATTGATTTGCACGCTTTGTAAAAAGCAATGCTTATACCTTATTAGATTCCACTAACTATAATAGCTACATGCAGAATGTTTATTGGTAATGAAAGAGGATCTATGTGACAGATGTGGTAAAGCGAGCTGGCGGCGGCATGATGAGCCTCAGCCGAGACTCAGGAGTCAGTCTCTTTAAAAACTTCAGTCTAAATAGACGAGAATGTAATTTGCTTCTTCTGTGATCGTTGATTTACAGCGGTCTGCTGCCTATTGCCTGCACATACCCCTGCCCGCCCCCCCCACCCCCCTCCCTTTCTCCTCAGTGCCACCCCCACCTGGTCCACTCCTCAGAGGGAGCGGACACAAATGCTGCTCTCTTCTCTAATAGCTCATGGAATGGCTTTGCCGCCTGCTCCTGTTAAAACTGAGGGGCTATCAGATGGAAAGTGGCAGCGCACACTGCATCAGCGGAGCATATACTGAAGGTAGACTTGGCAGTATCCCCTCCCACTGAGACAGCCTGGAACTAATTGCTGAGAGATATGGATCATATCCCACAATTTGTCAGTTGGGGTGATAAAACCATTGCGAGGCTGTGCTGGTGAAGGAGCGCTGGTAGCTCTGCTGAAAGGGGCAGTGGGGCTGATAAAGATGGATGGTGAAAGGGTCTTAAAATGGCAGGCGAGGGCACACACAAGGGAGTTAGCTCTGTTTATGAGTTTAGGTTGTGAGTCAGCGCTAAGCCAAACACTCATCACTTCCACAAGAATTTAGCAGTTTAATTTACAACACAGCTCTGGGCTGTGATGGTTGAGAGCCACTGCAGCCATGTTTGCACCCCACCAGTGCACTTTACCTCTGCACCCAACCTGAAAAAAAGAAAAACGACTTTCCACATTATCACCATGTTTAATGACAAACGGGTAGCAGTGAACCATGACCGTGGACACAAATTCAAGCTAAAATATGAGTGTGTGAGACCCCTCCAACACCCCCTGCCCATAGTTTCTTTCTCAGCCCCAAACACCGATTAGTCTCTGAGCGACATCTGGAAGATGCGTCATTGCAGCTGTGCTGGAGAAGCTTTGCTCTCAGGCCAAAGGGTCTCTTCTCTCCTGCCCTGTGATGGGCCATTTGGGCACCTATGTGAAAGTCCAGCTGGTGGACATTTTCAGAACGCTGTGATACAAACGACACACACATGCACACACCAGAAAATTCACATTTAAACTAAAAAAATTCTACATTTAGTTTATTTTTATTATCTAAATGTACATTAAGAGGGTTAAATGTTGAAATGTTTTCCTGATATTTCAGTAGTTTAAGAACTTGCAATACATTTTTGAGAAATGCTTTGACACATCTATCTATAAGACTCATTAACTCACAGCTGCAGACCCATATCCTCTTGCAAACACGCTCACCAAACTGCAGCGCAGCTTTGGGCATTATTTATTTTGGCTACCAGCGCCTATTTCTTTGTAACCTTCTCAGAAAATTAAGTTTGACTTGACCTTTTGAGACGTTCAAAGCCTTTAAGAATTAGATTATGAAGAAAACAGCATTAACAAATTATAGCCATGACTCAAATTCCTCAGGTTTTCACATGACATCATTTAAGTCTATTATCTAACAGCAAAGAGACAGCAGTCACTCCATGTTTTTCTTTCTTCTCTTGCTTTCATGTTTAGATATTTTTGTACGTCTCCATAAATAGGCCTACATGCCAGCTAATACAGGCATGGATTATTCTTTCAAACATCAAGTGTTACTGTCCTCTATGATGACTATGAATTGCAGTAGAATGATGCATTTGTATATGGCATTTACCATCAAAAAATTTGGTTTATGCAATTGTGCAGCTAAATTAAACCATATTAGGAAAGTTGGAACTCAATCTGCAAAATGCAATATTGAATTTACTTCTAAATGAATATTATCAGAATGTGTTTGAGTTGATTTTCCATACAGATTATTGATGTAGCTTTAAGTTTTCCCACCTCTTGTCCACATTTCCCTCTTATGCAAACACACACACTCACACACAAAAAAAAAAACTAATAAATTGCCATATAACAGAAAAGAGATAAATTTCTCCTCCCTTGAGTGAGGCATTAAACACTCAGACATATAGGACATCCTTGCGTGTTGGGGGGCTTCAAGATGGACAAAGACATGTGTGGAATCAGTTACCCCAACTGCATGTTTGTAGTGTGATGAACAGTTAGCATGCGGTGAGGAGTTTGTGGGGGTTCAGAGGGAGTGTGAACGACTGTGGTAAGAGGAGAGCGGTGCCCCAGAGCTTTTTTTTTTTTTTTTACAAGCAGTTGATTGATTAATGTTGTTGTCGGGGCATAGGTTCCCTAGAGAGGATGAGGAACCCTGTGTGATATGTGGAGGGTTTTACAAGCAGCGGCAAGCTTGAAAGTGATGGGATGAGATCCTGGCCAAAGGCCGAAATGAGAAATCCATCAGGAATGCATTCCCTTTCTCTCTTCTTCTCTTTTTTTCTCCCCCCTCTCAGTCTTTGGAGGAACAGCTGTTGCTGTAACTCTACTGTACATAGCTTCCTTCAATCTTACGTACGGCCGCAGGGCACCCAGGCTGTCAGACAGATTCCTGGGACTGAGGTGTGAAGATGGGGAGTATCCCTGTCAAAGCACTCAAACATAAAGGCTAACGGTAAGCAGCAAACTGCCTTATGTGCACCGCGCAATATGGAAAGAAGGGTTAACATCTTCCTGACAGATGGATATATCATTTCTGTAGGTAAAAGAGGAGCAATACTATTATTTTCACGAGGAACACTGAGTGAGTGTGAGTTCAGTCAGGTGTCATGCTTTTTAGGGGTGTTTAGGGGAATTACAGTATGTGCTGTTCATGTAGCGCAGAGCCCCGTGAGGCCTGGACAAGGTGTAATAGTGTGTGAGCCTCTACAACAAGCCGCATGCTACATTAGAAGCCAGATATTTGTCTCGGTGATTCTCAGGACTGAGGTACTACGGCCCATTGATGTTGACAGGTGGAGTCTTTAAAGTTTGCAAAGCTAATGTCCAATTACACATGTGTTTAAAGGATTGGTACAACCAAAGTATTACGAAATATTTCCTCACTTACCTCAGCGGGGTCTAGGGATGCGGATAGTTTTGTCTGCGTTCTGAGATATTCAACTCTGAGATTTATGGAGGTAAATGTAATTTTGTTTGTGATGTTTACAAAATTGAAGGGGAAAAAAAATGGATTGGCGGTTTTTTAGATCACTGTCCCAGTTACTCCACATATTCCAAAGATCTCACCGTGAACAGTTTTGATTGGAGCTACAACGAAGTAGTTCCAATAAAAACTGAATATTCAGATGTTCCAGAGCATTAAGTTCAGCCTCTGGAAAACCATGTTGCTGTTTCATTTTTTAAATATCAAATCCTCTCTTTGTCCCTAAATTTTTCATCTATAAACATGGACAAACTCAGAAAAAACTTTCTGCCTGGCAGGGTCCCACAAGAGGCAAGTCAGAAAATGTGTTTTCATGCAGGTCTGTTACAGAACAATGTGTGTACTCATCCATCTGTGTTTCCTAGCACTATTCTGTGTTTCTGACCTGTACTCTCGCCTCTGTGAGTTTTGTCCTCTGAGCCAGCTCCTCTCTGGTGTAGATGTCTGGGTAATGTGTCCGTTCAAAAGCCTTCTCCAGCTCCTCCAGCTGCTCAGCAGTGAAGGTGGTGCGACTGCGCCTCTGCTTCCTCTTCAGGGGCAAGTCAGGCTCCGAATCTACATCTGAACCATCATCTGTGCGGTTACCTGAGGTGAGAAGAAAGGGACAGAGGGCCATCTGTGTGTGATCATGGAATGAAAACAAGTTAAGGAGTCTTTTGTGTGAATTAACTGAGGGGTGTTTGTAGAAAATAGCATCAAATGTGAACTGAAACTGATCATAAACTAGCTCTAACAGCATTATCTGCATTTTGGAGTCTCTTTTGTTGTTGAAGAGCGAGGGACTGGCAACATAGATTCAAATGACAGCTTCTCCTCTCTCAGTATACAACTGGGAGAATATTATCTTAATCTGTGGATATTTATTTAATATAGAAGAGGCCCTGATACACAATCCTGCCTCTGAAAGGGGCCCCAGAGGCTGTGAAGGCAGAGGGCTGAGGGGGAGTGGGGGTGTTCGTGGGTAGAGGGGTTAATCTGCACAGGCCACCTTGCTGCTCCTCACCCTGCTTTTCTCTCTCATTGGCCCAGGGCACACTGCTCATACACAGCGCAGCCAAAGTGTATAAAATAGAACACAATATCACACCGAAACCATTCAGTCCCATGTGTTTCCATCTGCTGTCATTAAATGAATTAGAACATATTTTACATTACTTTTTAGGCATTCAACTAAGCTGAATTTTTGCTCGAGGAATATAGATACAGCACAAAGCTGTACAATCCAGGCCGACAGGGAAATTTTTGACAGCAAATACGCATTACCATTGCACATTACCGTTATAACTGAATTTAGAAAATTGCATCATTTTCACCTCCTCTGCATGTCTATTCAAACTACATGGCCCTTTTCATTTCATGTCATAAAATTCACATTTTCATAATTTCCTCATTGAGACATTGACAAGGCGGCGTGATGTGCCAGTGTTGCTCCAGGCCTAGTTGGATTGCATCATGCACAGTCCAGAAAGTGTGGGAGAGGGAAAATAAAGGGAGATATTGAAGAAGAGGGTGTATGAAGAGATTTCTGCTTCTGACAGTGGCCCTTTGCTATTCAGCTCAAATGAAAACTATAATGCTCACCTGAATGTCTCGCCTGAGTGAGTTCCTGCCGTCTAATTCGTTGTTTTACCGCTCTGATGTCTGTTTAAAGCTCACTCCAGTCAAATCTTTCAACATAAGTGGACAAAAGAATACTCAAACCTAGCCTCCAAATAACAACTGTGAGAACAAAAGAGCAACAGAGCTGGCGGAGTCTCAAGGCCAGCTCCAGAGTTTAATTAAACAAGGAATTATGGGATTATATGGAGACTATCATTACAGGCCACTCCATGAGTCTTCTACGAACATTTTTTGTCCCCCTGAGCTCATGCTCAATGATTCTCTGTGGATTACATGTGGCCGCAGGACATGAGGCCGCATTCATTAAATCAATTCTTCAGTCTTATCCTTTTTAATAAAGATTGATTCTTGAAGCACAAGCTCACTCCGCTGCAGAACACCCTTGAACATACAAAGTTGAATATGTACATACACCGCATATCCCTTTGTTGGTTTTCATGAGGATGCGTATATCCATTTGCCCAGTAACTTGCCATGACGACACTTGAGACCAGCCCAGCAGTGTACAGATCACTTTCCAAAGTCACCTCTGTGTCCTACAGGGAGACGTGGGGGCCAGAATCGGCTTCATACTCAAGGGGCCCTGAGAAAGACACTGAAGTCTTCTCCTCCTCAAATTATTTTCATTTCCTCTCCTTTGTTTGAGGTGCTTTCACAGACTTTATTTTGCAAGTAAACCGCTGTGGCAATCTGTGTCACATTTAGCATGCTATCAGGCTAATGACTGATAAACCTCAACAGACAATGGCTTGTACTGCTGCTCTCAATTAAGCCCCACAGAGCCAACACATCTGCTCTTGTACATGAACCAGAAGCACAAGGTCAACAGCCCTGCCTGTAATGAGTGAGAGAAAATGGAAAATGGCACACGCTGCATGAGGCCAACTGGGAATGGGGTTGGATGTAAAACTCATCTATATGCTGACTACATTTGGTGAGTAGAAGATAGAAAACATCTAAAAACACATGGCTGCCATGTAAGACAGTGCCTGACAGATTCCTGGTTAATATATAGTAGTGTTACAATAAAGGACTAGTCCCTCCATAGACAGCAGAAACAGGTCTGAGTACATGTCAGTACGCACAAGCAGCAAAACAACCACTTTTCAGTCTGTTTTCTGGACAAAAAACCCCCACAATTTCATGCAGCTGTTTTCCCTCTCACTCATGTTCCAAATGTTAACAATCAGGGACAAAATAAGCAAATGTGCAAACAAAATCCCTGCAGGGCTGTCGAGGTCAGTTCCTCAATGGTCCGATCGGCACAAAAAGGTACACTCTGATTAGGGCCTTTGCATAATATGACAGCTGTAATTTCCATTCAAAGGTTCATGGGATATTGATAAACCCACTCATGCCTTGTCTCATTAGTTACCATCCAATTACAATCTAATTATGTGCCATCCAGTGGGCATGATTACTGCCGTGTTCTCTCCTCCAGGGGCCCTCTGAGCTTTTGCACTGATATTGATTTAAAATTGTGCCCATGATAAATAAGAATTAAGCAGGTTTACACATTGCTTTGTCTGGGTAAGTGCTTGATTAAGATTGAAGATAACACCGGCTATTGTTTCAGTAGAAACTACCTTAACCTGAATTGTAATGAATGTCATGACTTATGAAAGAGATGACTTCAATACAGGAATTGAAGAGGATAAATCACTGACCTTTAATGCAACTGTTTTAAAGGGTGATCACCTTCAAGGGCTGATGCTAATCTCTGCTAACTAAGATAACAGTTTCGCCCTGAATGCACACTACATACTAACTGTATACTATATAAACTATAAAGTAACTGTTGTAGTATACAGGTTTGCAGTGCTTACGCATTCAGACGCCAATCAAATTACAACTTTATAATTCACCTTCCAATAAAGCCTTACAAAGACAAAGCAATTTTTTTTTTTAAGTGTCTTCCAGCTGTGATAAACTTTCTTTTTCCTCCCCCATTTCCTTTGTGCATTGCATTGTGGGAGATTAGTGTACATCAACAACTCGCTGAAGACTCAAAGGTTTTCAGTCTGCTTTAAGTGTACATTATTTTGTCAAATCTCCAGTGTGATTATTCTGTCTCTCAGCTATTGAGTACTGTTTCAGTGTTATTTTATAATTTAAGTAAAATTTTGCAGTGATTAACAAATTAACGCGGGGGATTCCACATTGAAGATGAACACCACAGATGTGGAGATCCACATGACGTCCTTTCACCCTGGTGTGACTTTGCTTTAATGATGTTCTAATTCTGACCAGACCTTTTAGATAAAGCACCGTTCTTACTTTTGAAAGACTGGAGCTGCTAGTTAATAGTTTGAAGGTTACTCTGAGGTTTAAAGCCTGCTCTCTCCCCTGATGCTCCATCGCTGACCTCGCAGACAGACTGCTCAGACTACAGGCAGATGGGATCCTCATCATCACCCTGTTTCCTCAAACCCCTCCTCGATATCGACCCCCCCTCCCCCCATCCACCTTCTCCTCCAGCCCTCCTTCTCTTCTCCCTTCAACCCTTCGGACTCCTCCAGTCCTCCACGTTTACCCCCGAGACGCTGAGGTAATGCTGATTTAACAGGCAGCTGTCCATTCAATACCGGCAATTAACCAAGTGATCTGTAGGGTTACAGATTTATGGTGCATAACAACAGCAATAAACTTCATTTCTACCAGGTTGTTGAAAACACTACATCCAGACATCCAATACTGTGAGGTAGTTTTGAAGGAAAAACAACAAGTAGGGGCCTAAAGTAAGCGATCATGAGACATTACTGTCATCAGCATGAAGAAAACTCTGTTGTATTCATTCTCTGAAAACTGTGTTATCCCTTCTTATGTTGATACCTTTATATAAAAAATGAAGTATAACAACAATGAAAAGGAGGCTCTATTCTGAGAATATAAAACCAAAGCTGTAAAAAAAACCACACAAAAAACAAACAAAAACGGCCAGATATGCTTGGAATACGAACAGAATACAAAAAAGCAAAAAATAAAAACCTTCAGCAACATTTTGTGAAAGATGAAGTAAAAAAGGAATATTGTATATGTTTTTTCTTGAGGAACTCTAATAAAAAAAACTGCAAATCCTGCTTTTGCAGTGGTGCAGGTGTAAAGTGTTTTAATCCTTCATCTCACCTGTGAACAGTATTAGCTTAAAGTAAAGTGGTACTCATCCTAGTCAAGCTGCCTCTGATATCATAACCCATGGCCTCAATATCAGCCATACCTTTGCAAACTATCCAAGACAGAGGGACAAAAACAGACAGAGCTTTGGCAGTGCAGCATTAGCTCATAATGGCTCATTTTGAAAAGCATATTAGTTCCAGCATAATTACAATCAGGCCTCACGCTCTGTGTTTTGCAGGCATTCACAGGACCAGCCTCTGAGCACCGAGTCACACCAGTTGACTGTGACTGACAGCAGATTTAGTTAAAAATGGTGTTTTTTCCTCCCTCTTTTTTTCCCACAGGACAAAAATAACACCGCATCTTTTCTCCCTATTTATGTTGACTTGTTTATTTTGTGCCTACCTTTTGTCGTAGTTGATACTGCAATTATACTTTTTGTCAGTCAGAGGGGGTGAATATCAAAAGGCCTAATTATGCAAACAGGCCTGTGATAAGAGGCATCTGCCTGAGATGGGATCTGCTATCTCTGACATGCATCTGTCTCTGTGCTGTCTTTGCTGCTCCAGGCCTGCATATAAACAGCCCTGCCTGTCCCCAGGACTGCATGCAATTCAACCACCAACACTGGAGTGGAGGGATGTTTCGGGGGCGGGGGGGATCGTGCAGCAACATCAAATAACTAACAACTTCCCAATTTGCATTTTTCTGAGAATGGTGCGGCATCTCTGCTTCATGCACTTGCCTGTTCATCCCAAAGGGGTTGCCAAGTTAAAGGAGGCATGTGATTCAAGGCATTTACCGAAGGATGTATCTGAGATAGGAACCTTATGTGAATACAAGATAGACGAGAGCGATAACCAGAATGGTTTAAAGAAAAATTCTCTATGAATAATCTTTTCCTGTAGTTATCTCCCTGCTGGCGACAAACAAAAACAAAACTCTCAAAGTGAGCAGAGTCTCAGCAAGGTTGGGATGCATTTCTATATATTAGATATACTTAGGCCAACATACCAAACAATTTGTAAAAAGACTGCATATGTGGCAAAATCAAGTTAACTGTTTACTCGGTTTGGTAACATGCCAAAATGCATAATCAATTTCCTCTGGTTGTCAGTGACCTTCTCTGGGCTGTAATTTGACATTTAGCTGAAATTGAATCTGGATGAGATGTGTAACTATACATAAGGACATTAAAAATACTCCTATCTAAAATAAAATCATTCTCAGCTCACCTTTATGGACAGATGTCATGGGATTCAGCTTTGTCTCATGCCTATCATGTCATTACCAGTTTATAGCAGGTGGTTGAGGGCCAAGGGCACACGTCCCAGAATTTATCCGCAGAGATGGGACAAGTGAGAAGGAAAAGGGGAAGTGAACAAGAGCGCTAAAATTTCTACACATCCTGTTCTGCAATTACGCTTTAAAAAAAGCAAACTTTTCAACATAAGTTGTAGCCGCTACAAACGTCAAACATACTCAACAACTACCTGATGAAAATGCTAGAAAGGGCCGCTTTGCTTTTGCTACCAAACACACAACCTCTCACTGGCAGTGTCAGAGTTTAAGACTCTTTTACATCAACATTCCTCAGGAAAATTCCAATACTTTTCTTCCCTTGTCTCTCGGACAGAATCACATTCTTTAGAAAAGGAGTAGGGGGCTTGAAAAAGAGGAAAAAAACTGCAAGGGAGGAAGAAAGATGGGAGGCTCTATAATCTTTGGCTCTCACAACAAACAATTAGCCCCTTTTTCTCTGTTTGAGGTGGGGAGAAAGTGGGAGAGAGAGGAAGGGGGGGCGCGCAAGAGAAAGCAGAGGAGACAGAGAGGGAGCAGCAGCGAGAGCGATGCTCTTTTATGGCTCTTGTCATATGGATGAAGGCGCGGCGCGTCCATGAGAGCGCACGCTCACCTTCAACAACAGGGCGTCCACTGGGCCTCCCGGCCTTTTCAGCCGGGAGAGACGAGCTCCTCAGGGGGCCATTAGAGCATGAATAGGGGCCTGACAGCCCTGTGCAGCTCCGCAGGGCATCCATAAACGCTGACATATTGACTCCCCATGCCTCTGCACTGCCTGAGTGTGAAAGCGTGAAGGGCTTGAAGGGTGGGATTCTTTTTCTTTAATATACTACTGACTAAAACTTGTAATTTAGTGACAGTATGATTGGTTGCTTTTGGCTTTAACACATTCTCTTTTTCTGCATGAGACTAATACTGTTTTTCTCCGGAGTACTGTTCAAGTTTTTATTTTACTTTTGAAATATAAATAATTGTTTTAAAAGACCTTTTTAAATGTAGATATAATGAAAAATGCACTTCTAACATATCAAACATGTAAGTGTCCATCATTCAGATAATGAAAAAATCTTACATTTACATACATACAAGCGTAGATGAATTTACTTGCTACATCATCCTATTCTCTTCCACTGTGGCAGTTTTTAGAACAAAGCCAGATTACAGAGGATCTAACAGAGCCACATGGACCCATAAAGACTTCAGAGGATACAAAATGTGAACCTTGTTAGGAAGACTGTTGCCACCTCTCACTTCAACACTAAGACTGAGCTTTACACCAGGTTTCTTCTTCTTGTGCAGAGCAGAATGTCACCGCCTGAGCTCCAGTCTTTGCTAATTGAGGTCACAGCGAAAGTAATGAAATTAACAGAGAGCACAAGAAAGTAAAAAGAAGCCCATGGGGGTCTCTGCCAAATGGCACTGGAGCCAGAGCCCCGGTCCCCCAGCAAAAAGCTCTAAAAACCTACGCAGGAAATCAAACAGTAATGTCTCAGGGCTATGAGCCTAGGTCTCCTGGAGGAACAAATCATTTTCTCAACAAAGCCAAAGAGAGATTACTGGGCACAGTATAGGAATGCACAGCGGACATTTTTATGTGCCCAAGGGAAGTTTCCTAATTTTCTGGACAAGGCTGGGCAGCAAATATTGTGGAAAAGTTTGAGTGATATAGAGGACACTAGGAAGCAAAGAAGAGTTGTGACGAATGATGGAAACTTCAATAAAAACTCAGGATTCATGTGAACAAAGCTAAAAGAAAAAAAAAGGAAAAAATTATGTCCGGTGTTTAATTAAGAGGCAGTAAAAAGTAAGGTTTATATATTTAGTTTTAAAACCTCAGAAAAATGATCGCCTTGTATTGTGTGAAATCATTTAATGTATTATCAAAATTACTATTATACTACACTGTATTATGGTCCGCTGACTTTTAGTGGATTGTAAGTAAACAAACTGTTACCAAAGAGTCCTTTTATATTCGGAAATTAAATGAATATTTCCTGTAAAGAGCTTTTTTTCTGGGCACAGTGAAGCATTACAGTGCTTGGCATTAATTTCTGAGATCCCTCCATATTGAGAGGTTGTAATGTGGCACAGTAGCAAAGCTTTTTATACTGAGACTACATATTCCCCAAGGAGAGAATGACTGACGATGCAGAAATAAGCCCATTAGTTGAAAATAGGGGACAACATTTGAAGTTGTTATTTTGTCGGCTAGGACAGGAGCTCCACCCCACTGTTTGGACAACTGCTTTCACATTTTAACTTGGTGGGAAAAAAACACATTTCTGATTCGCAACACTTAGGGAACATGTTTATTGTCTTTGTGGTTACGGAAAAAAACATGCACAATTAAAACAAATGAATATTTCAGTGGCGAAGCAGATCAAGAGCATAAAATGTGAAATGTTCTGGCATTAAGTAGCATAGGCTAATGGCGATTCTTAAACTAGCAGACCATGGTCAGTGTCTCTCATTCATCACTGAGGGAGAGGCGCACTGTGCTAAACGTAATTACTGTTGCACATTATGTGGGCTATTCCTGTATTGTAATAAAATTAGCCAGAAATGCTTTTTGTCTTTTCTAATGCAGCTCCATGGTAACCATGTGGATGGTCATAATGCAACACACTGTCCCGATCTGTGCCAGCTGTCAGAGTTTGACAACCCTAGCTGGCAAGGCGAATTGGAGGAAACTACATTTCTTTCAATAAATTGTGTGGCTCTGACCTGCTCATCCATTGCGCAATTTAACATGGACATAATAAAGCTTGAGATGTCCTGATGTACTCTATACTCATTTTTGTGATCCTTCAGCTTTATTGTTTGGCAGAATAACAATGGCTTAATCACCGAGACAAAGATCTATTTCTGCCAAAAGTCCTGCTCATTATTAGACTGTCCATCTTAAAATTTCCTCAGATTACCCCAGACAGGCAGGGAATTCAATTGGACTATACAGTCTATTCTACATTCCTCAAAATACGGAGAAAAAGCTTTAACAATAAGAAAATGTAAATGCTGTGCAGACAACATTTAGTTAAAACAGATATTTGTACTACTGGGTACTAATAGTAAATTGACCTCTTTTTACAGATTAAATGATAATCGATCAGCATCATAAATAAAATTCCTACAATACATAAAAAAATTAATACAACCCCTATTCGAATGTGAGTCTACCAGCAAAAGCCACCTGTAAAAACTGACTTTGACAGTATTGAAAAGCAAACTTTCAAATTTAATATAGAATAAAAAAAGACAGCATTGAGTCAGTTTGACCCATTAATACAAGACACCACTGATTTCTCTGTAAATTTTCTTTGGCTTAAATCAAAGAGGCAACAACGCGCAAAGGCTTGTTTCCTGACTTATATGTCCTGCCTAAATGTACTGCAGAATTACTGGTGGACCGTTTATTTGACATTATCTGTGAGCCACCAACAACATTAATGTTGTGTGGTGGATAACTTATTAGGCAAAATGACTACAATTTATGAAATTACATGGTTAATTAAATACTGCTTACAGCTGAAATCACTCTGTAAACTGTCTGTCCCCTTTGGCAAATCACCTAGTCGAGACAAAGCCAAAAACCTACAGTCTTCATGAGGAAAATAGCAGGAGAAGTGCACAATCTGATCAGTCTGTGTGTGGGGCTTAATTTCTATGTCGTGTGATGCTGTGATGCCATGAATGCCCGGAATCAGTTTATTGCTTGTTAACATTGTTATTGGTGCTTTCTGACAACAGGCACCATTGTCTGTAAAGGTCGTGAGGTCAGTTATTTACGCTTGTTTATTGCAGCAAAATGATGACAGCTTCTCCAATGATGTGTGCAGAACAACTGCAGCAAGGTTTGTTTCAGCAGATGTTACCTGAATTAAACTTCTTTTTTTTTTTTTCAGAGGCCAAGCAGAAAGACAGCAAGAGGACATCTCGAAGCAATTAAATGAGATTTCTGTCTGATAACAAATACTATAGGTTTTTCCATTAAAACCTTTGAAACTAATCTCCCCGCTGAGAACACTTGTCTCTCCTCGTGGCATGGCAAGGAATCAGCAGTGAGAGATAAATAAATGGCCTTTAAAAAACATTGGCCCTCTTGTCAAGACACATACCCACTCGAGAGCAGCAACGGTCCACATGTCAACCCATTCTCTTCCCATTTCCTTTGCTCTCTTTGCTAAGACACTCCTGTCTAATGAAGTAGAGGGACTGAAATCCCACAGGGTTGCAGAGCTCTGTCATCCCTGAGTGTTGTTTTCCCCCTGGACAGGCCAGTCGTTGTCCACTATTGAAGGTAATACTCACCAATCAGGATTCATTACAACCCCAAATCTATGAATGAACTGCCCACCGCAAACGCAAACACACAACTGCCCGGGAGAAGAAATAGGCCTCCCAGGGACCCCCTCCAGACTAAATTGGATTGCCGATGCAGCCCACAGACATTTGAGAAGTCGAGAAAAACAATGGAGCAGAAAATAAATACTCCAAAGCCACAATGATGACTCCACTTGGTAAACTAACACAGTATTGATCGTCTTCTCTTTTTTTGTGTTTGTTTAGAAAAGCCTCATCCCTGCTAATAGCTGTCTGAGAGTGTAATCTCTCCCTTGTCCTCCCCCTCCTCTCCTCCCCTCCACATTCCCTATTATGTGGTTTCTTTCAGCGCGCCTCAAATAGTTTAGGTTCAGTGTCGCACTGGGGTACGGGGCATGGGACTGGGGACCAATTGTTTGCTAATGTTGACACCTGCCAGAGCAGGCTTGGTCTATTTGGGGCCCGCCAAGCTGCAAACTGGATGCTCCCCCTCTTTAGCGAGATTAAGTGTGGGTTGCTGGGGTCACAAATCACTGGACTCCCTCTGATGTTGTGAGGCACAGAGCCAGAGACTGAGAGGACTAAAAGAGAAAGCTGGAGAGGGAGGAACAGAGGAGGGAAGAGGGATAAAGAGTGACAGTCTATTGTTTACTGAAAAGGAGGGGAATAATGTATCTTCTTGAGTGCGCGTAACCAGTGTGTTCCATCCAAAGAAATATATCAACAGTGAATCCACAAGCATACAACAGATTTCTGCCTCGCTTTGGATGCATAAATGATTAGGAACATTTGAAATCTTTTTGTTTAAAATTCAGCATTAACAGGAAACACCAATTGTCACAGTCTGCACATAACAGCTTGTGCAATTTCCACACTCAAAATATAGCATTAGTAGAAAGAAAAAAATATGATGCAGCGCATTAAGCCATCTGCTTTCATGATGATTCACAGGACAGACTTTCTCGAGCTCTCTTGAAAATAACCTATGGTCTTTGAGAATAAATAAACATGAAAATACAGCGCACTCAGATCCTATATGCTGCACGACCACATTCTAATTTTTCCGAGAACTGTGTAAGAAAGTGCTTATTGACCCAAACACATATTTATATATATATCTCCTTTCAGGTTTATTTAAACACACATATAGTGTAAAGCCCAAGGGAAAACCAGCGTGGCCATAACAGACAGTGCCCAGCTCCTCCTCCTCCTCCCCCTTCCTTTGCAGATGTACATTAATTCTGAGCTGCTGCAGAAGCACCCTCTCTCCCTTTAAAACTGCTGCTGTCCAGCCTGATCGTGTCAGTTTGAAGGCCCCTATTGAAAAGTATTCATGCATCTGCCTTTGAGGCACAATAGCAGCTAGTTTATAAACTGTCTGCCCAGGCACCCAAAGGCTTTAGTTCTTATTGTTTTGTAGCCCCTTAATAAACTTTTTGGAGGAGTTCATCAACTTGCCTGAATAGCCTATGCAGCAAGTCTCAAGACAGAAAATAACAGAAGGGCCTTTTCTCCTCCCTTTTCTTTCTCTCGTCCTTTTCTAGTGGCTGTTCATCTAACAATGGTGAGAGTAGGCTGTCAGACATCACAGGGCTTTTTTGTACTAATACAAGAAAAAAAGAATTCAATAAAAAAGAGAAAGCGACCTCTTAAAATGGCTATCGAAGACAATTGTATTTTCACATTTGCACAGAAGGTAAAGGCGACTCAACTGCACAATATAAGTTAAAAAAAATGTTTACAAACTTATAGTATATAGAGACAGAATGAGAGCAAGGCAGCAGAAACTGGACCCTCATCACTATAAAACTGACAATAGGCTGTTTTGTTGACATTGTATGACATGTTAAAAGTGATGAAAATGTTTGGATTTAAATTTCAAAGTTTGAATTTCTGAATAATAATAAAATACTGTTGGAAGGAAAAAATAGAACAAATTTATATTAAAATGTTAGTTTTCAATTCAGTCAGAGATTGCCTGACACCTGTTAGACAGGCAGCACAGAAATGACGGGATGCAATAAAATGTAATTTTGGCTGTAAGCCATTAATCCACTGTTATACCTTTAAACTCTGTGGAAAAAAATTAGCCAAACTTAAAAGTCTTTAATAGATGTCTGCTCTAATTAATTTCATACCTAATTAAAACAAGGCTACAGTCCATGCAGGCTGGCCTGTTTAGCCTGCTGGATGGCCATAATTGAAGTAATAGCGGAAAAAAAGAAGCCTGCTTAGAAATAAAAGCCCGCAGCGGTCCAATTCAACAACAACACCACCACCCAACCACGCTGCTCATCCACCCCTCCCGCACCACACACACACACACACACACACACACACACACACACACACACACACACACCCTTCCCCTCCACCATCTGACCCAAAAAGGCCTCATTGGCTGCCCCGGACTAACCACCTACTGTTTCCCACCGATGCACTCGGTGCGTTTTAACACCCTAATTAGATGTGACAAGTTCAACGAGCTGGTTTTAGAGCAGGAAAAGCTGGTCAGGTTATGATTTCCGAGTCAGACTCACAGGGGAATCTCTGGACAGCTGATTCCTGTCAGCCTTATTCATCTTCTTGCCGCCAATTAGACATTGCCGCTAACAAAGCGCTGGTAATTTGGGCAATAGGCCTACATTAAACGCTTAAAGTGGAAATGTAAATGTTTGAGGCCATGTCGGTAGGCTGACAGCACGCTAACATAATAATAATAATAATAATAATAATAATAATAATAATAATAATAATAATAAAATAGCACAGATAAATTTGATGGCACAAAATTCAAACAAAATGACTATTGACTGACGACGTATTTATATTGTAACAGAGAGTCTGCAGCGTATGAACTTGGCGTTGTTAATGAAATTTGCCACAAAAACAATAAGGAAATAAATAAAATAATAGGTCTAATATAGGAGCAATATTTCCTAGAATAACCGTCAACATTAAAATTGCATTAGTCAAAATTTGTCAAAACCCAATTTCAACCAAAAAAAAACAAAACAAAACAAAACAGGAAATACCCAAATTAGCCTACATGTAATAGCACGAAATGAATTTACCTCTACATAACTAGGCTACAAAATTATTGAAAAACTGACTTCTTAAAGACATATTAGCTACTTAAAATAACCCCTTTTGAGATAAACTGCATCAAGAACAAATGGTTTAGCAAATAAAACAAATCAGCCAGCCTATTAGTATCCTTTGTTACTAATACCCACACCTGTTGACATGAATTTGCGATGCTGATGTTAAGACTGTGAGTGTGTGTGTCTGTGTGAGTGTATGTGTGTGTGTGAGGAAGAGAGAGACAGAGCGAAAGAGAGAGAGAGAGAGAGAGAGAGAGAGAGAGAGAGAGAGAGGGGGGGAAGTTGAGCAAAAACAGAAGATGAAAAATTGAGATTTTCTATTTATTTTGGACCTCAGCCCTGCAGGCACAGCGCATGATCCCGGAGCCCCATAGTGAAAATTGGCGGAATAAAACACAGACAGAAATGGGAGACGCGCTGAAGCACCCTACTGTTGTGACAGGATACCTGGAGGGCAACACTTCCTCTTTAATTTGTCTCGTATGGTTTGAGACCCCCAACCAGACATTCAATCCTCAGAGTCTACATAAGCCTACTGAATTTAATTCTCGATGGTTAAATTATATGCTATAATTAAATATCATATCATTTTTAAATGCTCGGTGGCATGGAGGCATCTTATCAACTTGGTCTTCCTCGGCTTCTTCGTTGTTATCACATTAACAGTAACAACATCTAAAATGGGCCTATCAGCATTTGTGAGGAGAATTGCAGGCTAAACAAATGGCACCTATGGGCTTACATCTTATATTCTGATATTTTCGAGCAGGAAATGTTAACCTTGAAATGCTACTATCTGCGTCTAACAATGTGTGATCATAACCCCATAAATGAGGGGAGAAATTGAATCCTTTTAAGTTATTAAGCAGGAAAGGATTATAAACTCGTCTTTATAAATGAGCTAGAAATCCCCATGTCTTCCTCTGTACACTTTTAAATTTCCCACAAGAAGCTGGAGAGGAAAGATTGCCCCTTTTCAAGAGCCCCACAAGAGATGGAAAAACCATTTTTGTGCCCAGATAGGGAGTCGTCCCACATGGTAAGCGCCACTTTAATTAATAGACAGCCTTGAGAGGTATCACTGTCAGCCTGGATAATGGTGGCAGAGCCAGTGTTTGTGCTTCCATGAATATTTCTGATGTGATCAAAGTCAAATGCCAGCACAGAATGAATTTAAGCCTACTCCATTTTTTTTTTTTTTTTTTTTTTTTTTTTACTTAGCCTAATGCTGTCGACACTTAAAGCTCCTGACACTGAAATGTCTCTCCGGTTTGGTAGGCCTACAAGCTTAAACTGCACTCCTTAAAATTGATGCATTACTCATTACTCATAAGCAATGGGTTTCATGTTATTATGTTGCACGGTTTGCTCATGTTACCTTGCTGGAACCAATAGGCTAATTTGTTACACTAGTTGTAGCTCTTGCCATCAAATATCGCGATAGGTCATTAACAGCAAATAGCACCTTATACACATTATTTTTGAATCTAAAACATTATTGTTGAATCCAAAGCATATATTTTGAATGAAAAATATGTCTTCAAAATGCTTACTTACACTTAGAGAAGGTACATTTTTCTTCTTAAGCCATCTCACTGTTCTAGAGGCACTAACAAAATGAATGAAATGACAAAAAAAACGAACATGTCTGTAATTTAACTTCTATCTTGAGGTAAAAGTGTCAACAAAAACTACATTTTTAGCACATTACTTAATATTGAAATCCGTCACATCATTTTAGGCTTATTGGTTGAGTATTAAAATAGGACAGTTAGTCATAAGCAACACCTTATATGATAAGAACAAAGCTGAGCTAGCTACATGTGCTAACTATTTCTGAAAACACATGTAAGCTATTGAATAAAAATGTCTCCAAAACAGTCTGGTGGGAATGCTTATAGCCGATAGAGTAAACATTTTCTTTTGATATTTCTCACCTTAAGTCTGCTCAGTGCTGTAGACGTCTTAAAAAATGAGAAAAAAATTAACAGGTCTATAATTACCTTCAATTTAGAGGTAATTGTGTCAACAAAACCTACAATTTTAGTCTATTACTTCAGCTAAAATCGAAATTTGTCACACTATTTCAAGCATAGGCTTGTATAGGCTACTAACTGAGAAACCGTTGTAGTTGGTTGTTACCAGGCAACACCTTACTTCACAACCAAAGTACGCTACTAAGTTACCTGCTATTTAAGCTAGCTAATCACAAATCATCTCAGAGACATGTCAACCTGCCAGTGTTTATTACAACCATAACAGGAAGACGGCAGGTAGCTATCACCTGTACCAAATAGGCTACATACAACAGAAAATGTCCTTTAAATTCAGAGATGCTAGGACAGCCAGAGGTCCAGAAAGTCATGAAAGCTAAGACTTGTAAAATGCAATCTGACATACTTACTCACTTGACTCCATAACTATCTTTTCTTAAACATAAATATGCCCCAAATTAGCTCATTAGATTGACACTGTTTATTTACATATATAGGCTAGTTGATTAACAAAAGAAAAAAAAATTGAGCATTAAAAAATAGAAAATCTGAAAATTCAAATTTTGTTTCAATATTGAATAGGCACTATAAATTATTTTGCCAGCTTTATTAATTTTATTAATTTAGCTACTGCAAATACAACAAGCCCAGCAAATTATTAGAAACGTATTAGCATTTTCATTGTTTTATTTTATTTTATTTTATTTTATTTTATTTTATTTTATTTTATTTTATTTTATTTTATTTTACTATCGATCATGTCCTGTCTTTCAGCTCCTGCCCCCTTTATAAAAAAATGTAGGCCTACCGATGTAAATTCCAGTGAAATGTGGCTTGAGTGGCTGCGGGGACAGGGGAGGTTAATCCGAGTTTAATGCAGTGAAGCACAGCGCAGGGTCTGGGCTATGATGG
The DNA here is from genome assembly GCF_002814215.2 of Seriola lalandi dorsalis. Taxonomy (NCBI): domain Eukaryota; kingdom Metazoa; phylum Chordata; class Actinopteri; order Carangiformes; family Carangidae; genus Seriola; species Seriola lalandi. The sequence continues at coordinate 178,120 of NW_019524972.1, read as the reverse complement.
GTATGTTATCTCTGCCCAACATTTGGGTCTCCCTCAATTTCCACCCAGCCAAATAGCTGCGAGAAAGTGCAGATGGAGTCACTCTCAATGCCTGAGGAAAAAACGTTATTAATAGCTAAATAACTTCCCCATACTTTCACTGAATCTCTCTCACACACTGTTCCAGATGGATTTGTTTGAAGTGGTCTCTCGCTTCATTCCCCTGTCCTTCTCATTCAGCACGGCTTTAGACCCGAAATATAGCTACATTATATTACCATACACTTAGAGACTGGGTGTGTGTGCACGAAAGTGTGCGTGTGTTAGTGTGTGCGTCCGTGCGTAAGTGCCCGCATGTGTGTTTGTGACGTTGAAAATCACGGAGGGGGCAGCTTTTCACACTTTTCATCACTGGGGGCCTAGTTTATCGTTAATAATAGCAGAAATTATTCGTTTTGTGTTTTTTTTTGTTTCTGCAGAAAAACAAGAGTACCTGTGAGTGGATCATAAATCTTAAAAAAATCATTTTTGCATAATTGCTTAATGTATAACGTAAATTTACTAATCTTTGCAGGTATTTTACAGCACAGACTGAGACAGAAATGGGTGGAAAAGATTATCTAGAGACAATAACGTTTTCCAAATATGTTAGAAACAAAGTTTAGGTTACAAATGTAGCATCTCATAGCCTATTAACTGCAGCCTCCTCCCCCTTCCCTCCTAACCTGGATCTTTAGGTTGTCCGACTTCCTCACACCTCTCCGCCGGTCTGTCACTTTCCCTCCCTGATGCTAGGATATAATCCCACGTGGCATCTGTTTAATTAGACTGAGGACCTCAGGTAATCCCGCGATTTGCTGAAGTGTCCATCGCCTGTCTCCACCTCATCTGACGGTCAGATTGGATGCATCAGTGTGGCAGATGGACGCCGGACAGCTGATCTTTCTCTCTCTCTCTCTCTCTTTCTTCTCTCTTTGACCGGTGTGGCGCTAAACAGGATGCCCACGTTTGCGCAGATGTAGTGCAACCTTTCCCTCATTCCTTGCGCGTAATCTAACTTTGGCACCATGGATGGGAAACTTGTTTCTGCGCAAACAGATTGGTGGGAGGACCGGGATCTCCGCTCGGTGATCACCAGACGGCAAAAATAGTTATCAGAATGAAAAAAATCCCATAAAGTGGAACTATTGTCGGTACATTAAAACTGAGTTTTGATTGGTTTACCTTCGCCTACATCCTTCTGAGAAATAACAGTCGACTCCATGCAGCAAAATAAAATGTACAAATATTGTAATATGGTTAACAGTTTAAATACACGTTCAATAAAGCTAGATTAGAGCTGGGATAAATCCGTGATGTAACCTCTGAGCAAATCAAATACACAGACCTAATAAACAAATAGATAAATAAATAAAGTCTTAAAATCTGGATAAGTAAACGAAAAAAAAAATCTCATGAATTTTGTGCCCAGGGCGAGCCACTGTGAGCTCCGCTCTGAGATGAAAGTGAAAAGAAATAAAAGGCTCTATTTAATCTGCTTTAAAACCCCTCTCCACATAAGGGCTGTGCTTCAAACTCGGAGAGTGAGGGGCTGATTGGGGATAAATACATTTCTTACCATGCCTGCGAGCTATTACACCCGGCACGAACACAGCCACCTATTCAGCAACCATCGTTTCCAGTGCTTACTCTAATAAGTATTAACATTATTAAATGCCATCCGGATGCCGGTAGTCTAAACTGCATTACGCAGAGGGGTGCGTCTCTTTTTATAGCAACGTAATTCAGTCCCAATTTAAAACATAAGCAGCGCTAAGAAAAAAAAAAAACAGAAGCAAGAACATTATGTGGATATTTTGAACCAACAGTAGAAAGTCAATAATAATGCATTGGTAACGTAGTTAACACTCTAAAAGTCAAACTATCACATTATCCAGCAAAAGTGTCCTCATGCAGCGCGAGCTGTGGGTAATGGACAGACTCTCCAGCCAGAAGGATTCACAATCCATCTATATGAACACTGGAGATATTTGCAACAAAATGGTGACATTTTTCTCGTAACATTAATGCGTGGTGTGACAGAAAAAAAAGAGACCGTTTTCACGCTATCAACTGATTCTTTTCCAACGCTATTATATAAAATTACAAAACTATCTACCAGCGGGGCGTACTGAATAATTCATCTCCTTTTATGTCTCTCCTTGCCCTTTGTCCAAAGTTTTCTCTCTCTTTTACCCGATGTTTGAATGAGAATGGACGGGCCCATACTCTCCTTTTCGCTGCCCTGCTTTCCAGGATTTGCTTTTGTACCTCGGACTCTTCACTTTAGAAAAGCGTCAATAGAGGGGAGGTTTTGCTCGTGAAGTCCATCTTCAAGTTTGAAAAATCTTTGGCAGTGTCTTTTTTTTTAGGAAAAAAAGGGGGAAGAAGGAGGAGGATGGGTGTCTTTTCTAGACTCTTATCTAAACCCCATTCACACATGTTTGATCATCAAAAGGGCCAACCAATATAACGTTGGGAGGATGCGCATTTTCACTCCCCATGACCAAGAAAACTAGTAAAACTCTAAACTTAATAAAATATGACAATAAAATCAAGAGTTTGTCTTGTAAACTGTCAAACAACTCCACTTCTACTCATGTCAAAGAACTTCAAGTATCAAGAAAACCTTCACATTTTCTAATTTAGCGTCTAATTGCAAGTGATGGTGTTATATTACGGTTATATTTAAATATAGCCTATACAATATGCCACAGAAATATGAAACCCACATGACATACCAATGCATTTTTAAGGCTATTAAAAGCTTGTAAATTCTATTGACAAATACTGACAGCGAATACCTGCATCAAAGCTTTATTTTTCCCTCCTCGCAGCATTACTAATAGAGCAAATAATAATATGAACATTGATTTCCTCTTTAACTGACAAGTGGTGAAATGTCAGTGAACTGACATCGATTGTGAAATGGGTCAACTGTCAGCTGTCGTTTAGAGGTCGTTAAATGAGTGAATGAATGAGGAGGAATTCGCTACACAAATTAATTTTCTGCAGTTAAATACCTTCTGCCAAGGCTCTCATAAATAATTGAGTAAATGAACAACTGCTGGCTCGGAGTTAAAAGCAGGAATAAATTCTCTGTTTAGCTGCAGCTCGGATGTGGGACAATTTCCCAAGAGGACGTAGAGTAGGAAGTCTGTTTAAAACACTTGCTTCCTGCTTACAAGGCTGCAATTTACTCTGACTAGTAATAATGATAATAATAATAATTATTGTAATAATCATAATAATAATTTATTACTTCAGACATATACAAAAGGGCCATATACTTTCTGCTGTTAACTTACATTTATCACCGAGGATGCCATCGATGCTATGCTTTGTTTTCTTTTCTCCATCTTCATCCTTCTTATCACAGTCATCCTCGTCATCTTTTTTGCCAAATCGGGCCCTCAAAACGCGGCTGATGGAGCTCACTAATGGCAACAAAAAGGTAAATGGGTGATTAGCCCTAAAACCCATAAAAGAACCATAATAATCCTATCATACATTTTTTTTTCTTTTTTTTCTTTTCTTTTTATATATAAAAAAGGAAACCATACAAAAATAGCACAGGTAAAGTTTTACATGAACCAGCTGCGTTGAGAAAATGTTTCAAATAAAAGTCTATAATAAAAGGAGCAAAATTACACTAAAAATACAATAATATAAATTCACTAGTGAGGACCAAAGGCACATTTTCCCAACAGGATGACTGTTTTTTCTGGGTCAGTCAGCTGTAGGTGTGCTTCCTGCCACACTGAAACATTTTATTATCAGTAACTGGGGCTTAAAACAGGTTGGATTCAAAGTGATGTTCATTCAGAGGTGATGCTGCAGTGTTCGCTGGTAATAAGGGAAAAAAAAAGTGCAGCTTACCAGATGAAGCCTCACCTGAAGGAACTGTGCTTCTGTCGCACACCCCGTCCTTCAGCAGCTTATCCCGGATCTCCCAGCTGAACATACCCGGGTTTTCTCTCTTGTACTCCTCGATCCGCTTCTCCACGTCAGGAGTTGCCACCTGCTTTAGGTTTGAAATGGTGTGAATGGGAAGGAAAAGACAAAAGGGGCGGAAAAGAGAAATTTTGGACAATTTTAATTGAGAGAAATAATTTTTTTTTAAATGAACACATGCACCAGTTACAAGATATCAATAGAAAACAAATAGGGCCTATAAATAACATACAAAACTATAGGTTATATTGTGTAGCCTATAATTTTAATGGCAGTATTATAGGCCAGCGACTTTACTGCATAGACAAGACAAAGAAATAGGCCAACTATTAACAGGTTTTAACGGCACTATAAACTAAATATTTAACACCAGTGAAAAAATATGTTCCCTCATGTACTATAATGTATGTAATAACAAATATCCTGTAATGGAAATTGATAAAATATAACCATTATTCAGAATTAAATGCTTTAGATACTGTTCAACAAATAACTATAAACACCATGTAAAAATTAATATATATCATAATATCATGAGAACAGACTTTTTATGGTAAATGCTTTCTTTTCCTTTTGATCAATAATGTAAAATATTAGATATTTATGTAAATATTTGGGGAAAATAAAACATCAGCTCTGAAGTTTGTTATGACCAGTACAGAAAAGATGTTACAGGTGTACATGTGACTAAAATTGTAGGAGACAAAAGACTGGTTATAGCCGAAAAAGCACATTATTATTATTATTATTATTATTATTATTTATTATTATTATATATTATTATTATTATTTTTATTATTACTATTATTAGTATTATTATTATTCTTGTCGTTGTTGTTGTTCAGACATACAGAGACTTCTA